>NW_012267259.1:7163004-7169482 GCF_000151885.1 Dipodomys ordii | reverse complement strand
GATTCCTCAGCACCACATAAGCAAAAAGAAAAAAGCCGGAAGTGGTGCTGTGGCTCAAGTGGTAGAGCGCTAGCCTTGAGCTGAAGAGCTAAGGGACAGCGCCCAAGCCCAGAGTTCAGGCCCCCCGACCAGACCCCCCCAAAAAAAGACTGAATAACTTAGTCAAGGCTCCTTAACGTTATTAAAAACTAGACAACAATAACTTTAATACAAAGTTTTCTTCTAAAAACCAGTTGGAACAAACAAAACTGAATTTATTTATATTTATAATGTACAATAAATATACACCCAACATACTTATATTTTCTACTAAAATATTCATTAAATTTTAGTGGTAGAATGTTAGGAAAGTCTAATTGATTCTTCAAAGGTCACACATATCATAAAAATGCTTCTGAGAATGGACACAGTTCACTAGTCAAGGCCTGAGCATACAACATTACTTGGCTTGTCCCTGTCTGTTCCCTACAGTGCCCTTTTCATAGTGAATCATAAAGTCAATACAAAAATTATTTTACACAGTGAATTCTGCAATAAAAAGACACAGTATGTTCTTGGTAGGTTACATTTGGCCTCTAAATTCCATTCTCTAACCTAGTTACACAGAATACAAAGCTACTGACCTTTGCAAATATAGCCCATTCATTTCTTTAGGCTTTTGACTAATTAGACAACAGGGAGAGAAATGTAGGGTGAAAGAGAAATCATCCTAGTAATTTTTCAATTCTTTAACCTTGTCATCTTGCCATTAAAAAGAAGTTATTTTGATTGGTACAAGAAAGGCCATGATGGAAAGTTCTGGGACGATGGCAGAGGAGAAGCTGGAGGCTAAACAAGCTCTTGCATAGAAAGCAGTTTTAGTGTTCCAGTGAACACACATCAAGTGTGCCATCACAGGCCAGAGAGGCCAGAGAGGGAAAATCCAGGCAAGGAGACAGACCTGAGCACTTGCCAGCAGCTGCAGCTGCGGCAGCTGCCGCCATACCTGCATCATGGAGCATCTGGGACAAAGGTGCCAGATGCGGCAGGCGAGCGGATTCTACTAGACACCAGCAAGAACTGACAAGGAGTGGACATCTTCATCCTGCAGTCCGCAGACCAGAGAGGACCAAGGAACCAAGACTCCAGCGTGAGTAGAAGCCTGACAACCTCACTCCTTCTCAGGGAACAGAGGAGGAAAGGCCACCCCTCCCCCCCTAGTACCTGAGACCTCCATCTTTGATACTGACAAAGGCCCAGCTGAGCAGCTAGCTCCAACTCAGGCCTTGCAAGAAAACTAGAGTCATTTAGCAGGTCACAGGAACCTACCCTGACCTGTTAGGCTCAGCTCCCCGCAGGGAAAAGTCACCCAGCTTGGGCACCCAGTCCTAGGAGTGGCTTTCTTCACTGGGTAAACAGAACCAGAGGCTGCTCCTCCCTACAGCAGCCTTGACAATCAATTGAAATTCAGTAAACATAAACCCTGAGAATGGCTCCAGGCTGGGCTCTGTGAGTTTCTCAGAAGCTAGCTCCTCAGGGAAAAGCTACTGTTTGCTGAAAGGCCTCAACTCTATCCAGAACCTAGCCTCATCACAGCATCTCCAAAGTAGAGGAAACAGCCATCTCCCTCTTTTGTGATACTCAAAGCAGATCTCCCTCCCATTGAACTAGCTTTGGAGGAGGATCACAAAATCCTGGGTAAAGCAGAGCATTTTTCTGCCTGCTAAAACAAACTGACTTAAGAAACCATCCAAGCCACAGGAAAATCAAACACCACAAGCAGATCAGAGACACCAACAAGAGACTGGTTATGAACATAAGGGAGATACAGGATCTTCCCATCTACCCCCCCCCCAAAAAAAAAATCAAAGAACTCTTTTTTTGTACCTTTTACATAAAAATTTTTTTCTAAAACTTTTTAATTTTTAACTTTATTTTTTTATTTTCTATTAACTCTTTTTTCTTCCTCTTATAATTTTTAATTTTTATTTTAGGGGTATATGTGTGTGTACTTTTTTTTCTTTTTTGTTGAATTTTTTTTTGTTTAGCTCTACTGACCATTTCATCCTTTTTTTCTTTCCTTCTCATTCTTTTCACTTTTTCTTCTCTTTCATTCTTCTTTGCATGACTTAATTCCTGTTCTGCTCATCCTCAGATATACCCATAGATCATTATTAGATCTTAGCCTCCATTGTATACACACTTAATCCAGAAATTTATTACTCAATTTAAAACCTCTTAGACTGAAATTCCTTAATAACAGTACTACCTCTTTAAACCTATATAATATTTTAAGCATTTTTATTTTTAAGTTTTTCACATCTTTCTATCTCTCCCCTTCTCTTACTCTATCCACGTTCTTCTCTGAATATTACGTTTTCAATTTGCATAATTTTTAAGTGTTGCACTTTTTAATTTGTTTTTCTATTTTTTCTTGTCTTTTTTTTCTTTCTTCTTCTTTTTTTCTCTCTCTACAATTATTCTATCCAACCTATTTCCCATTTTGAGATTAGGAGTTAGTTAACTCTCCCACTGCCTTTCCACATCACTCTATGCCTATTTTTACCCACATCTCTCCCTAAACCTAATAATTTGTTTGCACAATTCTTCTTTGCAATTCATAGCCCATTAATACATAGTTGTTTGATGCTGAATAGATATATCTGTTGAACTAGATTGTATCTGCAGATTTTTGATTGTGCAACTACAGACTTTGTTTGATTCTTGCCTTAAAATAGAGTGCTAGCACAAAACTGGTGTTACTTTCATCCCAAATGGGCAGAGCAACCCGGAAAAACACAAGAAAAATGGCAAGTCTGGGTATCTCAATTCCAACTCATGATAATCAGGGGACAGAAAAGATAATGAATAATCCAGAGGAGAGTTCCCAAAAAGCTCTACAAATACTACTGGTAAACATGGTAAATGAAAAGACTGAAAACCTGCAAAGGACTCTGTATGAGTGTGATAGGGAGAGAGAGGAGGCAAAACAAAGGTTAATACAGGAATATCATGAGCGTGAGGAAGCTACTCAAAGATTGATACAGGAATTGTGTGAGCAGCTTGAAAACACTCAAAGAGAAATAAAGGAATAGCATGAGCAGGCTGAGATCAGTCAAAGAGAAAGTCAGGAATGGAGTGAGCAGGCTGACAACACTCAAAGAGAACTACAGGAACTGCGTGAATGTGAAGAAGCTAATCAAAGAGTAATACAGGAATTGAGAGAGCGGGATGAGAATACAGAAAGATCACTAAAGGCATTCATGGAATCCATAAACAGAGAGCTGAGTCTGGGAGACCACAAAGGGAATGCAGAATGGAATCCAACAGAAGGAATGGGAGTCCAAGGAAACCATAACCAATCAACTAAGTGATTTGAGAATATACACTGAACACCAAATTAAGGAAGTAAAGAAGTTCATACAAGATCTAAAACAAAGCTCCAAAAAAAAATTTGAAGCCATCAAAGCCAACCAACTAGAAGGAAAAGAAATAAAAAACAAAGTAGAAAGTCTTGGTACTAGGTTAGACCATTCAGAAGATCGAATTTCGGGGATTGAAGACAGCCTAGATATTATAGACAAAGAGCATACAACCATCCAAGACAAATCCAAGAAATATGATAGATCTATTCAACACTTGGAAGACACCATCAGAAGGCCTAATCTGAGGATAATGAGTGTAGAGGAGCACCTAGAGACAGAAGTTAATGGTCTAGGAATTTGTTTAACAGGATCCTAGCAGAGAACTTCCCAAACATGCAAAAAGATAGGCCTATTCAGATACAAGAAGCTTTTAGAACTCCAAATAGACCAGACCAGAATAGGACATACCACCGTCACATTACAATCCACACAGGATAAATTCAGACCAAGGAAAAGATCCTTAAATCTGTCAAGGAGAAAAGATCAATCACCTATAAAGGGAACCAATTAGAATCACCTCAGATTTCTCAGCGGAGACAATCAAAGCAAGAAGAGCCTGGAATGATGTACACCATGACCTAAAGACAAACAACTATCAACCAAGAATTCTGTACCCAGCTAAACTCTCCTTCATAACCGAAGGTCAAATAAAAACCTTCCATAGAAAAGAAAAACTGAAACAATATATCTCCACCAAACCAGCCCTACAAAAGATTCTTAAAGATGTCCTACACATAGAAAACCAACAAGACCACAATAAAGGCCAATAAATAGCACCCAAACTGAGAATCAAAGAACCATAGGAAGAACCAAGTTGCTACAGCCCCCAAGAAAGTGGATAAAATGGCAGAAACTCCCAAATATACCTCAATACTATCTCTTAACATTAACGGACTTAACTCTCCAATTAAGCGACATAGACTGTCTAGTTGGATTAAAAAGCAAGATCCTTCTATCTGCTGCCTTCAGGAGTCACATCATGCCCATAAAAAAAAACACATTTTCAATGTGAAAGGCCGGAACAAAATCTACCAAGCAAATGGCCCCCATAAACAGTTGCAATCCCAATATCAGATAAAATAGACTTCAAATTAAAATTAGTGAGATGAGATAAAGAAGGTCGCTATATACTAATTAAGGGATCTCTCCTTCAAGAGGATATTACAATTCTAAATATCTATTCGCCAAACAAAGAAGCATCCAAATTTATCCAAGAAACACTACTTTCCCTCAAATCCCACATAGATACAAAGAAATTAATTGTTGGGGACTTTAACATACCACTTTCCTCACTAGACAGATCAACGTAACAAAAACTCAACAAAGAAACTGAAGATCTAAACAACTACATAGATCAACTAGATTTAACAGACATCTACTGAATATTTCACCCTGCAGCATCAGAATACATGTTTTGCTCAGCAGCACATAGAACATTTTCCAAAATAGACCACATTTTAGGCCACAAAGCAAACTTCTCCAAATTCAGAAACATTGAAGTTATACCTTGCATTCTCTCAGACCACAAGGGAATAAAATTAGAACTCAACACCAAAAACTATCAAAGAAAATCCTGTAACACATGGAGGCTGAACAACACACTGCTGAATCACGAGTGGGTCATGGAAAAAAAATGAACACATAAATTACCAGCTCCTCTGGAACACAGCAAAGGCAGTACTCAGGGGCAAGTTTATAGCTCTGAGTTCCTACATCAACAAATTGGAGAGATCTGAAACCAACAATTTAATAAAACATCTGAGCCTCCTTGAAAAAGAGCAGCAAGATAAACCCCAATCCAGTAGATGGAAAGAAATACTTCAAATGAAATCAGAATTAAATGAATTAGAATCCAAAAAAACCTTAGAAAGAATCAACAAAACAAAGAGCTGGTTCTTCGAAAAAAATTAACAAAATTGACAGACCCTTAGCAAATCTTATCAGAAAAAGAAAAGAACACACACAAATTAATAAACTCAGAGATGAGAATGGAAACATCACCACAGAAACAACCAAGATTCAGAACGTTATAAGGGAATACTTCTCAAAACTTTATGCTAATAAGTTTGAGAACTTGGCAGAAAATATTCCTAGCAAATATTGACATGCCGAAACTAAAGAAAGATGAGTTAAACCATCTTAACAGGCCCATATCAAGCATTGAATTAGAAACAGCAACAAGAGACCTCCCATCTAAGAAAAGTTCAGGACCACACGGTTTTACAGCGGAATTTTACAAGGCCTTCAAAGCAGAGCTCACACCAATACTGCTCCAACTCTTCAATAAAACAGAAAGAGAAAGTTCACTACCAAACTCATTCTATGAAGCCATCATAACCTTCATCCTAAAACCAGGCAGGGACTCATCAAAGAAAGAGAACTATAGACCCATTTCTTTGATGAACATTGATGCAAAACTTCTCAACAAAATTCTGGCAAATCGACTTCAACAATTTATCCAAAAAATCATACATCAGGATCAAACAGGATTCATATCAGGGATGCAAAGCTGGTTCAATATAGGCAAATCAATTAACATAATTCATCACATCAACAGGAGCAAGGATAAGAACCACATGGTTATCTCAATATATACAGAAAAAGCATTTGACAAGATCCAACAACCCGAAGGTTCTGGAAAAATTAGCAATCCATGGAATATTCCTCAAAACAATAAAGGGTGTATATGACAATCCTACAGCCAGCATTATACTTAATGGTGAAAATCTAAAGCCATTTCCTCTTAACTCAGGAATGAGACAAGGATGTCCACTCTCTCCACTTCTCTTCAATCTAGTATTAGAATGCCTAGCTGCAGCAATAAGACAAGATGCAAACATAAAGAGGATCCAAATAGGAAAAAAGAAGCAAAACTCTCTCTCTTTGCAGATGACATGATTTTGTATTTAAAGAATCCCATAGACTTCACTCCCAAATTACTCAAGCTGATATTCAAAACTTTGGCAAAGTAGCAGAGTATAAAATTAACCCCCCAAAATCAATGGCTTTTCTGTATGCCAACAATGAGAAAAGTGTGGCTGAAATTAGGAAAGCAACTCCATTTGTAATAGCCC
>NW_012267259.1:7145926-7149919 GCF_000151885.1 Dipodomys ordii | reverse complement strand
TGGGAAGGGTAAACAAAGGAGGAGGCTGCAATGCTTGGTAAGAAATGTACGCATTATCCTGCCCATGCAATTGTAACCCCTCTGTACACCATGTTCACAAATAAAATAAAATAAAATTAAAAAAAAAGAAATATAAATGGGTAATTAACCTAACAATAAAAAAATTCAAGTTGAAGCAACAAAAAAACCACTGTTGCTTGCTTATCAAGATAGATATTCAGCATTCTTAGGGGTAGGAGAAAAGAAGTAATACACTTTCACTACAAGTGAAAATTAGTTGCTATGTTTTCTTTGACAAATTCTATAAAATTTAAAACTCACATTTACTTTAACACAGACATCCCATCCTAAGATTTATGCTAAATAATTATATCCTATTCAAATATATATGTGCATAAATAGTATAGATAGTGTTGCCTTAAATGTAATGCAAAAAAATAGGAAAAAGCCTTAAATGTCTATCTACTAAATATGTATCCACTAAAAACAAAAGGCTAAATTATAATATTCCCTCCTGATTTCCTTCTGGCCATTCTAGTTAAAAAAAAGAAAGGAAGGAAGGAAGGAAGGAAGAAAGAAAGAAAGAAAGGAAGGAAGGAAGAAAGAAAGAAAGAAAGAAAGAAAGAAAGAAAGAAAGAAAGAAATCATAGCCGGGCACAGGTAGCTCAAACCTGTAACCCTAGCTACTCAGGAGGCTGAGATCTGAGTATTGTTTGAAGCCAGCCAGGGCAGGAAAGTCCCTGAGACTCTTATCTCCAATTAAACACCAGAAAACCAGAAGTGGTGCTGTGGCTCAAGTGGTAAAGTGCTCGCCTTAAGCTGAAGAGCTCAAGGACAGCACCTAGGCCAAGAGTTCAAGCCCTATGACCAACCAAAAAAAAAATCATCAATTTAAATACATCAAAATAAACATAAAGGAAATGTTACTAAAAACTAGTATTAAACAAGAATGACACACATACCAAGACTTTACTTGCTTAAGACTCATCTTCTACACACATTTTGGTTTCCTGTGCATTATACATGTTTTTCAAAATACATACTTAGGCATTAATTCATAACTCTCTCCTACATTTGAAAATTAGGGTAAAAAAGATGACATGAATGTAAAAATAGGAATATCAGAACACTTAGGCAGAAGTGAACAAAAAGGTAACAGAACACAGCAAATTGATGAGCTATTATACACCAATATTTAATAATATTTTTCTGGCACTACTGGTATTTGAATTTGTATAAAAGCATCTAATAATTATTCTCACTGGGAATATAAAGTGGAAATTCCCTTAGTGATATAGCAAAGAGGATAAAGACAAGCATACAAAAATTTTGTTTAGGCCTGGTAACAGGAACATTTGTAACATCATTCATCACTTAAGATATGCCACTATTAGCTAAGCAGACAGGATTCTGACCTTGTCAAAGGACTATGGGGATGACATAAACATTTACTGGGAAGAGCAAATGTGAAGAATGAGACAGCTGATTCCTGAAACACATAAACAGCTCAGGTATAAGCAGTCACCAGCATCCCTTTAATAAGTGGCATCCCTTTAATAAGTTCAGAAGTGGGATCCAAAAGGTTCAGCTGGCCAAATCCTAGTACCAGCATTGTCCAACTATTTAGAGACAACAAAAATAATTTTCATTCATCTAATAAAGATATCACAATGAAAGAATAACAGATTCTAGACTTCCAGCTCTCTAAGTAAATTTACTTAGCATCAACTTCATTAGGAAATAAAGTGCAAAGACAAAACTACCCATTTAAAGGCAAAAATAACCATTATAAAATCACATAAATATATGCAAAGACCTTTTAAGTGTTTTTAAAGGTGGAAACAATCTGTATAATTGATTTCTCAGCAAACAGAAAATGACCTAATATGCATGAACAGGTTTAATATGGCTTCATTTGTGAAACTACATTCTCTAAGCACTAAAATGAAAGATCAGGAATCTCTGAGTTTAAATACATTTCATACATCAAACCCTTACTGAATCTGATTTATCTTCCTTCATTTTTTATTTATTTAATAAATAAATAAATTTAATAAATAATTAATGTCAATACCTTCAGGATGTACCTTACTGACTCCCCTGGGACCTTTCCATCACTAGCTTCAGCTTGCAACAAGGAGGAAAAAAATACCTCCTAATATAGATAAAATAAAAAATAAATTCAACTGCTCTATTTTAACTTGATTTGAGAATGCCATAGTAACTGACTGTTGACCCAAATGCTCCTGAAGTTTAGAGGATAATTAAAAAATATCAATACTACATATACTGTTTAAATTATACTGGGCTTAATTATACTAATGAGATCATAATAATAACTTCTCTAGTATCTCTTTAATTAGGGACCATTTGTCATTTTTACTTTTAAAAAAGCTAATAGAAAAGTGACCATTTTTCAGAAAGGTCCTACAAAGAATGTCATATTTTATCCTATATCATTTATAAATATACTTAAAGCACCTGAAATATTTATCACATATAAGTATCATATCTTAAGTTCTCTAAAATATCAAGAAAATGATACCATCTTCCTTCATCATATTTATTTAAGTAAGATCTGGGAAAGTTTACCATACTTTTCTGTTTAAGTTATGCCTTCTAATATTTGTAGCATTTTTTTAATTTTTAATTTTATAGATCTCCTGTTTCACTGTTTCTTCTTTTTTTCTTCTTCTTTTTACTTTTTAAATTTTATTATAAAGGTGATGTATAGAGAGGTAACAGTAAGGTAATGAGTACATTTTTTGAAGTGTTACCCTCTCCTTCATTTTCTCCCACTCACTCTACACACATTCCCCTCTCTACAAGTTGAAAAGTTCATTTCCAACATAGTGTCTAGTATCACTATTGCCTTGGTTTATCCTTTGTCCCACTATTTCTGTGATTCCCCTTCCCTTCCGCAAATCAGATAAACTTATATACAAGACAAAGTGAACAGAAATAAAAACAGTGGCAACAAGGAATAAATCAAAGGAGAAAAAAAAAGAAAAAAGAAATAACTGCAAACAGTACACTAAAAAAAACAACCTCTTGCTGGGTGCCTGAACCTAGCTACTCAGGAGGCTGAGAGATCTGAGGATCATGGTTCAGAGCCAGCCCGGGCAGGAAAGTCCGTGAAACTCTTATCTCTAATAAACCACCAGAAAACCGGAAGTAGCGCTGTGACTCAAGTGGTAGAGTGCTAGCCTTGGGCTGAGAGCTGAGGGACAGCACCCAGGCCCAGAGTTCAAGACCCCCAATTGACAAAAAAATAAAAAATAAAATAACCTCTTGTTTCCATTTCTTGGAGTTCTTTTTGATAAGCATTTTATATGATCATATGCATAAAGTTATGAGCTATTGTGATCATCTGCTATGACTATCCTAGACATATTCTAGTTATTACATGTGAGGGAAACCATATAGCATATGTGTCTTTGGGGCTGGCTTGCTTTACTTAATACAATTTTTTCCAAGTCTTTCCATTTCCTTATGAATGGGGCAATGCCATTCTTTCTGATGGAAACACAGAATTCAAGTGTGTATATATACCATGTTTTCTTGATCCATTTATCTACTGAGGGGCATCTGGGTTGATTCCATATCATAGCTATGGTAAATAATGCTGCAATGAACATGGTTGTGCTGGTAGCTTTAATGTGGCCTTGCTTATGGTTATTTGGATAAATGCCAAGGAGTGGAATTGCTGGGTCATAAGAAAGCTCTATGTTTAGTCTTTCAAAGAACTCCCATACTGCTTTCCAGACTGGTTGAACAAGTTTACATTCCCACCAACCCTGCCAGCATCTGTTATTATTAGTTTTCTTGATAATGGCCATTCTAATTGGGTTGAGGTGGAATCTCAATGTTGTTTTGACTTGCATTTCTTTTATGGACAGAGATGTTTAACATTTCTTCATGTGTCTATTGGCCATTCTTATTTCTTCTTCAGAGAAGTCTCTCTTTTAGTCTTTAGACCACTTTTTTTTTTTT
>NW_012267259.1:7125549-7142693 GCF_000151885.1 Dipodomys ordii | reverse complement strand
GGACCCAAAAAAAAAAAAAAAATCCTACACAAAGCCATTTAGCTATATGTGTAAACATTTCCAGGAAAACCATGGTAATCTGTGTATAAATATTTACCACTGCCTGTGCTTTTTTAATCTAACCATTACTTGTTCTCTATTTCAATTTCGTGAAAACTGAAATTTTACACATTCTCTCTAGAGCTTGAAATCTATATTTCAATGACCTCCTACAGTTACCTGGCCAGCACTGCTTTTCTGCTGTTAATCTAAAGAAGAATTTCATCTTTTTCCACAGGTTATGAATCTAATACATCTTGCTGACACCAACATCAACTTTTACACAATTTTTCTCACAAATCCTACAGATATTACTTATATTTTGTCATCGCTATATACATCCTGATCTGCATATTATTATCTTCTATAGTATCCTTCAAGGATTAATTAATTGCTCTGCAAATTATTTGATATAGTACAACAAATAAGGGGACATTTACATATTTCTCTGTTGATAATGACATAAATATTGAATATTGAGAGACTATTTATAAAACAATTCAAAATCCAAGTAGCAAGCTTCTTATATTCCAGCACTCTTTTTTTCCTACAGGAAAGACTTAATTCTTAGCAAGCTAAGTATACTCATTTAGTTTTCTATTCTTCTTCACACTTACCAGTGTCCATTTGCCAGACATACACAGAGCCATCTGAACATCCCACTACGAGGTAATCATCAGAGGGCCTCCACTTGATTACTTGAATAGGGAAAAGGTGGCGGGAGGCCAGCATGATGCATTTTTTCTCTCGCAAACTCAGAAGTCCTACTGAGTGGTCACTGGCCACAGAGCAGACACAGTGCTGCACTCTTGCCTGAAAAGGAAAAACCTTTATTATTTAGGTTACATTTTAAATAAAGAGATTCTGTCTGCTAATAAATAAAGTGAAGGCTGACTATATATTCAATATCACTGAAAGCCAAACACAATATTAGGTCACATTGAACAAATCCTTCCTTTATATTATATATAAAACAAAGTTCCACCATCAAAATACTTTAAAATACTAAATGAAGTTGAAAAACTAGAGAAGTTGTTTTGAAAAGTCTGTTGTATAAATACAATGACCTTACTAAAAAGGATTGCTTTGTCTGAGCAGGCAGAGCTGGAAAAAACAATTGATCTGTTCGTATGTGTTCTTTATCCACAGTATGAACCTTGCTTTGTGTGCTGTAAGAGCTGTTTTCTGCAGCGCTTCCTTGTGTTGGTTGTCATTTAGACCCAGGATCCTCCTGCACCTTTGCTCAAGAAGAGTATTTTCACGGTCCCTCTGCCATGATCATGCTTTGGGAGCCAGATGCTTCACATTACCTTCAGATGTACATCTGCTTTCTTCACAGCTTGTCTATAATGCCAATAGAGGCACCACCTCAACCAACCACACAATAGCCCATTAAACACTCTGCAATGTATTTTTGCTCATCTCTAATTTTTGTCCTTTAATTTCTTTTTAGAACAAGAGAACATATAAACAGGCAGTAAATATTTTCAATACCAACAAAAATTTGAATACAGTTCCAGATTGTAGTATGGAAAATTAAAAACCCAAGACAATTTATAATCAATTTAAAACTTAACTTTATAGTGACTTGGATTATGCCATCAGGCCATACTGAGAAAAACCATATAAAAACAATCACTTAGAATCCATTATGTAAATTGTGGCTAACTCTTGAGGACAAGATGCTTCAGCTTTCATACATATATGTATATATGTGTGCAAATATGTATGTGTGTATATATGCCTATATATGTACACTCTTCCTTCTAAGCAATCTAAAGAAGAAACTTGTCAAACCTTACCCTGCTGGACTTTTCCTAAGCAGACAGTTTCAGTTTAACATCAGTATCTAACTGATTCCCTGTGGAAAACGTAGATAGTTGTGGGAAATGTTGATAGTCATCAGGTGAAATAAAAAGGATGAGGTGGTTAAGTATTCATGAAAAACACTGAAGCCATGTAACTGTTATCAATATTGTTATTAACCATAGAAATTGCAAGACTTTTTAAAATATTCTATAATGATTTCCATTAAGCAATACAACATCATGTCTAAATTTGTTAAGACTACGATAATCATATTGGATGTGGTTTGAAAGGCACCCATTTTGGGGAAAACTGACTCCTTTAGTGCTGTGAATGCTAAGAAATTCATGACTGAATTTTCTGTATATGACAGGGAAAAAAATCTTGGAGATGAACATCTGAATGTAAACTCATCTGTGTCTCTCCTTTTTTCTTCTTCACAATTTAATTTTATTTTTACTTACTTTACCATAGTTTTGTATTTGTTAACTACCTAAAGTAAAATTCTGAATAAAGCAGGGCATTAGAGCTACTAGGGGAGTTGAGATTAGAGGATCAAGGTTCAAAGCCAGCCCAGGCAGCAAAGTCCATGAGACACATCTCAAATTAACTATGAAAAACCTAGAAGTGGAGGATGGCTCAAGTGGTAGAGCACTAGTCTTGAGCAAAAAAACTCAGGGACAGGGACTGGAAAGGTGTTTCAGTGGTAGCACTTGCCTTGCATTCATGAAGCCCTGGGTTCGATTCCTCAGCACCACATAAGCAAAAAGAAAAAAGCCAGAAGTGGTGCTGTGGCTCAAGTGGTAGAGAGCTAGCCTTGAGCTGAAGAGCAGAGGGACAGTGCCCAGGCCCAGAGTTCAAGCCCCATGACCGGACCCCACACACAAAAAAAACAAAAAACAAAAACCTCAGGGACAGCACTTAGGCCCTGAGTTCAAGCCCCAAGACTGGCACAAAAAGAAAGGAAAGAAAAGGTAGGAAGGGATGGAAGGGAAGGAAGGGGAAAGGAAGGGGAAAGAAGGGAAGGGAAGGGAATGGAAGGGAAGGGAAGGAAAGGGAAGGGAAGGAAGGAAGGAGGAGGAGGGAGGAAGGGAAGGAGGGAGGGAGGAAGGGAGGGAGGGAGGAAGGAAGGAAAGAAGGAAGGAAGGAAGGAAGGAAGGAAGGAAGGAAGGAAGGAAAGAAGGAGAGAAAAAGAGAAAGAGAAAAGGAGGGGAGGGGGAAGGAGGGAAAAAGAAAATTTAATACAAAGAATACTTTGCTTGTCTACAAATTATTTATTTTATAAAAAGAGGTGATTGCTATAGTGGTGGTAACTAGAATTTTCAACTTTGTAACATCAACTTGATAAAAATGTTTTTTTAAAAACTACATAAAGCCAATTTTTTATAAAAAGCAGTCATTTTATTTATTTATTCCATCAGAAAATGTGGTCTTTTCTTCTGGTCATAATTAGCTAAAAAGAATAGTTCCAGGGGGTGCTGGTGGCTCACAGCTGTAATACTAGCTACACAGGAGTCTGAGATCTGAGGACTGAGTTTCAAAGTGAGCTGGGGCAAGCCTATGTGAAAACAAAATGGTATAAATGCAGCAAATGACTACCCTATTTAAAGGAAAAGAACCATTCAAGCACAACTTTGATTTTATTTTTAACTCTAACAATAAAGAGTAATAATTCTCAGCTATCTTTTAAGTGAAAATGTTTCAAAAATTTGCAAAAACATATTAACTTGACTTTCTCTTATCCTCAAAAATAAGGAAGTATTTTTAAAGAATATTTTATAATTCATATTTCTTCCTGATTTAGGTTCAGCTTCCTCAGAAACTGAATTAATCCCTTCATTATTAAATTCATGAGATTGAAGTTACTAAACAGCTACTTTACCTACAATGACTAATTATATAATTTGATTCATTCCATTCCACTTCACATTTTTCCATTTCAGGTAGAAAAGGCACAAAAAGATGATCTAACACCAATGGCAATATAACAATATAGTGTATAAAACATTTAAAATTTTTAAGTAAAATGATAAAACAAGTAAAAAGGTCAGTTCATATCTTCCAAGTTATTTGAAAAGCATGTATACTGCAAACTCTTTTGATTGCACACTGATTCACTAAAACAAATTTGGAATGTAGTATATGCACATACATAACATAGATGTATTAATATATATTTCATATACACGTTTCTATGCCAATATATAATGCATATTTTAGATGCTTAATATTATTCACTGAACTGCACATTAATGAATATTGTAAAATTCAAGTTAAGGACTGTACATTTTATTTTATTTATATCATGTATATTTTAAATATATATTATTAAGTAATTATTCAAAGGGTTTATAATCCCATAAATCAGGTCATGAGTATAATACTTCTCAGTCAATGTCACTCCTCACATTGTTCTTCTCCAATCCCCAGCCCCATCCCTACTCTGATTATTACATAAGGTACATACGTGTGCTTCTGTATCAATATATTATGTACATTCTAAAATGAGCACAAACATTCTAATATAAAGTTTCAATATTTAAATAAACAAATTTGAGATAAATGAAATTTTTCTCAAATCTCTTACTAATGTTTACCATGTTAGATTAGCCAATACTTCAAGTACAATATATACATATCCTTAGGAAGTTTGTTGATTATGAATGTTAATGAACACTTGATATAATCGTGAATTTTCTGGCTGCATCTTGCTAGATTAAAGAAGAGAATCTTCCCGGCGCCCGTGGCTCAGGCCTGTAATCCTAGCTACTCAGGAGGCTGAGATCTGAGGATCGCAGTTCAAAGCCAGCTCAGACAGGAAAGTCCATGAGACTCTTATCTCTAATAAACCACTAGAAAACTGGCAGTGGCGCTGTGGCTCAAGTAGCAGAGTGCTCACCTTGAGCTGAAGAGCACAGGGACAGCGCCCAAGCCCAGAGTTCAAGCCCCTGACTGACAAAACAAACAAACAAACAAACAACAACAACAGAAGAGAATCTTGTTTGAAATTCAATGCATCTGATGAGCAAATAACTGATCTGCCATTAGGAATGCCTTTCATCCCTATTTTCTCTGCCCACTTTGATGGCTAGGTCACAAACTATACTGAGAATCTGAGACAAGAGAATGTTGACAAATTTGGGCTAAAATAAAAATTTCCTCCCCATATCTCAATTTACTGTCTCACAATTTCTTCTTCACAAACCACTGCTATTAACTGACTTAAAGTAGTTAATACTAAATTTCATTTAAAATTTTTATTGTTATGGATGGAAAATCTGTATAGCACAGAATGAGTACCCTACCAACTTCATTAGTAGTTTAAAGGTGAACATTGACCTTTTATGCAT
Source organism: Dipodomys ordii (assembly GCF_000151885.1). Taxonomy (NCBI): domain Eukaryota; kingdom Metazoa; phylum Chordata; class Mammalia; order Rodentia; family Heteromyidae; genus Dipodomys; species Dipodomys ordii. The sequence goes on along the minus strand of NW_012267259.1, from coordinate 7,137,498 downwards.
TCACACACAGTGAGACCAAAGCAGGAAACTCTTAGGAGAAGAACACAAAGGTGCACACAAAGGTGCAATGTCTATGTGTATCTGACCATACAAAATAATACCTATTGAAATACTATTTAAATAAATATTTAAATATCAAATAAAATTTATCGAACTCTAGGAAGTGAAAACAAGAGGTTTTTTTTTTCTTCATTGCTGATTTCATTTTCTTGTCTTCTTCTTTGTTCGTTTGTCTTTGAGAGGATAGGGGAAGGTACAGAAACAGAAGGACAAAGGGTGGACAAGTGCAGCAATGGTACTAGACACTATATTGAAAATGAACTATACAAACTTGTGGTCAGAGATGGGAGGGAAAAACCAAGAGAGAGTCAGGGAAGGGTGTTTTTATCCAAAAAGAAATGTTTATCTGATTCATATAACTATAGTCACTCTGTACACCACCTTTATAATAATTTTTAACAAAACATTCACCAAATTACATCCTATAAGCACTATACAGTGACATGGAATGCTAATTAAAGGTAAAGGCTAGGAGTAAGCAATAGAATATTTAACCCAGTAACTATTCTATTTTTTTTTTGATGAAAATAACTGAGGCAAAGAGAAATGGAAGAATACTGGACCAAAACAAGGATGATCTGAGAAAAATGTTCAGTTTTCAAAGAATTCTAATCTGAAACCATATAAAGGTTCATTGAATTTGCCAGTAATTAATCTACCCAGTACATTAGAGCTGAAAAGCAGAATGCCACAGCTATCAGAGAAGCTGCTAGAGTCAGAATATACCACCTAGGTCATCCAGTCTGACCCTACACATTTTACAAGACTTCATTTTAAACTATTCCCAGAAACCTCTTATGTAACTTGTTCCTAAGCATCTGCCATGAATTACAGAAATTAGAGACAGTTTATCCCATCCAACAGCTCTCTGGGGAGATGATTCTACTTTCCAACAGCTCCCAATGTAAATAATATATACTTTTATTTTCTTCTTTTGCTATTTTTTCTAACCTTTATTACTCTCTTGTGGTATTAAGAAGCAATTTTGTATTTGCTCAAGAAATATTCCCTTTGCATGGATATCCTCTAAGTATATAAACACTCTATTGTCTCTCATTTTAAATATGACCATCAGTAGACAAGCTATTAAATGACCAGCTTCTTTTGCTCATAAATCAATCCCACTAGTCTCTTAATCATTTCTTGTACTTCTTCTACTTCCCAGAACTCCTATGCAACATAAATGTGCCACTAAGATGCATCATGTATCACTTTGAAATATTCTACCTGAAGGCAAAATAAATGTGTATGGTTCCCAAATGTTAATTTTGTTTTCAGACTTCAACAAAGCTAAATATCATTTTTTTCAAGTTTCAGAAATACGTCCTTCTTTTTTCAAGAGAAGAAAATGTAAAGCACTGTTCATGTTTCCTTAATAAATATTTTGCAAAATTAGACTAAGTGATCCAACCAAAATGCTGACTATTCAAGTAATTGGATAATTACATTTTTCATCAGCAACAAGACTTTTGAAGACAAGTTTTAACATCTTCCTTGATTCACTATTGTTGTCAAAGGACAACAAAAAATGAGCTATTAGAATTCCCATTCTTCTTCCACTGCTCCCTTTAAAAATAGCAAATAAATATGAAAAACTTAATATAAAAGAGAATACATATCAGAGAAAAAATACTGAATAAGTAACGTTACTTGTTAACTTTTTACAAAGGAAAATTTTAGCGAATACTAAATTGTAACAAAATGTAAACACAATAATACCTGCTGTCTGAACTGTTAATATAAGGAAGGTGCTTTTCTAGATATGGTACATGGATTAGTTCATTTAGTACTCACAGTAAGCATATCAAGTAGACATGAGCTTAAGTTCGACTATAATGTGTCCTTCCAAAATGCATGGGTTGGAACCTAAACTGAAACTGACAGTCTTAAGGAATGGGTCTCTGGGAGATAACAAGGTCATGAAGATTCCACCCCAATTGAAGGGATTACTGTGCTTATGGAAAAGTTTGGGGCAATAGTCATTCCTTTTTTCTATCCCTGCTATATGAAGTCACAGAGAGAAGTCATCATCTTGGAAGCAAAGAGCAAAACAATGATCAAGTGTGCTTATGACTTGACCTTAGACTTGACAAGCCTCTCAGGTATTTCTAGAAATAGGTAATTTTTAGCATTATTTCACCTGATAAATTTCTAGTAAAATGTTTTGTTTGCTTTTAATACAACCATTGCCTATAGTTCTGATTTTCTTTTGCTTCCTACATAAGAAACAGGGAAATTTGAATGTATAGATAACATACATAGAAAAATTAATTTTTATCTTGAGTACATTAGTATGTGACAGTTTAAAACATAATAAAACAGCAATGTTTGGTGAGCCATACTTGCAATTCAGACAGGAGAATGGCAAATTTGAAGCCAAACTGGACTACATAGTGAGTTCAAAGACAGCCTGAACTACAGAGCAAAACTTTGTCTCTAAGGTGAGGTTCAATGGGACAGCACTTGTTTAGCTGATGCCAGGTCCTGGATTTGATCCCCAATATTAAAAAAAGGAGAAATATACTAGCATAACATCATAAAAAATATAAATCAGCAGGGGGAGGATGGGAAGGGGAAACAAAGGAGGAGGCTACAATGCTTGATAAGAAATGTACTCATTATCTTGCCCATGTAATTGTAATCCCTCTGTACAGTATTTTCACAATAAAAAAATTAAAAAAAAAGAATATAAATCAGCAAAATGTTATTGCTATCTTTTTATGTTTTCTAGAAAATAAGAGCTCTACTCACATGTATTCTACATACAGCTACTTACAAGTATAGAAAATTTTAAAAGTTTGGAAAATCCTAAATGGGAAGATGGAAAGTTATACAATTATAATGATGATTGTGCATACCATTGCTAATCTTTTGAAGGCAATCTAGCAATACCTGTTCACATGGCTTTCAAAATTAACTTGTTGGGCTGGGAAGGTGGCTCAGTGGTTGAGTGCTTACCTTGCATGCAAGAGGCCCTGGGTTCGATTCCTCAGCCCCACATAAGCAGAAAAAAAAAGCTGGAAGTGGCACTGTGGCTCAAGTGGTACAGCGCCAGCCTTGAGCTGAAGAGCTGAGGTACTGCGCCCAGGCCCCAGAGTTCAAGCCCCATGACTAACAAAAAAAAGTTAATTTGTTCTTTAAAATTAATTTAAGATTAAGAAAAGTCATTGGAAGTTGCCAAAATAATTACCAACACTAATTCTTACCCTAGTATTAGTAAGAGGAAAATATTCTAAAATGACTCTGCCAAAATGACCCTGCCCAAATTAAATAAATTAAATAAGTTATGTATGCACACAGAACAATGAAACCTGTTCAAATTTTTCTGAAGACAGGGTGGTTGGGATGGGAGAGTGTAATAAAGCAAGTGAAGTTAATCAGGATCCATTGCCCACATGTGTGGAAATGTCACAGTGGAATTCCCCCTTGTACAATTAATGGAAAGCGAGGGAAAGAGGAAGACTGTGAGGGAGGAAAAAAGACAGAATAGAAACAAATAAAGCACAGTTATTAAAAAAAGAAAATCTAATCTGGTAGATGCTCTTACTAGCTGTAAGCTCTAGCAACAAAAATACTACTTTTACTACCTTTACACCATCATATTTGTTTCTAGGGGCTGGGAATCTAATGTTTAGGTTAGACATTCTGTTCTCACAAATCCATGCTGCCACCTTCTGGATGTTTGGGGGAGATTATGTCACAATTCTAAATGAAAACTAATCACTATTTATATATTAATGTATTTTAAGACATATTTAAAACCTGTTCACATGCAGAAACATAAGTAATAAATAATTCATTTTAAAACATTTCCCAAAATTTTGGCTTCAAGCAATTCTAGGAGAAAAATAGCTCAGATAATTTAATCATTATTTAAATGAGGGAAATAAATATTAAATAAATATTTGGTACCAGGCTATGAATTTGGTACTTAATCTTCTATTTTATTTTAAATACTTGTATTATCTATATGTATGTATATGTACATATAAATATACACATTACACAAACATACACAGTTGTAGACTGTAGCCTACTGAACCCCCAAATCAATTGAGAAAATGTGGAAAGCTCCATAAAAACACATTGCTACGATTCTTTTTTTTTTTTTTTTGTCAGTGATGGTGCTTGAACTCTGGGCTTGGGCGCTATCTCTGCGTTCTTCAGCTCAAGGCAAGCGCTCTACCTCTTGAGCCACAGCACCACTTCCGGTTTTCCGGTGGTTAATTGGAGATAAGAGTCTCACAGACTTTTCTGCCCTGACTGGCTTTGAACCGTGATCCTCAGATCTCAGCCTCCTCAGTAGCTAGGATTACCAGCGTGAGCCACCAGCATCCAGCTGCTACAATTCTTTAAGCAGGAAATTTTCTAGGGGTCATCTTGTGTTATTTTTTAATATCTGACTTTTTATTCCTGTCACACACATCTATTTGTTTTATGAAGGAAAATATTTTATACTGCAATCCTGATATTTTGAAGTTACTTTCCTCTCTTAGTATTTTTTCCGAAGTTTAGTTTTAAAAGTTTCTAATTTGGCACACAGAGTATACTAGAATTTATAATACAGGAAAAAACAAATAGCAGGTGAAGGGAAACTAATCTAGCAAGTAGATGAGAGGGAGGGTGTACAGAGACCTGGAGGGACTTTTCAGCTATAGTACTAGAAGCAGGAGAAACACTGGCTTAATACATACAGCCTATGTTTCTTTGGGTCTGGCTTACTTCACTTAATATAATTTTTGCCAAGCCTTTCCAATTCCTTACAAATGGAGCAATGTCATTCTTTCTGAAGAAAACATATAATTCCATTGTGTATATATCACAATTTTGATCCATGTACTTATAAATCTACAAATAAACCCAATGGATGGTAAAAGACAAAATTACACTTGGACATAATAAATTAAACAGGATTCTAAACATTCACACAGTAAGACGAGAGGAGGATATTCTTAGGAGAGGATCACAAGGGAGCAATAGTTCTGTGCATATGATTATATATAATGATGCTTATTAAACAGAACTCCCAAAAATAGAAGATTTTTTTTATTTTAGTGTTTGTAGGGTTTTTTTTCTTATTTTTCCCTTTTGCTACTGTTTTTTTTTTATTTCTGTACCTTTTAGGGGAAACACAGAAATAGTGGGATAAAGTGTGAACTAGTTCAACAGTGATACTCACTAGACATTATGTTGAAAATGAACTCTACAACTGGGGTGGGGGTGGGGGTGCAGGGGCAATGGGGCTGGGAGAAAAATCCTGGGAGAAAATGAGGGAAGAGGTCACACTGTTCAAAAAAATGTACAATACCTGACTTACGTTAACTGTAATCTCTCTGTACATCACCTTTACAATGAAAATTTAAAAAAAAAGAAAAGAAACAGTGGCTTTCCTCTCTCCATCTTTGCCTCAGCCCCTAAGCAGCTAGAGCTCTCAGTCTTTTGGCCTCCTCTCCTAGAGTTCAGATTTTGGCAATTCACTCATTTACCTTGGACAGCTATTCAAGTCTAAAAAGCCTTCTATCTCTATGTGTTCTATATGGCTTAAATTTCTTAATTGTCTGAGTAAAATTAACTAACATTTATAGTTCTGCAGTATAATATAGGAAAACTCTGAAGGATGAAAAGATCTTAAGAGAACCAGAGAGCTACAAAACAGGGGAAAATGGGAAATCCTTTTTACCAGTGAACTTCAATGCCTTTAGCAATTTATACTGTACAATATTAAATACTTATAATATATACATGTATATATATTATTTTTAATTTTTTTGCCAGTCCTGGATCTTGAACTCAGGGTCTGTGCACTGTCCCTGAGCTTCTTTTGCTCAAGGCTAGCACTCTACCACTTGAGCCACAGGGCTACTTCCAGCTCTTTCTGTTTACGTGGTACTGAGGAACTGAACCCAGGGCTGCATGCATGCTAGGCAGGCACTCTACCAGTACACCACATTCCCAGCCTATAAAATATTTTAAGACACTAATAAATAATCCAAATACAGAAGAAAATTGAATAAGACAGTTAAAATTTTAGCAAACCTGTTTTCATAAAGTCCTCTAAGAGAATTTAACTCAGTGATAATGTCTTTCTCTAGTACATATGGTTAATATCAAACATCACAAAAAAAATAAAAATTTAAATATAGGAATATTTAAAGTGGAAAATCTAATTTAATAATTTAAATTTAATGAACTATTTCTTTAAATTTGAATCTAATTATAATTGTATAACTATTATATCTGAGTGATAAGATATAAGGCCAAAAACACTCATTTAAAGCAATGAACTCAATTTGCAATGACAAAAATCATCAACTCTACTTAATACTTACATTATATGTTGTATATTAAGTGAATAGTTTAATATCAGCTAACTAGATTATTCAGTAGGTCAAAACTCAATTTCAAAGCACTTTTCTTAAGACCATTTATGGAAAACAATATTAACAATATTAAACAAGATGCCTTTAACAAACCTCAAAGATAAAAGTATAATCCATTCAATTTAGGCACTATACATGACATTTTAGTTGGGTAGTATTTATTATCTATGAATATGCCAAGATATTTTTAACAATTCAAATGCCCACAAACAAAAATAGAGAAATAGTTCAATAAAAATATATACAATCAGTGAATCTGGCACTAAACCAGTGCTAATTGATAGGAATTTGAAAAGATTTTAGGTAAAAATGTAATACAATAATTCAGTTGAAGAAGTAAAAAAAAGGGTAACAAAGAAACATACAAACAGTAGTTGAGATATAATAATAGTCTCAGTCTTCAGATTTAGAAAAGAGTCCCTTTATAGCTCATCTCCCACTTGGCATCTAGTCTGCCTAGCAGATAGAAATTTATGTTTCTCCACCATCAACTTAACATAGTAAACAATGAATTATTTTGCTTAATTCTTTTTCTTGGCTTTATATTTTAGGAAAATAAAATTTAACTATAACATATAAAAGGAGACTGCTTGTACATTTTAACAAGGAATTTTTGAAACAATTAGCATTTCTCTGCTTTAGAACTTCTTTTCCCTTGTTACAGTAACTTTTTTTAAATGAACCCTTCTATTAAGTACATTTACATTTAGCTCCTATGGAAGTATATGTTCATTTTCATTTAGCCCAGATGTACCTAAAACTCAAAAGACTAGATTATCTTTGGAATATTTTAAACTAAAAATTCAACATTTCATTCCATATATTTTTTCTAAACTGCTCTCGGAATATGGTATGTAATTTATGAGCTAATATTAAGGGGAAAATTGCTCATCTTCTACCTTAGACCATGACTTTGTCTAAATGTTACTACCATCTTAATGCTAACATGGAAAGAGTGCTGTTGATTCTCCTTTCAAAGTTTCTGTAAATTACTCTAGATTACATTTATATGTCTGATGGCAACACAATCCTCTCTAGGTATCCAAGTGAAATGTTCATTTGTAGATATCAACTTACACTACAGTTTTCAGGTGGAACTAGAAGTTGAGTAATCTCACCACCATGAACACAGAAGATATGTTTCATTTCTCCAGAAAATATGTCCCAAATTATGACGGAAAAATCCACACCTCCAGATATCAGATATCTTTGATCATAGCGAGCTGAGACCTGATGAGGATATAGCAAACATGTGACTTTGTTCCGATGACCACGAAGTGTTCTGTGAGGTGGCCAACCTGTGAATGAGGTTTTGGATTTAAAAATGGGAAAATTAAAGTCTTACAAAGATTCAACAAGTAAAAGTAAACATGAAATGCCAAAAGAACTATACCACAGAAGAAGCTTCCAATTTTACCTCCATTTTTTTTGTGCTAGTAGTGGGGCTTGAACCCAGAACCTCACACTCTTGCTTAACTTTTTTCTCTCAGAGTTAGTACTCTACCAACTAAGCCATACTCAGATATGTCTGCGCAGGCCGGCTTTGAACTGGTATCCTCAGATTTCAATGTTCTGAGGAGCTAAGATGACAGGCATGAGCCACCAGAGCTTGGCACAATTTTATCTTCTAAGACAGTTGCAGTAGCTACTGTGGTACTAACCCTGATTTCATGTCAAGTAGTCACAAGATTTTAAAGAAGTAAGTTAAAAAAAAAGTTAAATATTTCACTAATAATTTCCATATCTATTACAAAACTAAAGAAAAACAGCTTTGTTACCTGTGATACATTATACATAGTATTATAAATAGTTTCACCTGCTTCACTGTATGAAATGAAACAGGCTGCTAGAAAATTACCTACATGGTTTATATTAGATTTCTACTGGACAGAATTGTTCTTGAAGAGTATCGATACTGCTAATAGTTATTTACTAATCAACAGAAATAATAATCAATGAAGCTATTAATATATGTTGAGAGATAAAATTGAATACTTCTTTGTTTAGTCATTATATGGCATTTGTTATGAAAATACATTTAATATTTCATTATCTATACCTTAAACTCTATGACATACATAGTACACTAACAACTATCTTGATTGATTTTATTCCTAAAAACAGAATATAGACATTTTCAATACCAGGGTTACAGAGTTCTCAAAGCACATAAGAGGGGTACAGATCTTCACTATACCTCTTCTAAGCATGTGTTCTCCCTGCAGTAGCTGTACAATGGCCGTCTGTGTGGCAGGTACAATGATTATGCTTCCATCTTCGCGGCCACAAACAAGGCGGCCATGTGCTGGGATGTACACACTTGCAGTTACTTTAAGAGGCTCATTACTGTTGGGAATCACACTTAGCTGATCTATAATTCCAGCAGGACAAGGATTCAGCTTATCAAATGCCTCTTGCAAACTAATAGAAGTTGTCATTTTCAGCCCTGGAGAGGTTTTATTTTGTATTGAAAAGAAAAGAAAAAACATGTTTAATAAAGTTCAAACATTAAAATAATATTGGTTAGTTCAACAATGTACCAAAGACAACGTTCATCAAATATAATTATTAGAAGACAATAATATATGATCATATGAATTATTCAACGGTTAGGACTTCAGATGTTAAGAGTATTAAGAAATTAATGCACATAATTTACTATTACCTTCTTCACCTTCCTGTTTATCAGCAGTGTCTGATATATTCCAAATATTTAACCTTCCAGAAGAATCACCTTGAATTAATAGCTTATGGAAATATTCCTTGCATCCATAGAAGAACCGAGTAACAGGAGGACAAATAAGCAACTGTCAAAAAAATTATTCAAATATCGTTAGCTATATTTTAAAATCAATGTATTTTACACATTAACATTTTTAAAATAATAATGTTAGACACTTTGTTTCACTCCCTACTGTAAAAAGTGGTTGCTGATTGTTTAACGTTATTTTAATTTAATGTTATGGCATTATATTATATGGATATCATATCCATGTCAACAATAGTATAACAAAAGCACCCAAGAAAACAAAAACGATACAGTCTTTCTCTAAAATTGGTATTCATATTTTTGTTTTATAAAACCTAGTTACTAGTCACGACAAGGAAACTTACCTGAATGCCCATTTTATAGACATTTGCAAAAGAAAAGTCTCTATGTAGATAATAAAAGGAAAAAATTCCCTACTCCTACATTTTTTGCCACTCCTGGTCAGTAACTTGGAACAGCAGCAGAATCATACTATCAAGCTTGTACAACTAGAGGAGCATGAGTGTAATTTTCAACTTGTAGTACAACATCACAGCTACATATTCAATTTGAGCCTTACCTAGTATGTTAGCTATGGACTACTTAGAAACAAAAATATTCATCAGGGTCTTTTGAAATAACTTTTTTCTGCTCAAAATTTCTGACTTCAGAGAAATCACTTAGTTGTAAATACAGTAGTTTTCTCAACATTAAAATTCAGAGTATAAATGCATGAAATATATATAAATATATATACATTTTATATATATGTTTATATATATATTCTATATATATTTACATATATATTATATATAAATATATACATGAAATATAAATGCTAGACTATTGAAGTACAATACCTTAGCCTGAAAAACAGTAATATACTTGTTTATTTAAAATAAATTTACATTGTCAGTATGAATTTAATTAGAAAGTCATTTCTAATATTTAATCAGTAAGATCACTTGAACTGTAAAAATGAACGCACATTTCAAAACAAGCAAAATTTAAAATGTGCTTATAACTGACCAAATCAAGATGTTTGACATCTAAGTGCCTTGAATTATACTGAATCTTTCAAATGATTAACTACAAGTCACCAATTAATTTAGCTATCAATTATATATGATACCTGAAGAGTTTTACCTCTTTATCTTTTCTATCCAAGAGGCTATGTTGTACTGGAGGAATTAAATTTTCAACTGCTTTTCCCACATCACTACGAAACGAATCACTAGCAGGAAGGCAACTGAAATGAAAAAATAAAATAAAATCCACTTAAAATACCAGCAAGGCATAGCTCAGCATTCCATATGATGATAAGGGTTTTGTTTTACAATGATTTTCATTAATACTGGCAGTAAACAAAGTAATGTTATAAAAACAGTACCCTTCAAATAAGAATCTACCTCATTTTTTTAATTTGAGATTACACTGGGATATAAACCTACCTTAAGACACTCTGAAATGTTTTGCCTTAAATTTTATACCACATACATTTTGACATTTTCAGATTTCTACCCAACGTTCTGAATCCTTTTTTTTTTAATTAAAATACTAACTTCTGATCCATTGCATACCTGGCAGGAAGTTTGTAAATATAGCTTTGCCCATTTTCAGTCCAGATGATCACTTTATCAGCTGACACAAAGTCCCCTCCAGTCCATGTTTGTCCATTTTCACTAGGACCTGAACATAACAGGGAATAGTCTCCAGCATCAAATACCTATAAGAAATAAGAATTCCATGGTGTTATATGACACAGCCATGTTTTAACTGATAAAATTCTGAAAATAAATTTAACAAATTCAGGCAGGCTGGACACTAGTAGCTTGTGCCTATAATCTGAGCTACTCAGAAGACTGAGGTCTAGAAGATCATGGTTCAAGCCAGTCCAGGCAGAAGAGTCTATGAGAGTTTATCTCCAATTAATCACTAAAAAGCTAGACTGCAGATACAGCTTAAACGACAGAGCACCAGCCAAGCAAGCCTAAGAAAGCACCAAGGCCCTGAATTAAAACCCAGTACTTGGCCAGATGCTGGTGGCTCATGCCTATAATTCTAACTATTCAGGAGGATGAAATCTGAGGAACATGGTTCAAATTCAGCCCCATCAGGAAATACCATGAGACTTTTATCTCCAATTAACCACCAGAAAACCAAAAGTCACACTGTGGTTCAAAATGGTAGAGCACTAGCCTTGAGGAAAAAGGTGCTCAGGGACAGGGCCCAGGCCCCTGTCCAAAACCAACGGGAAAAAAAAAAAGGAAAGGTACTTAATAGATTCAATGTCACTAGTTAACATTTTTTTAGGGGGTTCTAGAATGTACTGGAGTTTGAACCCTTGGCCTTTTAAGCTCAGAGCTGGTGTTCTACCACTTTTTGGCTTTTGCTGGTTAGTTGAAAATGAAAGTATCTTGGTTGTGGGCCCAGGCTAGCTTCCAAGGGTAATTCTCAAATTTAAGCCTTTTCAGATTTCAGCCTCCTGAAATCTGATTATAAGCAAAAGCCAGTGGGACCTGGCTAGTTAATACTATTTACATTTAAAAAGAAATGTTTCACCAGCCAGGCACCAATGGCTCATGTCTGTAATCCTAGCTACTCAGGAGGCTGAGATCTGAAGATCATGGTTCAAAGCTAACCCCCAGCAGGAAAGTCTATGAGACTCTTATCTCCAATAAACCACCAGAAAACCAGAAGTGGCACTGTGGCTCAAATGGTAGAGCGCTAGCCTTGAGCTGAAGAGCTGAGGGATGGTAT
>NW_012267259.1:7030868-7125383 GCF_000151885.1 Dipodomys ordii | reverse complement strand
GGAGAGAGGGAGGGAGGGAGGGAGGAAGGAAGGAAGGAAGGAAGGAAGGAAGGAAGGAAGGAGGAAGGAAGGAAGGAAGGAAAAGAAAAGTTTCCATACTTGCACCAGCAACTGAAGCTAATTACACTTAAGGTATATCAAACTTTACAAAGTACCTCTAAAATCATTACCTCATCTGGCCCTTAGAATCACTACAGGTGATCTGTAGACTATACTTTATAAATAAGGGTTACATCACTTGCAAAATTTCATAAGCCAAATAAATGACAGAGATAAGTCTAAAAATGCTAGGCTTTAGAATTCCTAGCAGAATTGTTTTTTCTACCACTTTCAATATTTAATTTAAGAATATTCTAAATTGTTAGAACTTTTGCCCAGGAGGAATGAGAATTCTTCATTCCAGAGTTTTTATTTTTCAAGAAAAAAAATGAAATTGCTCATGCAAAAGCCTTAAAATTAAGAAGTCCTAGATGAAGTTAGCATGATTTGTTACTGCATGAATTGGTATGTAGTATTAGCCATACAATAATAGCCTAAAACAGTCTAAGAACAAATAATGGAGACCTGCCTCTAGCTCTACTAACCATCAAATCAAATGATAAACTTATGGAAGTTGAAGCAACTCAGAGGTGCTAAGTTAAGTCGTCTTAAAGTCCTAATCCATAAAATATATCTATTGCATCACCATGTGAAGTTTCAGTGCAATTTTTATACAGGATTAAATAACTAGCTCCTAAGTGACATAAAAGACTTCCCCAACTCTAAGAAGCCAGGAAAATAAAATGTCAATTGATATTAGCAATACCCTACAAAGAAATGTTCAGCCTGAAGATCTTTACTACCAGTACTGACATTGTACAAAAGAACTAAAGCAGTAACAAAAAGTAGAACTTGAGATCAATAAAATATAGTAACCAAATTATTCCATGAACCCAAATAAATACAGCTAAGTCCCAACTCTTCAAAACATATCAAAGCTAGGCATGAGTATTTGTACCAAGCACATCCTTATGATTGTTTTTGGAAGTCTGGCAAGTGAGCATCTTGAAGGATGAAAGCACAACTACTTACTTATATAGTCAGGCAACTTACCCTCCAATATTTGGAGCACACAACCAAAAGTGACCTTTGTGTGAATGCACAAAAAGAGATGCTTTGGCAATTCTGACAATAAATTGGTTTAGATTCTTCCTCAAATATTGGCTCAGTGTCCTGAAAAGGGAGATTTGTAAACTTTCAGGAATAGTTTGTCAGTTAAAACTACTACACAATAATAAAAACACCAGCATGAAATAAAAGCACATTTGCACGTTCATTCTTTCAGCTCCTCTAGTAAGAGTCATAGGAAGAAAAAGAACAAAAATATACATCAAAACAGTTGAGCACAAATGCCTTTGCTTCAGCTGAGATTTAGTTCTGGATTCATGTCAGAGTATTATCTCTGTGGCAATGGCAAATGGTAAAATTTTTCACTGAGGCTAATTTCTGAGGTTGTATGTGTTTTAGTTAAAAGAAAAAAGCAATCAGTTCCCCCTAGTTTCTTCCAAAGTCTATGCCTAACCTGTCCCATGCTGCACAGAAAAGAGTGAGTATTATCATAAAATCATCTTCCTTCCTTTAAAATATGACAAAGAATTCTAGCCCAAAGAACTGAGATACCAGACTAAAAATGGTTTTTGTACCTTTTGTACATTGTAGTTTGAATATAAAATGTTCCCTAATGGCTCAAGTGTAGATGGTGCCACTATTTTGGAAGACTCTGGAAACTTCAGGAGGTGGGGCCCCTGTACAGAAAGTATGTCACTAGGAGTCTGACTTGGAGGTTATATCTAGTCCCCTCAGCCTCTGCTTCCAGCAGCCATGAAATAAATAGCCTCTTTCACTGCACACGCCCACCACCATGACACTTTACCTCACTGGAGAGTCCATAATTGATGGAGTCAACAACTATGGACTGAAGTCTCAATTCATGAGTCAAAATAAATCCTTTCTCGTTTAAGTTGTTCATATGAGGCATTTTGTTACAGTGATACAAAATTACTTTAATGTAAGTGGTTTGCTTTATTCTCTTCCCTTGACTATCTTTTAACATTTAAACAAAAGCAGTGGAAAAGTTGCTCTCTTTTGTGTTCTTCTACTTTGTATCCTGTGTATTGTTTTCTTTTTCCTATCCTTGATGGACCTGATGTCTCCAATCAGATAAAAACACAAATTCACTCATACAGACAGCACACTAGGGATCTTTACACGATGTCTATAAAACTACTGAGATGGAAGAGGTATTTCCTTTGCCTTTAAGAAAAGAAAGGAAAGGAGACATCATTACTAAAACCTAAGATGACAAAAGGAAAAAAAAAAGACTCATTTGTCTTACCGGCATGCCACTCATTTCAGAGGTAACAATCCACACCTTCAATATGCCTGTCACGGAGAGTGCCACCACTGTGTCCTCTAAACCAAGAAAGGACAGAGAGCCATGTTACAAATACAGTACTCTTTCTCTGTAAAGACTAAGGTGACCTGCTCCAATGAAATTAAGCAATAATACGTTTTACAATGAACAGATTTTGAAGCACTGGCTAATAAGGAGCATCAATAATCTGGAATGGAAATAAAATTGTTTCTGGCTATTTGTTTTTGGTTTCTTTAATATCTATTCAATAAATTTCATGTTAATTTCAAGTGTTCTTTATTTTTTTCAGTGCCAGTACCGGGGCTTGAACTCAGGACCCTGTGCTCTCCCTCAGCTTTTTTACTCAAAGCTGGTGTTTATCACTTGAGTCACAGCTTCACTTTTGGCTCTTTGGTGATTGTAGATTTGTAGATTGTAAGATCCCTATTTCATATGGCATTCTGCCCCCAATGAAATCTAAAAGTGTTTGGAGAGCTTCTGGACTGCAAACATGTGAAGGCTCTTAGAAAGCAGCACACCCAGGGAGGGCCTGAAACACCACCTTCTCTTCCCCTACACCATGCCCTCTGCATCTCTTTCCCCCATCCTTTGTAATAATCCAAATAATGAAGTGTTTCCCCTAAATTCTGAGAGCTACTGCAGCAAATTAACTGAAGCTGAAGAGGAGGTTATGGGACTCCCATTTATAGGTGGTCAGTCAGAAGTACAAGGAAAACAATCTGAGACTTGCTACTGGTATCAATACTTGGGAGAGAAGACAGCTCCGAGCACTTGGCACTCAACCTGCAGCCAATGCTATGTCCAGGCAGAGAACATGAAAACTGAATTGGATTAGAGGTTGCTAGGTTGATATGTGTTGCAGAACTGATTGCTTGGGTGTAAATGGGGCTATACCTTTTGAGGTCTTCTATGTTGACTGCTGTGGTGTTTAGAAAAAACAGGGAATAAAGTCAAAGCTCAAGAAACAAGCTCAAGACCATAATTCTACCTACTCAAGAAGCTAAGATCTGAAGGATCAGAGTCCAATGCCAGCTCAAGCATAAAAGTTCCACTAGACTTCATATAAAAAAAAAATAAAGCAAGGGGGCATAGCTCAAGTGACAAAGCACCAGGTAACAAGCATTAGGGCCCTGAGTTCAAACCCCAAGATTTTAAAAAGGGTGGGAAGGGAGTGGAATCGCTTTTTTTCCCTATGAAGTAGGATATAAAACTTCAATTCATAAACTTCTGGTCATGAACCAATCACAACACAATGGAAACAAATGTGAGCTCTGAGAGAATGTGGGTCAAAAGGGAGGGAAGATGGCCAGGAACCAGAGCTTCACATATGAAATCCAAGCTAGGTAGGAGGCTGAGATCTAGAGGATCATGGTTTGAGGCCAGCCTGTGCAGAAAAATTTGCTAGACTGCATTTCCAAAGCAGGATTGGAAGTATGGCTGACTTGTTAAGTTTTCCAACCAAGTCAACATGAAGCCCTGAGTTCAAAATCCAGTTTTGCCAAAAATAATAAAATCAAAATCTCCTCTTTCTTCATTAATTAATGAACTATAGATAACTTACCTATCCCAAATTCATTGTGTTTATATAAAGCAAATACAAAGGAATAACAATAGTACTTCCCTAATTGTTATAAAAATTATAACACCGTACATACCAAATTTTCAATAAAGGGTGTATACTATTTTTAAAAATTGGTTGGTACAGTGTGGTGCCTCAGGCTTGTAATTCTAGCTACTCAAGAGGAGAAAATTGGGAATTCATAGTTTAAAACCAGCTGGGGCAGAAAGTTCTCAAGATTCCATCTCAACCAGCAGCTGAGAGCAGTGCCAAGTACCCGTCATCCCCAGAACAAGAGGAAGCACAAGTAGGAGGATCACAGCCAAGACCAGCCTGGACATTCAATGAGACTCTATCCTGAAAATAACCAAAACCAAAAAAGGGGCTGGACGCATGCAGCCCAAGTGATAATGCATCTTCCTAGCAATCACAAGGCCCTACATTCAATCTCAAACACCATTAAAAAAAAGAATTGTTTGTATATTTAAATAATAACCTGATCATATTGCATACAGTGGTTCCCCAAAGCATGGAAGGTGCTGAACTCACTTATTACCATATATCCAGGATCTCTGTACAGAGATACTATAATAACATACCAATATACCAATATACTTAAAACTCTCCAATATCCATGGACTAGGAAAAGGTAAATGCAGATTAAAAATTAAATGCTTATAACAATGTAACTGATTAACATCTAGAATTACATGGTCAGAAAAAAATGTTCATTAATGTTCTATGATATTGAGACCATAAGGTGGTTTAATGTATATAGTGACAGCAGAAAAAAGTAAAAATCATGTAACTGTTTGGTCACAAAAATAATCCTTTTTTAAAGAAATCATTGATTATAACTAAGATTGGGGGTAATATACTAACAAGAAGCTCCTTGTTGCCTGAAAAATTAGTATGAATCATAATTTTCACTGCCAGACTCAAGAATAAAGCAATAATTCACCACTATGTATTACAAAACCTCTGTGAGAAGGTCCTGCATCACAGAAATTCAGGTAGTTTTATTTTACCAGCCATTTCCCAATTATATTTGATGACAGATCCCTCCTTTTTTACACTAATAACTATTAATGCACTTCAAAACCAATACTTTGCAGAACTACGTGGGAAATGTGGTGATATATTCTGCCTGCAGCCACTGCTTTAGGCTGTTAGAAAAATTTAACTGGTACATTCCCACCCACAGACTATTCATTATCTAGTGGGAGCCAGCAAGCTACAGCTCATAGGGCACCTCTAGCTCATAGGGCAGAAACACTGCCTATTTTTGAAAATAAAGTTTTATTAGAACCCCATCACTTTTGTGAGATAATAGCAAAGTTGAACAGTTGAAACACTGACTGCTTGGCCTGCAGAACGTGAAACACTCAGTATCTGGTCCTCCACAATTCAAAGTTGCCAACCCCTGATCTAACGGAAAACCCAAATAGTCTTAGTTGGCAGCATCCATCTTGACCTGCCCTTCCCAGTTTCACCAGCCTTATAGCCTGCCACTATGCCTTTCACACTTCTTACACAGAAGATAACCTTTAGGTTCAGACACACACCTAGACTATTTGTAATGGAGGCAGACTATTTACTCTGCCAGACATTGATCCCCATGTAGGCCAGACCTCTATTTGCTCTATCAGATGTTGATCCACATGTCTGCCAAACTTCTCTCCATCTTCCAAAACTTAGGTTAGCCTTCATCTGATCTGAGCAATCTTCCCACTGCCCTCAAGCCCCTTTTCTGTATCTGTGCTCTACTGTTTCTCTACCTGGCCACACTTTGCATACTGAATTGTTGTTTGTATATCATCCTCCCTTATTAAATATTGGTTACCTTAACTAGTTCAATCCCTTGCACCTCAAAGATAATGGGCAACTAATACAGTTTTTTTTAATGGCTACTGACTAAAAGCTATACGCTAGTTTCCACCCTTATATGGTAACAAAGGAAAGCTGCCACAGAGCTGAAGGCAGTCCCTTCATAGTAAGATGTACAACACTGTAGCTAAAGTAACAGCTCTAAGCTCTACTGGCCACCAGTCAGCTTACTCCATTCTAAGACAAAGAGAACACCCTGATAAGCCTGATTAGCCCCTCATCTCTGTAAGAAATGCCAACAGCACCTACCGTACTGGGTCATGTGAAAACAAATCCTATATAACCGCTCAACGTGCTTCCTCATGCTCATAGTGAATAGTAATGGTGATAGTGATGATGGTAGTTACCCATCAATCTTTATAGAAAATCACATAACCATGAAACCACTAGGGAGAAAAAGTGGCTTATAAGAATATATATTCAATGCTGAACATTAATTACTGCTCTTTCCCTAATAATGTTACATTTGCTCTCATGGTTGTTATTGAAAGGTTTCAATAGAAATGAAATAAAAGGTAATAATATCTAGTGTTGTCGAATATATGCCAGGCACTTAACAGAAACTTGCATTAAATTTAGTCTCCTCCCTTTTTATTTTCTCCCTAAGAAATGGAGACACCACTATACCTCTTAACAAGTGACAAAAGCAGACTCCATAGCTTCAGACTCTATAGCTTCACCTATAGATTTTCTCACCACACCCCTAAAGGTTACAATATGCGTCCTCACTTCAGAAGGTCACCTACAAAGGCTAAATTTGCTCACTGCAATAAATAAATAAATTTTAATTCAAAGACTCCTGCATAAAGGTGGCGCCAGACCATAAATTATTAGCACTACTCTTTTTTTTCCTTCTAACTATATTTATTTTATATTTCTTATTTATTTACATTTATTACATTATTTAAATTACATATATATTTACATTTCTTATGCATGTAGGACTACTCTTGAATATAAGAATTAAAAAAGTATTAATTTTGGCCAGTTATATAACATCACAATAAATTAAACAGGAAATAATGGTGTTAAAGTTCGTAAAGGGTATTATAAACTGACCTTGGGTCCGGTGGGATCGAATAATACTCATGGAGCTAATCCAGTCAGGTGATATCTTTGAGACTAAGGAGTACAACACCTCAAGGCTGGTAGCATCCACAACGAGTATTTCAGGATAATGTCCATGGCATAAAAGCCTTCCTTCACGCTGATTTCCAACAGAGAACTGGTAGAACTAAATTCATATGAAGAGGAAAAAGATTTTTAAAAGTTTTAGTTTAGTTACCTGATTAATATGCATTCATCAAGCATACTATAATATTCTCCTAAATGCTAAATTCCTCTAGTACTAATTTCATAATATGCACTATATGACATATACAACATGTGTACAGTACATACAAACATATGTCAAGTTATACTAATACTTTCAACCATAACAAAAAATATTATTTTCCTAATATCCTCTCTTGGCAACTATTTTAGGAAAGAATTCATAAGTCTCCTTTATATACATCTCTAGAATATAAAACAGGATCGTTTTTATGTATGTGTGCTGGTCCTGGGACTTTCTTGCCTAGGCTGGCTTTGAACCACAGTCTTCAGATCTCAGCCTCTTGCATAACTAGGATTACAGACATGAGCACCAGTGCCCAACTTGAAGCAGTTCTTAATAGAGAGTGCATGAGAGAGTCATGAAAGACATATATCACACTAATCACTACCTCCTTGCAAACATTTTCCTTTGCTGATCACATCTGGGTTAGCACAGATTTTTCTTTCCTGACAAATTACGCTATTAGTCTAAGTAGGGAGGCAGCATTGCATAAGAGCATAGTCCCTAGAACCAGCCAGACCTGACTCAGGAAATGACTCACTGTGAGACAAGTAAGGTCATTTAATTTTTCTAGATCATGGTATCCTTACATATAAGATGATATAATTCTGTTTAATTTGTAAAGATATAGGGGAAGACTAAATGAAACACAAGAAATGCCTACAAAGTATTTTCTCAATAAATATGGGCTCTCTTCATTTCCCTTTCCAACTTAACTGTTCATATTTTATATACTTCATAATTTCCCAACACAGTAAAAAAAAGTAAAATGAAGCAGAGAGAATTCGACAATTATACAAAGATAAGAAAAAATGTGCATCTCAAAGTATAATCTACAAATATAATACTCTATGCATTAAGCCACACATGTAAAGTGGTTATTTCTTCAAAAGAGCTGGAAAGTCTTGTTTTAAAAAATGAGCCCAGGGGCTGGGGGGGTTAGCCCAGCGGAAGGGCACCCACCCGGCGCGTGCAAGGCCCTGGGTTCGGTCCTCAGCCCTGGAAAAAAAAAAAAAAGCTACAAAAAATGAGCCCAAAAGGTAATTGTATGATCATAAAAAAAGATTGGATCTAAAAAATGGGCTAGGCTGGGAAGGTGGCTCAGTGGTAAAGAGCTTGCTTTGCATGCATGAGGCCCTGGGTTTGATTCCTCAGCACCACATAAGCAAAAAGAAAAAAGCCGGAAGTGGCGCTGTGGCTCAAGTGGTAGAGCGCTAGCCTTGAGCTGAAGAGCTCAGGGACAGCGCCCAGGCCCAGAGTTCAGGTCCCACTAACCGGACCCCCCCCCCAAAAAAAGGGCTGATCTGCATCAATCAGTAAGGGACTCATAACAGCTTTGGCAGGAAATAATTGTACTCTTTTGGGTCTCGTGCACTTATTTAAGAAGTAAAGGAGCTATGCTAGAATGTGGATATGCAGAGTCCCCCACAGGCCCATGTGTTGAAGGCTTGGTGGCATGGGGCACTATTGGGAGGGGTGGATCCTACAGGAGGTGGGGCCTACTGAGCAGCTTTAGGTCATCACAGGTAGGCCTTTGAACAGATACTAATCACTCCTCTTCCCCACCTCTGCTTTCTGGCTGTAAGGCAAGCAGTCTTATTCTGCCATGTGTTCCCCACCACTGTCTTCCAGCACTCCATCAGAAGCTTAGAAGCAGCAGGCTTGTTTGATAATGGACTGAAATTCTAAAACAGTGAGGGAAATAAATGTCTTCTCTTCAAAATTGATTATCTCAGTTATTTGTTATAATAATGGAAAACTGTCTAATACAAGCTCTAATCTGAGAAACTAGAGTAACTCCAAACCACAGAGGTGGCTTCTCCATTAGTCACCCCAATTTTATTTCCCTTACCAACTTTAAATTTACCTTATGAAGTATACTTTCACTATTAATCTAGTTTTCGTATCCAGTCACCCCTTCTCACTATTTTTCACATAAAAACACAAATCTAATGCTTTGAAACATGTTTTAAGTCTACCTTTGTAATAAACTGTGCTAACTTAGCTACAAAAATAGATACTAACCTGTATGCCAGTATGTGTGCAAGCTAATTTTGTAAATTCAATACATCGGCCATCATTCACATCCCACAGGCACATCTCCCTATAAAACAAAATAATAGCTAGCATTGTTCAATATGTGACAGTGATTGAAAATTAATCTTCCTTTAAAGTTAATATATTACAGAAAAGTAGCAAATTTATTATTCCTACTGGTCAAAATTTGGAATTCTCTCACCTACCATCCTAACCCCATCCGAACCTCCAGAATGTCTATTCCCCCACCTCAATCCACATCTGGATGTGTTTCTGGTTCCTTTTTGGTTGGTGGAATCCTGTGAGTAGATCTGACCAGGACTAATGAGAGACCCTCCAGAACTCTCTTTTTCATCAACCTCTGTTTCAGATATTGACTCTTTTAGACAACAGTTGCTCCCTCATCCCAAACCTCAAAGTAAGGATGATAAAATGAAGCAGAGCAAAGCCTCCAAGAAATATACACGAGTAAAAAGAAAAAAAGAAGCTTTTAAACTACTGAAATTTATCATTTGTTATCAATGCAGCTTGAAATGTAGTAATGTAAAAAAAATCAAAGTTAAAGTCAAAGAAATTCCAAACATTTACAATTTAAAAATACTCCACTATGATTCTGGATTTATTACAGTTTTACTAAGTACATACAAAAAAAGCTTATATATCAAAGTGAAGATAAGACATTGAAAATAGAAATGTCAATATAACATGTCTTTTGAAGAAATAAGATTCATTTAACAGAATAATAATAAAATTCAATTAATACTGGGTAAATGCGAGGGAAGTGGTGACATTGTCCAAAAGGAAACGTACTCTTTACCTGACCTATGTAAGTGTAACCTCTCTAGGGGCTGGGAAGGTGGCTCAGTGGTAGAGAGCTTGCCTTTCATGCATGAGGCCCTGGGTTCGATTCCTCAGTACCACATAAGCAAAAAGATAAAAGCCGGAAATGGCGCTGTGGCTTAAGTGGTAGAGCACTAGCTTTGAGCTGAAGAGCTGAGGGGACAGCGCCCAGGCCCAGAGTTCAGGCCCTACAACCGGACCCTCCCCCAAAAAAAGTGTAACCTCTCTATATATTACCTTCATAATAATAAAAAATTTAATGCAAATTACTAGAAATTTCAAGGGATTGCCTAAAGATATTGTATTTTACTTCTCACATGACACAAGTGTTTTTCAAAGAACACTCAATTTAAAACAAGAATTCTAATATGCTTTTTTCCTTTAACCAAGCAAGTACAACATTTTTACCTGCTATTGTCACTTTCCTTTCTAAAGAATCATATGAAGTTCTCTTCAAATACAAAATTACAAGAAAAGAGAAAACAATGTCTTATAGTTCTCCAACCTGCTTAAATAGTATATTATATGAATACACAACTTTCCAAATACCAAAAATATTTTTAAAAACTTCCTCACAATCTGGATCCTATAGCTACTGACCTGCCTCTCCAAAGGAAAGCAACACTATAAGACTTAGGAACAAAATCCACTATAATCATTTATTAACACACATAAATATAATTGCACAAACTTCCACAGAGCTTCATCTCCCAAATTTATGCCAGCTTAGCCTCATTCAGGATTTTTTGTAATATCAAAGTTGTCTGAAAATTCAACAAAAATATCGTAAGGATTAATGATCCTGGTTTAACTTTTATGTAGTCCTAGTATTCTCAAGGTAAAAAAAGAAATAATCATAAGTCATAACAATATTACAAGACTGTTTTACATTTATATCCTTAAAACCATAATTGTCAATGGAAGAAGTACCCCAAGAGAAAAAGAGGAAAGAAAAAGTGCCCTCTTTAAAAATAGTGTTACCATTTATAAAAACATAGGAAAGGAAGAAGATACTATCATATTGTAATACATAAAAACATGTAATTTAACTGTCAAAAAAATTTTAAGAGAAATGACCTGCATGCGTCAAAATAAAACCAAGAAAACACTTACCCACTTGCAGATGCACTGACAATATACTGTTTGTCACTAGAAGAACAAGCTTTAGACAAACAAGTGATTGAAGCTGTATGACCAAACAACAGTGCTCGAGGATTAACCTAGAAGTAAAAAAAGAAAAGTGACATAAATACAAAATAAAAAATATACCGTGTGTGTGTGTGTACATGCCAGTACAGTGCTTTCAACTTAGGGCTTCACACTCTTGCCTAGATTGTTTACTCATGCACTCTAACAGTTGAGCCATACATTCAGTCCAACATTCTACTGGTTAATTTCCGGAGATACAGTCTCACAGACTTTTCTGTTCAGGTTGGCTTCAAACCTCAGTCTTCTAATATCAGTTTCCTTAGTAACTGGGAGCCACAAGCACCCAGTTAAATACACCTTTTAATTCATAATCACGTTAAATACTCAAAATTTAACAAACATAGTAGGCCTGAAAAAGCAATTGCTCAGAACACTAAAACCTAAGAACAGACAGTTAACTCTGACCCATTTAATGTTCACAATCACACTACCAACTAGTCCTGATGCTGAAATTGAAACAAGAACTGACATTACCAATATCACATAGAGGACAGTGCCAGTATTCACTAATATATTCCTAAGCACTATCTATTTAGTATTCTGGGAAAATACGTTAAGAATTTGATTAATGTATAAAAAATAGTAATCAATACAACAAAACTTACACTTTATAAAAACTTTTGCTACACTCAAAACATTTACACTATAAAATATAAATGTTTTAATCTGTTTTTTTGTATCTCTTTGGAGACATTTTCAGTATGAGTTATAATATTTTGATATATCTTACATGTAACCTGGGATAATATTAAATGTGAAAGTTGCCAAAAGCCAGCAGACATTAATAATTCTAATGAATAAGATAGCCAATCTGCATACTATCAATTTTAATCAAAACATGTTTTGCAGAACATAAGAGTTTAAATTATTCCAGGACTATTTAATTTTCCATAAAATAGCTACTTATATTTAAAATGTACAGCAGGGCTGGGAAGGTGGGTCAGTGGTAGAGTGCTTGCCTTGCATGCATGAGGCCCTGGGTACGATTCCTCAACACCAAATAAGCAGAAAAAACCTGAAGGGGTGCTTTGGCTCAAGTGGTAGAGTGCTAGCCCTAAGCTGAAGAGCTGAGGGACAGCGCCCATGCCCAGAGTTCCGGCCCCACAACCAGCAAAATAGGTAAATAAATAAAATATACAGCAAACATTTCAAATACTCACTTCTAATTCTACTGAAAGGTCCCAAAGACATATCTGTCCATCATGGCATCCTGTTACAAGCGTGGTCCCATCATCAGTTAAAAGTACTGTTGAGATACAATGTGTTGGTGCTTTTCGGCCCCAAAGAACAATGGGTAGAACAAGGCTGTTTCCTGCCATTGTGTTTTCAAACCTGAAACTTTTAAGGTAATAATGTCAGATATCACATTTCCTTCTAAAGCAATTTGTATGTCATTATAATGAAGACAACAAATAAAATATGAAAATAAGCGTATTTTCCTAGTAGTAAATTTTAACCACTTAAAAACCTTGTCATTCCAAAAAAAAAAAAAAGACTAATTTGTTGTATCTACTTCCAGATTCATGTACCTAAAAACTTAAGACACCTGTGGACTTTAGCTTGGTGCCTCCATTTCTGTACTATAAAAATTTCCATGTACTCTAGTACTCTAGTCTCTACCTTCAAAAAACTTCATTTAAGGATGAATCACATCCTGAAACACAGAGGTCAACCATCTTTTTAATTGCTACCACATGGCAGAACTTTCCAATATCCTAAAGAGAACAACCTACAAAAAAAGCGAGAGAAAAGATGTTTTGACATTGCCCATTGATAGCTATTCTCTCTATACCCAATCATTTGATATAGGGTGTAGAGTGCTGGTTTGACACTGCTGATTATAATTTATTTGTCCTTTACTGTTCACTTTTTCCTGGTATAGTCTACCTCCTCAATTATCCTTTCTACATTCCCTCTTTTCTTCTATCCAGATATATGGAGACCTAGAAGGCCCTAAAAAATTCAAAAGACAAAGGAAAATCTTTTACTTTCTTTTGTTCCTAAGATGTTTTACCTTAAGTGTGACCTTTGAGGGTTTTGTTTTTCTTTTTGTTTCTTTGCTTTTTAAAAAAAACTTGGTTATTTATTTTTTCCTTTTTGATTTCCTCTCACATTTTTATTCAGAAAAAAATTCAAGTATATAAAGTGTCCACAAAACAGTATCAAGTTCTTCATCAAATATACTTTCATACTTCCCTTGTCAGTGTATATGTCTACATATATGCTTATTGATGCACATGTGTGCATAAACACACATACATGTACACAGAGACTTACAAGTTGAATAATTTGAAAATATTCTATACAAATCATAAAAATTCAGGTCTAAGGACTTTTTGAAATTTTTATTGAGATTAAGATGTCTAAATACTTTTAAATACAGAACTTAAAAGATATAGTTTCATATACATAATACCATTATCACTGTCACAATTATCAGCAACATCGCAATTCAAATTACTTCAACTGTCTACAAAATGCTTTTTGTGGTATTTTCCAAGCCTATAAATTAAAAAAAAAAAAACCTCAAGTTTTATTTCCACCCCCACTTAGGGTACTAAGTGGTTTTGTCCTCCTGTAATTCATATGTTGAACTAACCACTAATGTGACTATATTTGGAAACTAGGCCTGTAAATAAGTAAGATGCTAAGCTAGTGGGTTCAATGTGCTATGGCTGGTGTTCAGTAGTGAAAGCTTCACGCTTGCTTAGGCTGATATTCTAACACTTGAGCCACATCCACGGCCCTTTTTGGTTTTAATTATTTTTAAGATAGGGTCTTGAGTTTTTTCCCACAGCCAGCCTCAGATCACTATCTCTTAACTATTCTTCTGATTCAGGTACACCACTGTACACAGCTTGTTTTGTCTGGGCTGCCTTCAAATTGTAGTTCTTCTATGTCTGCTCCAGAGTACCTGAGATTACAAGGAGATAGTGTCCTTATACAAAGAAGATATATAAGACCTTTCCTCCCTTTGCCACTTGAACACAAACAGAAGAGCTTCGCCAGAAACAAACCCTGGCAAGTCTTGATTTGAAATTTTAGCCTCCAAAACTATGAGATGATAAATTTCTGTTACTTAAGCCACAATGTCTTCAGTATTTTGTTATGGAAGCCCAAACAGATTTGTTGTTATGCCTCTTTAGTTCCAGAACAACAATCATTTTATTTTCTTTCTCATACTAACTTTTTAGAAACAACACAATGCCAATGTTTGTCTAATATTCTGTATTTTTTATTTTTTGTGATAGTCTTCTTAGGATTAAACTTTGTCTCTGGCCTCTGTTTTTTCTATAAACTGAAGACTGAATTAAAAGCATCATTAGGCTCAAGTCACTCTTTTGGCAAGAATACGCCATAGGTGACGTAACTCACATTGCAGGATCATAAAATGCTTGTAATGGTACTTTGTCCTACCATCAGTGACACTACTTTACCCATTTAATCAGGAAACTAGGCACCAAATATTTGCACTGTAACTGTAGTTATTTTCTCCTTTGAAACTATGCATAAGTCATGAAGTGATACTCCGATAAGACCATCCTATATGCTATGTAATACTGGTATCTTGAGCAATTTCTAAAAGCTACAAAAGTAAAATATTTTCAAAAATCAAGCATTAGGTCAACCTTATTTTCTCCATATTTGTTTTTCTGTCAAGTGCAAAAGCAAAATATGTTTCTATCCTATATAGTCATTTTCAGAGGAGCATCAATTATCTTGTGCTACGTACCAGGAATACACCCTGTGACAGCAGACAAAAACAAACCCAACTTTTCTCATGGAAACAGCATACATGAACTAGAATAGGCCTTAGCTACCTAAGTACCAATGGAGAATATGATGAGCAGTGACTACAAACATAAATAGCTAAACGTTCTTGCTACAGCAGCATGGAAAGAAGAAATGTTTCTAAGGACCTAATAAAATTCTCTGACAGTATTCCTCCCTCACTTGTCAAAACAAAGTGTCCAAATCAAGTTCACAGTATGGTGTCATGAAGAAACTGATTAATTTCTTTTGGTTTGTACTTTTGCCACAAATTTATTGAAGACTTTGGAAAAAAATCTGTAGTAGATAATAAAGACAGTTTGGGGGAAATCCTAGATTCTAAAACCAATTCTCAGCTGCCTCCTTACAAGAGTACACTGTTGGTGTTTAAGAGTTGTGAGGGCTGAGCACACACAGGTGGCTCACATCTGTAATCCTAGCTACTCAGGAAGGTGAGCTCTAAGGATCATGACTGCAAGCCACCCAGTCAGACATGTATCTGAGACTCTTATCTCCAATTAACTACCAAAAAACAAAAACCAGAAGTAGTCAAGTACCAGCCTTGAACAAAAAGTCTACCCCCCCCAACAAATAAAAGATGTCTGTGGGACACAGCTTTTCTAACACCTAAGCAATTGACACTGCCATACCTTATTTGGGTTACAAGATATAATCTTGATGCACCTGATACTTTAAGACTACTTTCTTAAAGGAAGTTCTTGTACTTGGTTTCAAAAGAACATGTGGAATGAGCAGATGGTACTAGGACACGACACATTTCTTATAGCTAAAGCAGCCCTGAGCACATACTTAGAGATTTTTGAAGAGCTGCAGAATTGTCAGTTCAAAAATAAATCAAAAATTTTAAGGTACTCATAGATTCTGAGGCATATAAATCATTCTTTAATTTCTGCTGTTGTCATTAAGATGTCTGCATTCTTTCACTATCACCAATCTGCACTAATTTCAAGTTCTGATTAAGCTAAAGTGTACTATGCCTACCAAGCTCTCACTTTTGGAGGAAACAGATTCCGTTTAATGGAACCAACTTCACCTTCTTCCTAGCCTGCCTCTAATCTCACATGCAGCTCCAATCATTTCTAGTTCTTTACCTCAAATTTCTATCAAAACTCTCAATAGCCCTGTAAATAGTTCTTCATTGATCAAGACAGGGAGGGGTGAATTTTTTACTCCTGCTATCCTTGAACTACGATCCTTCCAATCTCAGCCTAAAGGGTAGCTAGGATTACAGGTATGAGTCACAACACCCAGTAAAATACTATCCTCTTGGTGAGATCTTCCCTGACCAAACAAACTGCAAAATCCACTACACAAAAGAAGCTCTTGCCATCATTTAACATACCATGTTTATGTGTATATCATCCATGTTTACTGCTATAATGTAAGTACCATGAAAATGAAAATTGGTTTTCATTTTATTCCGTATTATATTCCTACTGCTTAGAATTCCTGGCACATAGAAAGAAAACAATGGGGGAAAAGGGAACAAGTTAATAAAGTATATTTGCTTTGGATTTTAAAAAGTCATATCCCGCAAAAAAAAAAAATTAAAGCAAATCATGTCCTGATTTTACATGTATTGATTTTGACAAGGAGTTTTTATGAATTTTCTGCAATAATCCATCAATTAATACACCTCCTTAATCAAATCCTCATTAACATACTATTTATTCTCAGCTGCAAGTTTTACTGCTTCCTTTTATTCTCTAGGTGACACATACACAAAAAACATACCTTAGGACCAACAAAACAAATTAGCTGACAGAATCACTATTATATTCACTAATCTCTGGCAATAAAGGAAAAAGATGTTGGTCAAAACAAAGTGAGACTCATTAATATGAACCTTTTACTCCCACTAACGGTGGTTGGTACTACTTGTTCATATTTGAAAAAGGTTAGAAACAGTAGCCTACAAGAAAGGCAGTCAATGGGCTGGGAAGGTGGCTTAGTGGTAGAGTGCTTGCCTGGCATGGATGAAGTCCTGGGTTAGATTCCTCAGTACCACATACATAGAAAAAGCCAGAAGTGGTGCTGTGGCTAAAGTGGTAGAGTGTTAGCCTTGAGCACAAAAAGCTCACAGACAGTGAGTGCCCAGTCCCTGAGTTCAAGCCCCAGGACTGGCAAAAAAAAAAAAAGAAAAAGAAAGGCAGCCAAATATATAAAATGGAATCCAACCTCAACCAGGCTGTTATCACTGACATATATTATCCAAAGAGAAATATACACACACACACACACACACACACACACACACATATACATACATACATACACACACAAAACACCAGGAAACTATCTTTAACTAGCATGAAGGGTCATAAATTACAAGTGTTAGAAGGTTTCTATTAAAAAAAAAAACCCAACAACTCTTAACACCTTGAAAATTTTCTAGGACCCTAACATTTTATTGTTCTATTTTTTTTTTAAATATGTGGTACTAAGGTTTGAACTTTGAGCCTTGCACTTCTAGGCTGTCTTGACACAAGTCAGTCATGCAAATAGCCCTGTTTCTCCCACTGGCTAATTCTAAGATTGGGCTCCCTTCCTACTCAGGCATGTGCCTGAACCAAGATCATTAAGGAAAGAATAATGCGAAGGATATTGGTATGTCATACAGAAAAGAAACTGGATCACCAATTTATGATGTATAAAAATCCAATTCAAAAAAAGTGAACTCTGGATTATGAAAGCCTATGAGTTTAAAAGAAAACTGTAAAATTAGCAATACATAACATGGGAGGAGTTACTTTGTGATATAAAAGCAAAGAAAGACTTTTGAAACAAAATTCACAAAAAACCTATTGTATCAAAATTAAAGATGTCTGCTCAAAGAAGGATATAACAAAAAATGTAAGTGACAGCCAGGCACCAGTGGCTCACACTTGTAATCCTAGCTGCTCAGGAGGGTGACAGCTGAGGATGGTGGTTTGAAGCCCGCCCAGGCAGGAAAGTCCACAAGATTCTTCTCTCCAATAAACTACTCAGAAAAAGCTAGAAGTGGTGCTGTGGCTCAATTGTTAAAGCTCTAGCCTTGAGCAAAAGAAGCTCCAGGACAACATCCAGGTCCAGAGCTCAAGCCCCAGGACTGGAAGAAAAAAAAGTTAATGACTAAAATTAAAGATAATTTAAATAATAATTAAAATAATTACTATCTATTTATTTATTACTATCTATTAAAAACAACAAAAAATACTTCAGAAAAGAAAAAGTTGTAGCTGGGCACCGGTGGCTCATGCCTGTAATCCCAGCTACTCAGGAGGCTGAAATCTGAGAATCATGGTTCAAAGTCAGCCTGGGCAGAAAAGTCCATGAGACTCTGATCTCCAATAAACCACTAGAAAATCAGAAGTGGTGCTGTGGCTCAAGAGGTAGAGTGCTCACGTTGAGCTGAAGAGCACAGGGACAGCGCCCAGGCCCAGTGTTCAAGCCCCATGACCAACAAAAAAGAAAAGAAAAGAAAAGAAAAAGTTGTGCTGTGACTGTTGACAATAGCTAGGCTATGGAAACAACCCAGATGCCCCACCACAGATGAATGGATCCAAAAATTGTGGTATCTATACACAATGGAATATTATGCAGCCATTAGAAATGACAAATAATGGTAGTTGCAGGGAAATAGATGGAGCTAGAAGGAATCATGTTGAGCGAGGCAAGCCAAGAGCAAAGAGATAAACGGTACATGGTCTCCCTGGTAAGTGGATGCTAAATCCAAAATGTTAGGTGATACGACAAAATAAACAGGACTTAAGAAACAAAGAATTCCACTCATCTGGTGGAACCACTACTAAATATCCCCATGCTGCTGATCACATGTATGGTGTATATGTGTACGCCATTATATGTTATAGACTGTGATAGACAATTTGCTCCAGGAAAGTTAGAATGAGCTTGTGACTTTAAATGAGCATCATTATTCCACAATACTGTGAAATTTGGAAAATTATGTAATTACTTAATCACAATTAAAAAAAAAAGAACCTCGGGGAAGGTAGGGAGGGAAGGGATGTTAGGGGGAAAACAATGGAGGGGGGTAACAATTACCTTGCTTATGTAACTGTAACCCTCTGTATAGTATCTTTACAATAAAAAAATTTTAAAAAAGTTGTGCTGTGGTTTGGATATGGCTGAACTGTGCTCCACTAAGAGGACTTGTGTTAACATTTAATCTCATTGTGAGGTACAAGGGAGTGGAAATTTAACCTGACTGTATTGTTTAGAGATGAGACCTTTAGGAAGTGATTAGGATTAGATAAGGTGATCAGAACAGAACCCCCATAATTGAATACCAGTGGTTCCAAAGAAGAGGAAGAGAAACCAGACAATGCATAAATACATTCTCTCTCTCTCTCCCTCCCTTCTCCCACTCTCTGTCTCTCTGCTTCCTGCTTCCTGTCTCTAATGATGTGATGCCTTGCACTGCCTCAGTACACAGACTGCAATAAAGTTATCACTCTATGTGGTCCAGAACTGATAGTCAAAACTACGCTTTCTCACATTAAAAAATGATCAAATCTGTGGTAATGTTACTAGCAACAGCAAACATCCTAAGACTGAAACAACAAAAGGAGTAAAATGAGTAAAGTAAAATGAGTAAAGGATTCAAGAGGCAAATTTTGTAAAAGGAAAAAACTACAAAATATAAAATGTTTATGAGGAAACACTCAAATTGGTTTGTACTAGTGAGATGTAAGTTAAGATGAGATTTTATCTTTTATTTATTAGTCTAGAAGAATTAAGGCAGCAAACAACTCCAAGCATGGTGGGGACAAGTGTTTGAAAACACTTGCAAGACTACGGACCCACTGCAGCTCATTCTGGAACATAATCTGGCAATTTCAATAAACTGTATGAATATGGTACACTCCACAATCACATTTCTGCATACATCTAAAAGGTATGCTTTTCTCATATTGCCTATAATGCTAGGAAAATGAAAGTCATATGGCTATCCACAAACAGTAGATTAACTAAAATAGACAGACATTCTGAAATACTGTGACATTAGAAACAATAGACAACACAAACAGATCTCCAAAATGCAGTAAGAAAAAGAAGTCAATGCAATATATAGCATGATATCTCTATGAATTAAAAATGTAGGCACTGAAAGCAATGCCTATTTAATAACACAGCCAAAAAGGAGCACATAGCATACATAATGGAAAGCTTGTCACTGGGTTGATGAGCAAGAAAATGCAGTGGCATTTGGAAACAAAAGGCAATGAATAGAGGTAGGGGAGGCTTGCACAAACAAATGATTACTTAACTAAGTAAGATTAACTCAATCCTCTATGCCTGAAGTCCAAAACAACTTCTAAAGACTCATTTATAATGTATGTATGCCAGCAAAGTTAAAAGTTAAAAACATTTCACTACTTTTAAAGTTCTCATTGTTTAAGCTCCCATAGAGAAAACCTCACTCCACTTCCTTCAATTTTAAAATAGAGCTTCTTATGTTTCCAAGATAAAAGGAAAATTGTTGCATTCCAGGCTCACTGCCTCAAAATTTAAGTTCCCATGGTAGTATTCTGATCTAAATGTGCCTCTGTGATTCATCTCATCTCCCAAGTCTTTGTAAATTAAGCTATAAATAGCAATAAACAGACATTTAAAAGAACAAATTTCTCTATAATAATCTAGCTAATGGTGACGATGAGACCTTTCCTATCTATTGATACTAGTTTGTATGCAATTGAATGTAATGAAGATTCACTATTTTGGATGAAATTGGGCAGTTTTTATTCTTCCTAGTAATAACGACATTTTCAACACGTTATTTTCATTTTTTTGAGTGGCCATCCACCTCCACATTGTCACCGTTTGCTTATCAAACAAGCAACAGATGTAAACTACAATTTTTATATAACAAAAGCCAAAACTTCCGCCTTTTGTTATGGGCAACTCTTGCACTCGTTCATAAAATTGAAGCAATAGATATCAAAAAGAGTTAAGCGTCTGCCCTTTTCATTTTGTGGCAAATGTTGCAAGGAAAGAAATCTGTAGCTGCTCCTGCTTACACCCTAAAATCGGCAGCATCCAAAGACAAACACAGGTTGTGATGTAACTCAAGTTGCCATCATTTCCAATGTAAGAACGTGTGAATTCTGCACCGGACCTGAGAAAGAGACATATCCAGTGGATCAAAAACAAACGCCATGATGTTTGAATCAGAGGCAGGGTAGCTCCCACTCCAAACACAGCCTCAGAACGCTGGGCCCATGAGTAAACCAAGTAGCACAGACTTGCAGACCAAGAAGAAGGGCAAAGGGATGACTGATGACGGGCACAGGCAAGTGGCAACTCAAGGATGAAACCATAGCAGTCGGCAGTACCTCGGGCAGGGAGCAAACCGAAGCGCAGCACCAAGAGGGAAGGGCAGACCCTGTGTATCCCCCAAAGCATTGTCCACAGCCACTCGCGACCATCACTAATCACCTCACCTCGTTTAGATTGTCCCTACTGGCAAAGTAGTGTCACGGGCCACTCTTTCAAGCACCAATGTCACTCATCAGCCCAAAGGCCCCCAAAGCCCCCTGGGCCGGAGCCCAGGCTCCCGATAAGGGCGTCAGGGGATGCGCCGGCCCCAGGAGGAGAAGCTCCGAACTCAGCTCCCAGGAGCAGAGATCTGACAGCCGGCGCGGCCCCCGGCTAGGGCCGGGTGTGTGACCTGTGACCTTCGACCCCTTCATTCCACCGCGCAGGGGCGTCGCGCGCCGGGGCTGACCCGGAGGCTGGGAAGCCCCTCACCTGTCCGTCACGGCTTCACCTCATACTGCGAAGCTGTCAGCCAGCCGTGGGCACCCCGGGAAACGAGGACGCGGCGAGGGAAGAGCTTCTCAGGAGGGTGTCGGGTACGCAAGTCCGTGTGGGCCGGTCCTGCCGGGCCGCCCTCTCTTCACTGAGGCTGCAAGGTGCTGTGGCCGCGCCGCCGCCGCCGCTACCGCCGCCGCCGCTGCAGTAAATCAGCTGACACCAGCCTCAACTGCCGTGACTTTCGCCGCAACTGTCGCAAAAGTGAGGAGGAGGGAGGGACGTGCTCAGAGCTTCCCAGGGCGCCACGCCATTGGAGGAACGGCCGTGTTACCATGGAAACCGGACGGCTGAAAAAGCGATCTAGTGTGGGCAGGGAGTGCACGGCCGCCATTATGGTTGTGGGAAGTCTGGTCTAGGCTCTCTTCTTGCCTCTCGTTCCCTTGTTGGGATGATCAACTTGGTGAGAAGGATGGAATGGACAGTCTAGGTGTTCTTTGGAACCAAGATGTTCAAAATGTGTGCTTCTACGGTTGTGTTTCAGGAAGCTGGAAAATGTTACTGTTTCCTTCTGACCTCGGAATTGAGCTGTTACCCCTGACCCAAGACTGTGAGAGGAGGAACTTGGGGTATGTGACTAAAGGAAGTCTGACCTTGTGCAACACTCCTAGTGAAGAAATGAATAATACATTTTCCCTGTGGGCAGCAAAGGAAAGGTGGAATCTGAGCTCTGTATTCACATCTCTCACCGCTTAGAGGCCAGTGTCATCTTGGGCAAAATTTTTGTTGCTTCTCTTTATTCTCTCTTTTTTGATACCGTTTACAAAGCGAGGATAATGACCTCGAATTGTCTATCAAGTTAAATGAACTCCATAAGTGTTAATGCCTCATGCGTGTCTGTCTTCCTCTCAGTATTTGAGAGGAAGAATGTTGAATTCATTCAATGGCAGAGAAGAGGAAAAGTAATACTGGGTTGGTGACTTGACACTTCCTGTCGTTTATTATTATTATTTTAATGGAAAGTCTTCCTTTTCTCCCCAGTTTAGACCTTTTCTTCCCAGAAACACGTGACAAACCAATCAGTGTCCTGATAAGTTTACTCCAAACTTCTTCCTTAGTTTGTGAAGCATATAGCTAAGGAACTGTCAGTTAGGTCCTGAGGTTTCTTATTTACAGTTTCTGTTTATTTGTAGACACCAGCTCTGCTGCTATCATGATTGGAAAATATGGACCACAATGTTCACCAGGGAAGTCAGTGAAACACTTGAAAAATCTATAATTCTGAGGTTGTCTTTTATTGCAAATTGGAGTTCTATTATTTTCTTCTATTTTTAACTAATTGCCATATAATCACATTAGTGAATGGAAAACCAAAAGATGTTTAAGAGAATAATTCCTTGGCCAGCTAGCTTTAATATATTCACTCCCTCTCCTGTTACAGCACTAAATTCATAATTTCCTCCACAATATATAGGAGCTTTTTGGAAATATAAGAAACATGGTATTCACCACAGGATATTCTTAGACTATGTTAAAACTTGCTTAATTTGTGAAAGACACCTGATGCCTTTCCTAGATAAATAATCTTATTCAACAAACACTAGTTAGATAATTTGTTGTTTCAAATACCTTCTGAAAAATGAGGTGACTGGAAAGATTTATGAAAAGCTTCAGACTGATAGCACTTTGATCCTTCTTTACAATGTTTACAAAATTTAACAACAAAGTTGATAAATTTTGCGCATACCTGTAATCCTAGCTACTCAGGTAGTTGATTTATGAGTACCACAGTTTGAAGCTAGTATGGGCAAGAATGTCCATGAGACTCTTATCACCAGTTAACCAGCAAAAAGTTTATGGTGGAGATGTGGCTCAAGTGATAGTCCAGCCTTGAGCAAAAAATCCAAATAAGAGCAAGGAACCCTGAGTTCAAGCCGCAGTGCAAGTGTACACATGCACATGTACACATAAAACTGCTTGCATTTCTGGATTGTTGTAAGATGTTCTTACAAAAGTATGTATTTTCCATGACAAATGATAATTATTTTTAATTTCTGAGGATTTGTTAGAGTTGTTGCTGAGTTGATTCTATCCACTAGGCTAAAAATTAACTCCTTGATTCCATTGCCCTTGTTGTCTGGATAATAACCAATTTCTCCTCTGCTAACTTCAAGTGTTTCTCAAGTAGTCATTCTTTTGGTTTTTGACCTTTGACCACTTTGATTCTGCTTCTTTATCTGATGAGTCATGTCATTTTATTCTTGGTTTGTTGTCATTTTTAAATTCACTTTGTAACAGTTTGCTTTTCTGTGTATTTCCTGACTGCTACTTTAACAGTACCAACTATGTCTTTTATGATGATAACTCATGTATTTATCTGCAGATGATTATTTGACCACCCAGCCCCCAAATGGAGTTTGGACATTTAATTTTTTTTTGTATAAGGCAGAGTCACAAAAGAAAAAAGTTGCTGAGCACTGTTGGCTCATGCCTGTAATCCTTGGGAAGCTGAGACTTGAGGACTGTGGCTCAAAGCCAGCCTGGGCAGGCAAGTCCATGAGACTTTTCTCCACTTAACCATCAGAAAACTGGAAGTGGTGCTCTGGCTTCAAGTGGTGGTAGAGTGCCAGCCTTGAGTAAAAAAGGTCAGGGAGAGTGTCTAAGCCCCAAGTTCAAGCCCCATGACTGAAAAAAAAATTACTATATTCAAAGTGGGCAATTGTGGATTACTTAGTAAGGAGTATAAATCTGTAAAGAAAGGGACTGGATTAATCATATGACAAGGTTCTGGGGAGTGAGAATAGGGGAGAAAAAAAGTGGTAGTCCTTGTAAGCCAAATGACCTCTTTTGGCATTAGAAGAATAATGGTTCTAAGCACTGCTGGTTAGCTAGTAGATAGTATCTGCGCTTACTAGTTATTTTAGTGCTAGATGGCTAATGGTGGTTCGTGCTCTAAGCATGAAAAGTGTACCTAGAAATCATAGGTGCCAGCCTGGCGCTGGTGGCTCACGCCTGTAATCCTAACTACTCATGAGGCTGAGATCTGAGGATCACAGTTCAAAGCCAGCCCTGGCACGAAAGTCCATGAGACTCTTATCTTCAATAAATCACTCAGAAAACTGGAAGTGGAGCTGTTGCTCAAGTGGTAGAGCACTCATCTTGAGCTGAAGTGCATGATGGTTACCTACTATGAGATTATAGTGGCCACAATCTCTTCTGTCTGTATAAGGTTTCCATTTCATGACACTTTGTCTACTCGGGTCTACACTAGTGTCATCAGGCTGAGTAGCCAGACCAAGTTTCCTCAGTTAGTACTCTGGCATTACCAATAGCCAAAAGCAATTCCTGCACCCTGGCCTGAAGAGACAAATAGTGTTAAGGAACTCAAAGAGGGTAATGATATGATAGGAGGTGACAAAGACAACTTAGAGCAATATAGCAGAAAGAGAACTGAGAGAATGAATATAACAAGATCATTCGTTTCCATCATTAAGAAAGTAAATGCCTCTGTTAGATTTAAATTTTATAAATGTCTCTTTGCATCTTCCTTCTCAAGAATGTGTACATTGCTAAAGTTTGCTTCTGAAAA
The DNA here is from genome assembly GCF_000151885.1 of Dipodomys ordii. Taxonomy (NCBI): domain Eukaryota; kingdom Metazoa; phylum Chordata; class Mammalia; order Rodentia; family Heteromyidae; genus Dipodomys; species Dipodomys ordii. The sequence goes on along the minus strand of NW_012267259.1, from coordinate 7,099,969 downwards.
ACAATCACTCAGAATTTCAGCCTATACAAATTGCAGATGGCAGGATAAGTTTATAAACAAAAAATGAAGTGGGGTAAAAGAGCTAAAAAAGAATGAGTAAGAAGTGCAAAAAAATGACGAAAGAAGGGCAGGGCACTAGATCTTCAGCACTAAAACATTTTAGGGAACAGAAAGGAGACCCACTCACCAGAAAGTTGTCTTTAAGACTCCAATTATCCCTGTTTAACCTAAGATCGATCTATGTATCCAGCAAGGTGGCTAACATGGGCTGAAGTGCTCTCTTCCCACAGTATACCTATGCCACATGTTCTCTTTACCTTATTTCATTCTAATAATTTTTCTATCACCTTTACTTATGTTCAAGTCTTGCCTGAGTTCTTTTGCCAGACATAAGGACTGAGCTGCCCTAAATTTCCTTCTCTCTCTTTTTTTTCTCAGTAATTGGCCCCTGAAATTTCTTAGGTTGAATTTCTGCCCCCAATGATGACAATATTTAGAGATAAGCTTTAGAGGAGGACATTAAGATCAAGCTAAGCCATCAATAAAGTCCTAATTGAATAGGACTATTGTCCTTGTAAGGGAAGGAAGAGCATTGTATGTACATGCACATACTGACAAAGCCTATGTGAAGATGGAGTGAAAAGAAGACATAAAGAAACAGAAACCTCAGGAAAAACCAACTGGTAGCACTTTCATTTTGTACTTCAAGTCTCTGAACCATGATACACTTACATCATCCACTCTGTAGAATTTTGTTATGATAGTTCTAAGACAATCCATGCTTATTCTTACATTTAATAAACAATGTTCTCCAGGTGCTGGTGGCTCAAGACTATAATCCTAGCTATTCCGATGGCTGAGATCTGAGGATCATGGTTTGAAGCCAGCTCAGGTAGGAAGTCCATGAGACTCTTTTTTTTTTTTTTTTTTTTTTTGGGTCCAGTCGTGGGACCTGAACTCTGGGCCTGGGCGCTGTCCCTCAGCTCTTCAGCTCAAGACTAGCGCTCTACCACTTGAGCCACAGCGCCACTTCCGGCTTTTTTTCTTTTTGTGCTGAGGAATCGAACCCAGGGCCTCAGGCATGCAAGGCAAGCACTCTACCACTGAGCCACCTTCCCAGCCCTCCATGAGACTCTTATCTCCACTTAAGCACCAAAAAACCAGAAGTCTAGGTGTGGCTCAAGTGGTAGAATGCTAGGTTTAAGTGACCAAGCTAAGGGGCCATGTTCAAGTTCCCAGTACTGGCACACATATATATGTTGATTAAGCATCTTGTGTTTGTTTCTTTACATATCTCAGTCACTATGAACTTCAGCCCTCACAATTCTAAAACTTAGGTATTGTTAATACAATTCTCACACAGAAGCCTAAATTCAGAGGTTTGTGGCTCATCCAGAGCCACAAAGTTTGAATTAGAGATAATCCTGCCAGTTTTCCTATGAAAGCCTTTACACTGTGGTAATATCACATGAAAATTAAAATGATCTAATAAGAATAAAGAGCTTACATCTTGTACATTATGTGATAAATAAACATCATCTGCTCACTCAACTCACATCATTATACCTCCTAATCCGTTTGCCTGGAAATTTCCGACTATATTTTGCCATCTAAACAGTCCAGTATCTTATCAAGATTGAATTCTGAGGTTACATCTCCTAGTGTTCACCTAGTACCATCTTCCCACCTAATTTGTTCCTACCGTTTCCTGCTCAAATTTGTTTCTGTAACTGTCGTCTGCACCTGTCACTAGACTTCAGACTAAGGAGTCCTATTGGCACAATTTACACGCACAATATTTTGTGAACAACTATTCAGAGAGCATCCATATGTAAGCGAGATCCATACATAGACATTCATCTGTTTCCGGTCGTGCGGAAGGACCTGTCCCGAAAAAAGGACCTTAGGCAGTATCCGGAAACCCCGAAAGTACCCCTGTCGCTGCCAACTCGCAGTAAGAACCTCAGGTCTGGAAAACCCAAAATGCCTCAATTGCAAAGTCGCAATCTGCGCCTGCGCCACACGGCTGCGTAAGGCCCGCCCAGTCACATTTTGCGTCTTTTTGATTGGGCCATGGGCTTCAAAACCGACAGCACGGAAATGACGTCAAAAGGCGTAGCGCCGGCCGCCCTGCGGCGCGGTGGCTGCTGGGTGCGCGCCTCCCGCCTTCCCGCGCCGCCTCCCGCCCCTCCCCCTTCCGTCCCCGCCCCCTCGGCCGCTCCGCTCCCTGGCGTGACTCGGCACTGTGATCCCCGGGAACAGGCGCCGCGGTCGCCGCGTCTCCGGCCCAGGCCTCGGCCTTCCCGAGCCTCTCCCTTTCCTCTTCCGAGCTTTCTTCCCCTTCAGTTTCGAAGCCGAGGCGCCGCGGCCGCCCTGCCGGGCTCTCTGTGAGGATGGTGGGAGTGAAGCCGGTCGGAAGCGACCCGGATTTCCAGCCGGAGCTGAGCGGCGCGGGCTCCAGACTCGCGGTGGTCAAGTTCACCATGAGAGGGTGAGGCCGTCCGGCCCGGGTCCGGCGGACGTGCGGGCCGCGGGCCTCGCTGTCAGTCCGGGCTCTTTCTTAATGCTGCTTCGCGGGGGGCGGGCCCCCGTTCCCCCCGCCGCCTTCTGCGGAGTGTCCGGTGGTGGCCGGAGCCCCAGGCCGCGGCCGGGAGTAGGCCGCGGGTGTCGGGTAGGAGCCTCCGTTTCTGCACCGGGGCTGCCCTGGAGCCCCCGGAAGCGAGGCCCGACCCCTGCCCCACCTCGGAGGAGCCCCGTTCCTGTATTCCTGGGGTGGGGGGCGGCCGGCGGCGCGGCCGGCTCCTCCCACAGCCTGCACCAGTGCGCCCGTCCCGAGCTGTCACTCGCGTGTTAACAACTCCAAGCTTACATTTCCGGACACTTCGATACTTTTCACCCCCTGCATTTCTGTATAAGCCTTTACAAGACTGATTTGTTAGACTTATCTGAGTAGGGGGTAGTTCCGAAGCCCGGCTCATGCATTTTGAATTAAGTTGATGTTGAGTCGAGGTTTTGCTTTTTGGGTTTTTTTTAAATGTTTTTTTTTTTGGTTTGTTTATGGTGCCATAGGCTCCATGTGTATTCGTACAAGCTACAGTGTTTACGTATTACAGATAGACAGGTGGGCTGGACCTCAGTTCGGCCAGATTGTATGGACAGGGAGGGTTCTTGGACAAATGTTGCTTTGGGTTTAAGAGCAAAAAAAATTCGAAGCTGGTGACTGTCTTACACTAGCTTGTACTGGTTTTTTGGAGGGGTTCGGGGAGAGTGGGAGGGATGACTGTTGGAATTAGGCATTGAGAACCAAGATTAAGTGCTCACTTAAAGATTTCCCTTGTATATGTCAGTTCCCAGTTAGAAGTTTCAGAGGACCTCCCTTGATCCTCTGGCAGTATTTACACAATACTAACTGGGACCAGTCGGCTTCGGTTTATCACTGTTTATGAAGTAATGTGTTTCAACGTCCAAGTAGTTGTATAAATGTAAGGTAATATTATTTTTTTAGTGTCACAGCAAAAAAAAATTAAAAACACTTGGTACAATGCATGTGGAGTATGTAAGTGGTAACATTATGATTAGTTACGATTACATAGGGAGTATGATTAGTTACGATTACATAGGGAGTGGAGGGATGGAGGCAGAGATGATGACAAATTAATACTGTATTTTGGACCAGAATTGAATTCAATTCATTGGATTTAAGAGAGTGGAATAGAGTGCCCATTTGATATGTGGTCTTAACACTTACTAACTGGATTTCATTTACATCAAGACATGTCTAAAAAGGAGTATCAGAATTCTGTAAATGTGGCTTTGCCTTTAACAATTTTGTAATGTTAATAACCTTACTAATAGAGGAATATCAACACATTTGTTGAATGTCAAAGGCACAGGAAAAAGAGAAGCAATGTTTCAACAAGCAGTTTCACTGTTAGCTCATTTTTCTAATTCTGGTCAGTTAGAGCTTTTACAGTGTTGCACTTCAGTCGTATTTCTCTTCATATAAGAGCAAAAGGTGATAGAATAATAACTACCATTGGAGTGAGATGAGTGGAGAAACCCCACTAAAGAGTTATTAGTATGTGTTGCTTATGTGTAATTGTAGACTGATTGGTAAAGAACTATTAATGGAATAAAAATGGTATTTTAGGGGGTAAAAACTGAAGGCAAATAAATGTATGAATATATAGAGAACACTTTTAGTTTAAAATGTTTAGGTTACATTTATAGATCTAACAAGGTTTTATTTACCTTTAAACTTCCTTTCACATGTTGACAATTAGTGGATTCCTGTTTGAACTCATTGTCAGTGTAACCTAGATTTCTGAATACTGCTCTATTAGATGCCTAGACAACTGTATCCAGTAAAATTGTGTCAGAAACCTTAGATCAGCATTAATGTCATCTCATTTTAGGCTCAGGGCATACTTTCTGGAGCACTTCATTTCCTTGCCAGACTTATTTTAAGCTTTATTCTCAGTTTATGTGTTTTATCTGCCTTTAGTCTAAATTTCACTAAAACTGTGTACATTGTTTTCTTCTTTAAGGATCTTCAGTGGGCTTAGTGGTGATTTGCTTAAAAATAAAATACAATGAGATATACAACCCAAATGATCATTGGCTGGCCTTGAACTCATTCCTAATCCTCCTCAGTCATCCTTCTGAAGAACCAGGATTCAAGGGTGCCCTACCACACCATTGTCATTTTAGCAATCTTAAAAAGTACAGTTCAGTGTACCTTCACAACGTTGTGCTATTATGACCATTGTTTCCTAGAACTTTTTCATTATTCAAGACAGAATAATTAAACAATTCATCCTCACTTTTCCAGTTAGCCTGTGTTCTGTCTCTTAGCTTTTTTACTCAGTGCTGGCATTCTACCACTTAAGCCACAGCTCCACTTGTGGCTTTTGGTGCTTAATTGGAGATAAGAGTTTCACAGACTTTCTTGGCTGGATTCATATCTCATATGAGTCCTCATATCTCAGCCTCCTGAGTAAGTAGGATTATAGGTGGGAGCTACTGGTACCTGACATTAGGCTGTCTTTTGCATTTGTAAACTTTAAATACTAAATTTGCTAATTTCTGCAAGAAAACTTTTTATAACTTTATAACTAAGTTGAGGAGAATTTGTATCTTAGTAGCACTGTTTTCTCTCATTCATAAGCATAGTATATTCCTTTGGCTTTCTTCAGTTTCTTTCCATGAGAGTAAAGCTTAAAGACAGCAATGTTAGATCTGATACAGTATTTGTGCTAAGCAATATAGTATTGACAAAAATGTACCAAACCAGTTGAAGACTAAAAGTATCAATTTTGTTTCATGCTACAATTGACAACTACTTTTAGATTATAATTAATTCAGGCTTTGGTCTTTTCTAAGTATCTTTCCCTTTCTTACAGGTGTGGACCATGTTTGAGGATTGCCCCAGCATTCAGTTCCATGAGCAATAAGTATCCACAGGCTGTTTTCTTGGAAGTAGATGTACATCAGTGTCAGGTAAGACAGAGGTATCCTTTTCTTTTATTCTAGAAACAGTTTAAAGACCAGCTTTAAGATCATTCTTCATTTATATATAGTATATATTCCTTAGAAGACAGGAAAATGTTGTGACTTAAAACTGTCATTTTGGTTACATTAGTTAGGAAAGGTAGCACATTACTATTTCAAGTTTATATAAATGCTTCTTCGATGTAAAATACCTGTAATGGTAAACTAATAGGTTATTTTGCATTTGTATACTTTATAAGCTTTTCTTTTCTTTTAGTAATCTAGAATCATTCTTCTGTTTGTGAGATAATCGTTGAGTTTTAAAGTTGTGATAGGAAATTCTTGAGATGGTTTAATTTGAATTAATTAGTTTCTATTCTGTCAATGTAACATACTCAGCAGAAACTTTAAAATGTTGATTGAACCAGTGTTGTGGGTAAATTACCCTGGTGATATTTGTAAGTAAATCACCCTAGTGATTTAGTTGACTAGTCCTGTAACAGACTTTTTGTTTGTCTGTGTGCATGTGTATATATACTTGTGTATGTACACCAGTACTATGAAATCAGAGCCTCATGCTCTCCTTTGCCTTTTTCTCTTAAGGCTAGTGCTCTCACTTGAGCCATAACTCCAACATCTGGCTTTTTGCTGGTTAATTGGAGTCTATTATAATACTTCAGTTAATTCATTTATAACCACTTGGGTACCACCCAGTGTATTTACTTATAGATTTATTAGGTACATTCTATCTACCACAAATGAGGAAAATTAGGCAACCTTTGTTTCTCTGGGTCTGGCTTTACTTAATATAATTTTTTTTTTTTGGGGTCCGGTTGTGGGGCCTGAACTCTGGGCTGGGCTCTTCAGCTCAAGGCTAGCACTTTACCACTTGAGCCACAGCGCCACTTCCAGCTTTTTTCTTTTGGCTTATGTGGTGTTGAGAAATTGAACCCAGGGCCTCATGCATGCAAGGCAAGCACTTTACCACTGAGCAACCTTCCCAGCCCCACTTAATATAATTTTTAGATTTCAGCTTCTTGATTAGCTAGGATTGCAAGCATGAGTTTTGTTGTTGTCGTTGTTTTTTGTCAGTTGTGCATCTTTAACTCAAGGGACCTTGGCACTGTCTATGAGCTTTTTCACTCAAGGTTAGGGCTATACTACTTTGAGCTACAGTACCATTTCCGGTGTTCTAGTAGTTAATTGGAGATAAGAGTCTCGTGGACTTTCCTTCCCAGGCTGGCTTTGAACTGCTGTCCTCAGATCTCAAACTCCTGAATAGTATTACAAGCATGAGCCACCAGTGTCTGGCATGGGCTTTTGGCAACTGTTTAACATGTAGTTTTTGAGCACTTTATTTTTGGCCAATCCTGGGGCTTGAACTCAGGGCTTGGGCACTGTCCCTGAGCTTCTTTTGATCAAGGCTAGCACTCTTATCACTTGAACCATAGCACCACTTCTGCTTTTTCTGTTTATGTGTTATTAAGGAATTAAACTCGGCTTCATGCATGCTAGGCAAGCATCACTCTATCACTAAGCCACATTCCCAACCCTTGAGCACTTTAAATGTAGCAAATCCAGACTGATATGCTTAGAAAATGTGAATGTACTCTAGATATTTATACATTTATAAATAATATAAAATATGTTATCTCTGGTTATATTATAAATACTTTTACCAGGCTCACTATAATGTATATTAGTATTGATTTTTATTTACTTTTGCTTCTTTTTTATGGGCTCTAGAAAACTTCAGTTAATATTACATAATTCATACTTGTGTTTTGTGTTATCTTTTTTGGACAGCACTGTTTTAATCAGTTATTTATAAAGAGAAGGCATCTTTAGGTTATCTTTATGCATTTTTCTTCAATTCACATAGCAATGCTTTTTTCTTCAATTGACAGAATTCCTTTTCTGGTTCTTATTTTTTAAAATACTTGTCATGAAATGTTTGAACTATTTTACTCACTGTCTGTTGTAAGTTAAATTCCATTCAGTATAAAATCAGCATGCTAAGTCAGAATTTTTTTAAAAAATAGTTGTGCTTGATGGCCAGCCAGTCTTTTCTGTAAAAGTAGAAATTGGACTAGGGTTGCAGTGTTTAAATTATTGCCTCTTTTTCATGTGTAGGTTGACTTGTTTTTTGTATGTGTACTTTTTTCCTAGCATCAGTGATTTGTTTGGGGCAATACACTTTATATAATTTGAGAAAGCTGTCTTATATTAAGCATAATTTCTATATTGCGAGTTAATTTTCTGTTGGGTAAAGTATTAACAGTAAAACTGATTGGAAAAAAGCAAACAAGTAGAACTTGTTCTACATTGTGGGTCAAAGGGTAATGTAATTGTACCCCAATTGTCACTCTTAGGAATAGGTCTAGTTTGTCTTAAATACAATCAAAAGTACATTGTATAACATGTTTTTAGTTTATACTATGGTATATAATGTCCATAAAGGTGTAGAGTAAAAATTCAAAGTCTAAAATTTGTTTTAATTCTTAACACTAATTTTCAATTCTAGGGAACAGCTGCCACCAACAATATATCAGCAACACCTACATTTTTATTTTTTCGAAACAAAGTGAGAATTGATCAGTATCAAGGAGCAGATGCTGTGGGATTAGAAGAAAAAATCAAGCAGCACTTAGAAAATGACCCTGGGAGCAATGAGGATGCAGATATTCCAAAAGGCTATGTATGTACACAAAAGAGAAATCATAATATAGTCGTTCTTTGATTGGAATGAAATTATTGTTGTTTCTTTTACTAGTTGAGAATACTTTCAGGGAAGAACTTTCAAATTAAAGTTGACTGTTGAGGTTTGGCTGTGTGTTTACTATAATCTTAAGCTAACCATGTGATGAGCCATTTTCTTCCTAAATTTTTCTTGCTAAAATTTGTCATTTGTTTTAAAAATCTACTTTCTGAAGTATCAAATAGCCAAATTCTAATGCTGTGTTTTCCCAAAGAGTAGGAAATGTGCATTGCAAAATGTCCTACTTTTGGACATGTCCTATTTTTGGACAATTATGGCAAATAACTTAAGAGTCTTTTTTTTTTTTTTAAATGTACTTGAACTTAGTGCTTCATGCTAGTGGATAGGTGTTGTACTACTCAAGTCAAGCTGCCAAGCTGCTAACCCTTTTTGTTCTTTTTCAGATAGAGTCTCACATTTTTTTGCCCAGGGCCATCCCTTTGCCAAGATGTCTTCTTTGTATTACAGGCACAAATTATCCTGACCAAACTTGTTTGATGAGATGGCAGGGGTGGGGAGTGGAAAAATCTCACTTTTGCCCATGCTAGCTTGAATCTACTTCCTTCCTGGTCCCTGCTTCCTGAATTGCTGGGGTTATGGATGTGTCCAGCATGACCTGTGAATTTTAATATAACCACCTTATATTCTGTGCTTTCTTTGTTGTCACTTCCTATAGCTTTTTTAATTTTTTAAACATATTTCCCATTTTCTGGAACTTGATTATTTTGATATTAATAGAATATTAAAGTTTAAAACTGGTAATGTGATCCCAAGTATATTACTGTTCTGACAGCACAAATAGAAACATAATGGGGAATATAAGAGTAAGTGAATGAAAGCCTTTTTTTGGGTGCCAGTCCTGGGGCTTGTACTAGATGCTTGGACACTGTCCCTGAGCTCTTTTGCTGAAGGCGAGCATCTGCCACTTAAGCCACAGCTCCACTTTTGGCTTTGGTGGTTAATTGGAGGTAACAGATTTTCCTGGCTGAGCTGGCTTTGGACCACCATCCTCAGCCTTCTTAGTAGCAATTGCAGTTATAAGCTATTGGAGATGTAAATAAGTGTTGCAAAACTAAATTGAAGAATTTTTGTGAAATTGGAGATTTCTTGGAATAATTTCTATCATGATGTTTACACTCATTGATTAAGAAATCCTGTTGTTTTGAAGCCCTTTATATGATGAGTCTGAGTAAGAGGGTATGAAGAATTTTTCAAAGTTTATAGGAGTGAACAATTTTAATTCACTTTAATTTAAAAAAGAAATAGCTATGTCTCTTGGGAGTCATTGAGGTATCACAAAGTATCTGTGTACAATAGTCAGTGGTTAAGAATCTTAATAGATTATTAATCAGCTATAGGAAATTTTTTGAGTGAATGCAAGGAGTTTTAGGTTTTACAACATTTTTTAAGGGGTTTGTTTATAACCCCATGCACAGTCTTGTAATCTAAGATACATGGGAAGGAGTTCATGGTTCAAGGTCAGCCTGATCATAAGTTAGCTAGTTGGACACAATGATGTGTCCATAGCTGCTTGAGAATTAACTGGGACAAAAAGATGGAGATTCTATCTGAAAAACTAAAAGCAGAAGAACTGGACCTTAAGTTCAGTCACCAGTAATGAACCCCTCTCTCTCCCAAAGAAAGTTTTTAAAGCTTGGAAAAACTTAAAATGTGTATCTCTTCTATGTTTGCTAGAATAAGTCATGGGTAGTGTGGCCTCAGCTCCATTCATGCCTTCTCAACTAAGTTTTCCTTTCCAGAATTTGAATGCTATGCACTCTTGAATCAAACTTGCATTGGCTTGTGTTCTAACTCTTTAGGTGTATTGGTGTATTTTATTATTCTTGGACCTCTTAATCTATAGATTTGGACATATAAGTTTATTTCATTCCTCAGAATGAAGTTTTTTGGTTTTTGTTTTTTTCTCTGCCAGTCCTGGGGCTTGAACTCAGGCTCAGGGCCTGGACATTGTCCCTGAGCTTCATTTGCTCAAGACTAGACTCTTCCACCTGAGCCACAGCACCACTTCCAGCTTTTTCTGTTTATGTGCTACTGAGGAATTGAACCTAGGGCTTCATGCATGGTAGGCTAGGCAAGCACTCTACCACTAAGCCACATTCCCAGTCCTGAAGTCAAATTTTTATACAGCTCTAACTTAATTTATAAGTAGGCAATCAAAAATGTAGAAACATTTTTGTAACTTAGGTGTCTGTTGAATTTTTTTTCTCCTACAAAAAAGGGTTTAACTTACTTGTTGAAGTGTTTAGAATAGTATAACAGACCACGTTTGCCTTTCACCTCATTGTCATTTATGTATATTTTGCCATTTTTGCTTTACCTCACTATTCACTTTTATTTTTTGCAGCATAATTTACAAGTCAGTCATAGACAAATTAGTGGTTCCTCTCTAAGCATTTTAACATACAAATCCTAAGGATAGGAATATTCTACATAACAAGGATATTGTTATCACTCCTAAGACATTAATACTGATAAAGTATCTTTTTAACCTCTTATGTTCAAATATCCTAAAATGTCTTTTATAGTTGCTTTTATCCCAATCTAGTGTTAAAATTAAGGATTATGAATTGTACTTGTCAGATTTTTCTCATGTTTAGAATCTTAAAGTCTAAATTAGCATTAGTCTAATGATAATCACTAAACATATGTCTATTGAATAGTCACTGTGTGACTAGTACAACTGAGGAAACAATTTTTTTTGGCGGGGGGGGGGGGATTTGGTAATGAGGCCTGAACTCTGGGCCTGGGTACTGTCCCATTGCTCTTCAGCTCAAGGCTCTACCCCTTGAGCCACAATACCACTTCTGGCTTTTTCTGCTTATGTGGTGCTGAGGAATCGAACCCAGGGCCTCATGCAAGGCAAGCACTCTACCACTGAGCCACCTTCCCAGCCCCAAGAAACTTAATTTTTAATTTTATATAATTTTGTTAATTTAGTTTTAAATTGCCACATGTGACTGTCATATTGGGCAGCTCAAGAATAGACTAGTAGACTAAGTTGATTATACTGGTAATGGTACATTTCTTAGTGCATATTTCAAATATATAAATTTTCAGTTCTATCATATATACAGTGTAATGACAGTTTGTCCCAGTAAAGTATAACACAACACTTTAATGCAGCTGTTTAAATGTGGCTTTTTTTTTCTTTTTCTTTTTTTTTTATTTTTTTATTTTTTTGCCAGTCATGGGGCCTGAAATCTGGACCTGGGCACTGTCCCTCAGCTCTTCAACAATTGAACAGAAGAAAGAAATATATGCTGGGCTGGAAGGTGGCTCAGTGGTAGAGCGCATGCATGAGGCCCTGGGTTCGATTCCTCAGCACCACATAAGCAAAAAGCCGGAAGTGGTGCTGTGGCTCAAGTGTTAGAATACTAGCCTTGAGCTGAAGAGCTGAGGGACAGCGCCCAGACCCAGAGTTCAGGCCCCACGACCGGACCCCAAAAAAATAAAAAAAGAAACATATGCTGATTCAAATCTAAAGAAGCAACCATTGAAATCCAGAGTAGAGGTAATCTGTATGCTGAGAGACTGATCTAAAAAGGATTTAAGAGACATGGGAAGTAAATACTGGATATTAAGTACTTGCTTGTACCAGTGGCTCATCCTGTAATCTGAGGATACTGGTTTGAAACCAGCCCGGGCAGACAAATCTGTGAGACTCTTATTTCCAATTAAACAACAAAAAGCTGGAAGAGGCATATCTCAAGTGGTAGAGTACCTTTTGCTAAAATACCTAAGTGAATGTGAGGTCCCCAAGTACTGTTCCCTCCTCCCCCTGCCACACACACATAAGTCCTTATTCTTTATTTATTACTTTTTTTCTTTTGCAAGTCCTGAGGCTTGAACTCAGGGCCTGGGCACTGTCCCTGAGCTTCTTTTGCTCAAGGCCAGTACTCAACCACTTGAGCCACAGCACCACTTCAGGAATTTTCTGTTTATGTGGTACTGAGGCATTGAACCCAGTGCTTCATGCATTCTAGGCAAGCACTCTACCACTAAGCCACATTTCAGCCCTATTACTTATCTTAAATTTAACCTGTCTGCGTATATTTTTTAAAGTCCATGACCATAAAATAAGATAGGATTTCTTTGACTCTTACATTTTAATTTGCATTATTCCCATTCCCATTGTAAAGCAGTTACTAAAAGAAAGCATGCTGTGTACACGCATGCATGTGTGTGTACACATGTGCTGGTCCCAGGCTTGAACTCAGGGACTGGAGACTGTCCCTGAGCTTTTTGTGCTTAAGGCTAGTGCTCTACTGGAACCACAGCTCCACTTCCAGCTTTTTGTGGCTAATTGGAACTAAGAGTCTCACAGACTTTCCTAGCTGGGCCGGCTTTGAACCACCAGTGCCTGACTAAAAAAAATTTCAGTGTGTTGTGAGGGTGGGAGGGGTATTGGTACAAACACGTATACATGCACATGCCAGTACTAGAACCAGTAACTGAACTCTTAACTTACTCTGTGCCCTAAGCCTAGATTTGGCTTTATGAGTAAATCTCAGTGAGAAAGTCAAATGAAAAGATCATTATTAAGCTTTCAGTAACTATTTTTAAACATTTTCTGTAAATTGCTTAATCTAAAGAGTACCACAGATTTAAATCTTAAACAAATTTATACCACGCCCAACATGTTGTGTCTAAGGTCTTCACTTAATTTTTTTCAGATGGATTTAATGCCTTTTATCAACAAAGCTGGTTGTGAATGTCTTAATGAAAGTGATGAGCATGGATTTGACAACTGTTTACGAAAAGACATGACTTTCTTAGAATCTGACTGTGATGAACAGGTAATTGAATGATTAAGTTAAGGCTTTTATTTCTCTATCACATTCCCATCTCATGGTATGTCATCCTTTCCTAAATAACCACTTTTTTTTTTACTTCATTACACCATTCAGTGTCTTTCAAGCCTGTCCTTTGGCCATCCAGACTCACTTTAGTTCTGTTCTGACTGAGCTGCCTGGCACATAAAGGGAATTACAGAACTTTGTTTGAATTCCTTCCTGCTGAGTTGGATCATTACTAGTATTTGCTCCTTTGTTTTTATCCCTCACCTGTCTCCTGTACCTTTTTCTTCTTTTGATTAGTCCAAACACATTTATTTGCTAACCAAAGGAATGAGGCCAGTTAAACCACTTAGAGACTATTGAGACTTAAATCACTTTGAAACTGTTGCATGTAAAATGTTTGTGATGTGGATTATTGAACATAGTAGTGGGGAAAAAAAGTAGCCGTATGTAGATTTGCTTATTGAACTGAGCCTTTTCATTCTTGTAGCTAATTCCTCCAAAGTGATCATGGAATTTTATTTTACTTTGTCACAGATATGACTACAGGTGACATGGTTTATGACACACTCCACCACCAACTTCCCATCTTTCAGTTTTCTTGTTGGGCTTTCCTTCCCATCCCATGCCTGATGCTGAACCAATGAACCCTTGAAGTTTCAGACCTTCTGAGTTTTCCTGCCATCACCTTTAGTTTCTTCAGAAGGCTCTCAATTTTTATGCTAACCTTATTGCTGTTGCAAGTGATGATGCAGTCTTACTTGGCCATTACACCATTTTTCGCAGAGCAAATCCTACTCCTATTTCCTTCATGTAATCATCAAAACTTTGGCTGTCTACCATCCACTATCTTTCTATAATTGCTTAAACTTAGCCATGGTGGGTTGAGGAGGGGGGATGTGCATGGTACTTTTTCACACACAGATGAGTTTGTGTCTATAGAACTGAGACTAATTTTATAAGCATTCCCTTCTGTGACTAGCTCCTCACTCTACATATAATTCTGTACTACTTTTTCTATGCTTCTTTGACTGCCTTAATTTGCTGTCTGTTCTGTTTCTGCTTTGTTCCTATTCTAGTTAATCTTGTACATGATCACAAAAATTATTAGAAATATTAACTCATGTTTCTTTTATGGCAGTTAATTGATTCTTAACTGGTTTTAAGATGTTTTACTGAGTTGAACTGTTTTGGGCTTTCTGGTCTCATCTATTCTTTGCCTGTGATTTATTTGCTTAGATGTGGCATAGTTACTAACTTTCAACCCACTGTAACTGATCAATTATAAAAGGTAGTGCTAAGCCAGGTGCTGTGGCTCAAGCCTGAAATCCTAGCTACTCAGGAGGCCACATCTGAGGATCACAGTTCAAAGCCAGCCCAGGCAAGAACATCCGTGAGACTCTTATCTCCAATAAACCACTCCGAAAAACCAGAAGTGGCACTGTGGCTTAAGTGGTAGAACTCTAGCCTTGAACTGAAGAGCTGAGGGACAGCGCCCAGGCCCAGAGTTCAAGCCCCACAACCAACAACAACAACAAAAAAAATAGTGCTATAGTAAAAAAGAAAAAAATAGCCTAGTTATTTTCTTAGACCACAGTATGATTCTTTTTTTTTTTTTTAAACCAGTCCTGAAGCTTGAACTCAGAGCCTGGGAACTGTCCCTGAACTTCTTTTGCTCAAGGCGAACACTCTGCCACTTGAGCCACAGCACCACTTCTGGTTTTTTCTGTGTATGTGGTACTGAGGACTCAAACTTAGGGCTTCATGCATGCTAGGCACTCTGCCACTGAGCCACCCTCCCAACCCCATTCTAAAATTATGTATCTGTATACTATCTTTTTTCTTATCAGAGCTACTTATTAGATAATGAGTATCGTTTACATTGTGTTCTTTCTGAACAGTGTTGTTAAAGTAATGCCATGAGGGGTATCATCATCAGACCTGTTTATAGCCCCCTAAAAATCTTCTTGTTAGGAAAACTGTTTTAGCTTAGAAGCATAGCTGCTTTCAGTAGACAATTTTGGCTGGAAAGTTCTGAGAGCTAGCATCCATATTAATGTTTTGTATACAAGTTCCTGTATATGGCCCTAAGTTTAAAATGAAGATTGTTAATACCAAGGCTTGAACTCAGAGACTTGGTTAAACTCAGCTCTTGTTAAATTTTTGGTAAAGGCTGGAGCCTTACCTGAGGGGGATTGTGTGGAAGATGCTGGAAATCAAACCTGGAACCTCATGCACTCTACATTCTGGGCCTAAGAATCTTACTCTCTTGAGTTTGGGATCACAGTTCATGTGAAAGTTAGTCTCTTCATAACCAGTGCATTGCTACTTGACAAACATGGAAAAGCAGTATGCTAAAACTTGTTCTTTAAATTTTATATTAATTTGGGGATTTTGTTGTTGTTTTGAAAACAGGTTGCTTGCCAGTTTATAATTTATAAGGGCTTCGGCTCTTATACATTATTTTAGCTGATTTACTCCTAATTTTTTTGCCATTCTTTTACACAAATAATTGATGGTGGTATTTCTCAAATGTCAATCTAATCAGTTACCTTCAACTTACTGATTTTTCATATTACATTAGTTTTGTGTTAAATTAAGTAGGATTTTTTTCTGCATCTGTTATTTTAATTCTCCTTAGGTATCTTGTGTATTCAGGGTGCTCAAGAGCCCTTTTATAATAAAACTCTTTTCCCCACAGCTACTTATCACTGTGGCATTCAATCAACCTGTTAAGCTTTATTCCATGAAATTTCAAGGGCCAGATAATGGTAAGTAAAAGACAGCTTTTTATTTACCAACCTACTGGTTGGTTACTTGTGTTAGCATGCATTGGAAACTATTATATAGACTTGGATATTCTTTTTTTGAGAAAGAGTGAAATTGTGGCAAATTATAAATGAGTGGACAAATAAATATGAAATTATCAGGGACTGAAAGTAAGGAAGTAATATAATACTTAATTTTTTTATTGTGAAAATACAGAGGGGTTACAATTACATGGGCAAGATAATGAGTACATTTCTTATCAAGAATTGTAGCCTCCTCCTTTGTTCCCCTTCCCATCCCTTCCCATCCCCCTCCCCCCCACCAAAGTTGTAAAGTTCGTTTTCGACATAAGGACTTGTACATCTCATTGTTGCAATGGGTCCACCTGTATCCCTATTTAAATGATTTGTTTTTTCCCTTCCCCTCCACAAATTATACCGACATCAAATACAGTGAAAGCAGGGGTTATACTGTGGGGGAGGGACATACAAAGCAGCAAAGAAATAATCTTATAAATGTGTTAGAAACAATTGCATGAAAGAAAAACACATTTGAATACATATCTTAGGGTTCATTTCCCTAACATCAATTTATCTGACCTTTTAATTTTGGGAAGGTTTGTTTTTTTAACAAACTACTGAGTCATTTATTTCAGCTATCAATTCTTAGCAACCGTTTTTTAGAATTAACACTAGGAGAGATTGTTTTCAAATCCCTCCTATTGTAAATAATACAGCTGAGACTTCAGACTTTACTACAGGCATATCAAAGTGGTTGCATAGATTAGGGTTTGTCTTTTGTGAAGTCAAACATTACTTATCTACCTTCCCTTTGTTTCCATTACTGTTGAATTTTTTGAGGGGATTAAGGGAATGGAGATTTAAGGGTTTGGGGTTTATTTTTTGATTCTTTGATTGGACAGAATAGCTTATGTCCTGTTTACAGAGAGCATTTCCCTATCATTTATTATTCTGAATTTTTATATAATTTTTCATTAAAGTTGCAGTTTTACCTGGCAAGCATTCTTCCTTGCTTGAGGCATTTCCTCATTTCTTTTGCTAATAGTTTTCTTTTCAGGTAGAGATTTTTTTTTTGTCTGGGTTTGCCTCAATCTGTTATTCTCCTGTCTCTATCTCTTGATTGAGATTAGGGTTAACTAGGGTTATAGGCATGTGCTGCCATGCTTGGCTGGTTTTTGAGATAAGATCTTAGTAATTTGCCTAGTTGGCTTCAAATTCAGTACTGCCTCCCAAGTATCAAACCATAAACCACTATAACCAACTTTAAAAATGAATCTCAGTACTTAGCCTAAGAAGTAAGGAATAAGATATTTTGTATATGTATTCTTACTGTGGGCCTTATCTTATATTTGAGGTGAAATTGGCCATTTTTATGATTCTCTTTTGCCTAAATGTTTTCTTTTTTTTTTTTTTCCTTGTCCGGTCGTGGGGCCTGAACTCTGGGCCTGGGCGCTGTCCCTCAGCTCTTCAGCTCAAGGCTAGCGCTCTACCACTTGAGCCACAGCGCCTTCCGGCTTTTTTCTTTTTGCTTATGTGGTGCTGAGGAATCGAACCCAGGGCCTCAGGCATGCAAAGCAAGCGCTCTACCACTGAGCCACCTTCCTAGCCCCTGCCTAAATGTTTTCACTGATGATGTTTTTCTTCCAAATAATCAAATGAACTAGTTGTTGGCAACTACAAGTTCTAACTTAGTACTATTTCTTTTATGAAAATGTATTAATCTGCATATAATGTTAGAACCCATTGTCATCTTTATACTTCTTTGTCAAATTCATCATAGTATTTCTTTTGTAGTAGATGTAATGTGTGTGCACACATGCATGTGTATGTTTTTTAATATTTTATTTCTAATATTTTGTGTTAAGTCAAAAAAGTACTAGTAAATGAATCTTGGGAGGGCAATTGACTGTCAGTCACCAGTGTGAGTCTTAGTGGTAGAGGTCTATAAAGATTTATATATATAGGTATATACAAATATGTGCCACTTATATCTTTGTGTAAAGTATGACTAATAATAAATGTAAGGAAGTATAGTATGTTTGCAGTTTTTATCATTTCATTTTATTTTATAGGTCAGGGGCCTAAATATGTAAAAATTTTTATCAACTTACCACGATCTATGGATTTTGAAGAGGCAGAAAGAAGTGAACCAACTCAAGCTTTGGAACTGACAGAAGATGATATTAAAGAAGATGGCATTGTTCCACTCCGTTACGTTAAGTTTCAGAATGTTAACAGTGTAACTGTAAGTAGTATTTCACTAAGAAGAAATTTAACAAGTTTATGAATAACAATACTGCCTTAGTATTCTAGATGATTCTGAATAGTCTGTTAGTGTTTGTCCAACAATTTAAAATGAATAAAATTATCATGGGCTAAAAATTGTCTTTATAATTTAGCCATGCACCCTAGAGAAGAATGACAGGTTGATTTTAAACATTTGCAGGCTCTTTTAATTCTAGAATATTTATACTTAAACTGGAGTTATTTGTGCTGTATCTTTCATACCTGGTGATATATATCTCCAGTTTAAACTGACAAAACATATACATCAATCAATTTGTTTTCTAGAACATGCAATTTATTTACTTTTTTTTGGTGCCAGTCCTGGGCTTGAGCTAAGAGCCTGGGCATTGCCCCAGGGCTGCTTTTATTCTACCTCTTGAACCACAGCTCAAGTTCTGGCTTTTTGATGGTTAGTTGGAGTTAAGAGTTTTGCAGACTTAACTGCTTGGCCTGGCTTTGAACTGCAATACTTAAGATCTCAGCCTCCTGAGTAGCCAGGATTACAGGCATGAGCCAGCAGCACCCAGCAAAACTGATCTTTTAAAAATACGTTTACATTTTATAAAATTACTCAAGGTATATCTAAATACTAAATAGTATCTGATTTAAATGATACAAAAATTCCACCTATTAAAAAATTCCACCTATAGAAGTCAGCCACTTTTTAGCAGTTAGTAATTGTTCTTGAAAATTGTATAATCAAAACCCAGCATCCAGGGCTGGGAAGGTGGCTCAGTTGTAGAGCGCTTGCCTTGTATGCATGAGGCCCTGGGTTCAATTCCTCAGCACCACATAAGCAAAAAAGAAAAAAGCTGGAAGTGGTGCTGCAGCTAGCCTTGAGCTGAAGAACTGAGGGACAGGGCCCAGGCCCAGAGTTCAGGCCCCGTGACCAGACCCAAAAAAAAACCCCAAAAACAAAAACCCACCATCCTTCTCTTTACCTCTTCCTTCCTGTCCTTTCATGAGAGGATAGGACAGGTAGACAAGAATGGTGTTTATAGTATCTAGAGAAAGTAGAAATCAGCACAGAATTATTGAGACCAGGTTATACTAAACTAGTAAAATGTCTTTTGTGGGGGCTGGGAAGGTGGTTCAGTGGTCGAGCACTTGCCTTGCATGCCTGAGGCCCTGGGTTCGATTCCTCAGCACCACATAAGCAAAAAGAAAAAAAGCCGGAAGTGGCGCTGTGGCTCAAGTGGTAAAGTGCTAGCCTTGAGCTGAAGAGTTGAGGGACAGCACCCAGGCCCAGAGTTCAGGCCCCATGACCGGATCCCCCCCCCCAAAAAAAAGTCTTTTGTTTTAATGGAATAATTCTATTTTTGTAAATTAAAAAATGCTATTAGCATGTATCTTCAAGAAGTTTTACGTGGAGTTTTACAGTATACAATATATTAATTATGTCTTTTAGCTTGGTTCTGGTGGTCTATACCTATAATCCTAGCTACTTGGGAGGCCTTGAGAATGGAAGGATTATGATTTGATGGGCCAGCACAACCAAAAGTATTTGTCAGTCATGGGGCTTGAACTCTTAGCCCGGGCACTGTCCTTGAGCTCTTCAGCTCAAGGCTAGTATTCTGCCACTTGAGCCACAGTGCGGCTTTCCGTTTTCTGGAGATAAGAGTCTCATGGACTTTCTTGCCTGGGCTGGCTTTGAACTGTAATCATCAGATCTCAGCCTCCTGAGTAGCTAGGATTACAACTGTGAGCCACTGGCCTGGTAAACCGAAGGGTTTTTTTTCCTTTTTTTTTTTTTTTGTGCCACTTCTGGGTCTTGAACTCAGGGCCTGGGCACTGTCTCTGAGCTTCTTTTGCTCAAGGCTAGCACTCTACCCCTTGAGCCACAGGGCTACTATCGTTTTTTTTTTTTTTTTCCTGTATATGTGGTACTGAGGAATCGAACCCAGGGCTTCATGCATGCAAGACCAGCACTCTTACCAATAAGCCACATTCTCAGCCCCTAAACCAAAAAGTTTTTAAGATCTCCTTCTCAACCCATAGCTGAACCCAGTGGTATATGCCTATCCCAAGCTGTATAGGAGACCATCCTGGGTGGAAAAGACTTAGAGACTCCATCTCACTAAAGGGAATCTAGAAGCAGGCCCAACAAAGATCTGAAACCTAGAGTAGGTATCATAGCTAGCTCAGGTGCAACCCAGATGGAAAGTAAGTCCTTATTGTAAAATAACTGGCGAAAGGAACAGGGCTGGAGTGGGCTCAGCAATAGTGCTAGTGTAGAAAGTGCTAGGCTCTAACTACAAACCTTCAGTGTCACCCAATCAAAAATAGGCAAATTAACAAATGAGTAACACCTTTTGTTTTCCCTAGGGATAGGAGAAGGCTTATTAGAAGCATCCTTTAACTCAAGAGTTCCTGAATTAATTTCCATTTGTCCTTGAAAATCACCAAAGATAATTATCTTGTAGGAGGTTTGAGACTTTGTGTACCTATCTTACCAAATTTTAGTCAGTGATACAAATGAAGATACAGAAAGCACACCAATCATTTTTGTTGTTGTTATTGGTTGTGGGTCTTGAACTCAGGGCCTGGGCCCTGTTGCTAAGCATTTATACTGAAGGCTAGCACTCTACCACTTGGAGCTACAACACCACTTCCTGTTTTCTGGGGGCTAATTGTAGATAAGAATCTCATGGACTTTCCTGCCTGGGCTGGCTTCAAACCATGATCTTCAGATCTCAGCCTCCTGAGATTAGGATTACAGTCATGAGTCACTGATACCAATCACTTTTTGACATAAGGGAATCAAACTAAGTTTTGGTTAGTCTAATCGAAAAGTTAAAAAAAAAAAAGGTGTGTTTAGATTCAAAAGAGTTGGTTTAATAGTCTTATTTATTATAGACCTTAAATTGACCAACTTGAGTTTGAAATTAATCTATGGTTGCCTATGAGAACAATAAAAATTGACAAATAATATCTTAGAATAAAAAAAGCATGTCATCTAAGTAAGGAGATGCAATATTTTAAAGTAGACAGCATATAGAATGTTTTTTTAATTAAAAATGGATAAAATTTTAAAATCCAGTGTATTAGAAAAGGAACTATAGGTAAAGCTATCTCTTAACATGCTGATGGAAGTTTTTAAGTAGAAAGTCAAGCCTGCTATAAAAAATATGGAGTGCATAGTATAGTTTTAGGTGCTGATTTCCAATATTATTTTTTCTTCTACTATTCTAGGATATAGGATGGATATATGAATGTAGACAGAATGTAACTGCAGAGATTTTCCTCAGTGAAAAACTATGATTTTAATAAAATTATCAACAGCAGTTTGTCCCATTGTAACCATGAATCTCATACTCTTTCAACATTCTCTGTAAAGAAAGCTCTAATTCTGACTCCTCCATACTATCCCACTAAATTACCATGAATTTATGTCATGACATCTCTGGAGAAGGTGAGAATAGCAAGACAATGATGGGAGTTCAGTCTTCTAGGAGCAGTAGTCTAAATGCTATATAATTTAGATTAATCCTTACAAACAATGAAGGGCATTTTTAATAATAATC
The DNA here is from genome assembly GCF_000151885.1 of Dipodomys ordii. Lineage (NCBI taxonomy): Eukaryota > Metazoa > Chordata > Mammalia > Rodentia > Heteromyidae > Dipodomys > Dipodomys ordii. Next base: position 7,078,305 of record NW_012267259.1, on the reverse strand, counting down.
TGTGACTTGATTAAACATAAAACAGACTCATGAAAAAAGGGTCATAATAATAAACGCAATTTTTTTTGTAGATATTTGTTCAATCTAATCAAGGTGAAGAAGAAACAACAAGAATTTCGTATTTTACTTTTATTGGTACTCCAGTCCAAGCAACTAATATGAATGACTTCAAACGAGTAAGTTTGTTCAATGATAATAAGGGGAAATAAAAATACAGTGATAGAGGAAGAATTTCAGGTGTTTCAGTAGTAATACTGCTTTTAAATATGAAGAGATCTAAATCCTCTGGCTTAAAATTTTATAAGGTTAAAATACAACAGTAAGTTCTCTTAGTCACTTTTGAGAAATATGTCAAGCCTTAAATGATATATATTAGTGAGTTGTAAAAGTAAGTGTGGTTAGAGAAAGTAGGAATAATTGAAAAGTAGAAGTAAGTTATTATTTGAAAGCTATAGTGAAATTTTAAGTTCTTGCTAATACTAAGCTTTTGATTATCACATTTCTATTTCTAATAAGATTTAAAATTACTTGAGTAAATTTTATTATGAAAGGATAAACTAAGTTTTTTTTTTGTTTTTTAAAATTTAAACTAAGTTTTAATACACTGATATGCTGACTTTCCAAACTGGGTCCTGAAAGAGTACATGTTAGAAAATAAAGTTACATGCAACTTTTCTCAAAATTTTATGATTTTTTTCTTTTGTTTTCTTTCTTTTTTTTTTTTTGCCAGTCCTGCAGCTTGAACTCAAGCCTGCGCACTATCCCTGAGCTGCTTTTGCACAAGTCTCTTTACCATCTAAGCCACAGCGCCACTTACAGCTTTTTCTGTGTATATGGTACTAAGGAATCGAACCCAGGGCTTCATGCATGTTAGGCAAGCACTCTACCAAGCTACATTCCCAGCCCCTTTTATGAATTTCTGTGTATATTTTTTTAAAAGACACAGTCTTAAAGATTGCAAAAAATTCATTTAGGAATAAGGACCACCCTTTTATAGGTTTCTAGAACAACTAACTGATAGCTCTACAAACCCAGATCATAGAATGCCAGAGAGTTGTTTTTTTCTTTTTAACCAAACCCAGGTACTATATACAGCTTAACTGTGCCATTGCATAGGGGATGTACGTGTTTTCCTGTTTCTGATGGCTACATTTGATAGGCAACCTAGGGCCTGCAGAAAGAGATTCACAATAGACTTTGGGGGGGAATTATTTGAAGGGTTCCAAGAGTTCCAAGACCTCTCATTTTTTAGTGGTATCTGCAGATCTAATTTTAATTCAGTTATAGAAAAATTGCATAATGATGATGGCCTTACAAAATTGTATACTGTTTTTATAGGATCGAAAAACTTGACAATATATCATTTATCTTGTCATTTTTATACTATATTCTCCTGTGTCATGGTTTAATTAAGTTTTGGGAGTGGTAGGAATAATTGAGTACTGAAAATCTGTCATACTACATGATATATATATATATAAATGTATATATATATATACATACACACACATACAAAATGTCATGTCAGAAGAAGCACAGAAAAAAAAAGAAGCATAGATTAAATAGCTACATTTTTGTGATGTGAGATACGTTTTCCTGGGAAAATGCGTGAGCAACAAAGATGTTTTAGTCTTCCACTTTAGTGCTTTAAGATTTTAATTTAATGCCATTGGTCTTGGCTTTAAGTATACCTTGCATAATTTGTTATTAGCATAGTTCTTTGTCTAAGACCTGTTAATTTTATGTCTTACTATTTCAGTATTAGCTTTACCTTCCTATTTTTTACCTCATACTGTTTGAGTTCCAGTTTTTTCTACAAATAATTCTTACTCTGTCTTATCCATCTTCTTGCCAACCTGCCATTCAAGTAGTTTTTAAATTTGCATTAATAATTGTCTGTATTTGTCTCCACATTGTTTTTGGCAACTTCCTTCCAGTCTTACATTTTTCTCTTCTTTAATTGCAAAAACTTCCTTTTCAGGGTCTTGTTCTTGCCTGAAAGTATTTGTTTTTTCATTTGACTTTTTTCACGTTAAATTACTGTAGAGTAGCATTTTTCAAATTTTTAAATCTTAAGTACCTATTAAACTGTGAAATATGGTTGAAAAGTAGTTGTTAAAACTAGGAAATTAAAATTTTACAATAGTGAATATGATACATAGTCACAATAATATTTGTAATTAAAAATTCTTAAAAAGAACCAATACAAGAGCATTATTTTATGATTTTTATGAATTTCTTTGTTACCTAAATAGAGTAGACTTGTTCTCAGACCAACTCCTGCATTTGGCCTTTTATGATGATTTTTGTGCCATGTAGTCTCTATAAAACTCTATGGTACACTTGGAGAAGAATGAGTTGTAAAAGCAAAGAGCTATTTAGAATTATTCTAAAATGGGTTTGGTGTTACAGACTTCCTAAAATAGTATCAGGGACCCTAGTGGGACCAACCTTTGAACTGCTTTGAGAATAGTTTGAATCCTTTAATTTCCTTCCAGTCATTTATTGTCCTGAAAGACAAGCTTTAACTGTTCTTATATCATATGAGACATCAACTTAAATGTAGTGGAAAATTTTTATGAATTTAGTCCATTTGATTCTTGTATAGAATTTGCTTAATTAAGCTATTGCTTTTTGTTTAATACTTTTTGTCTGTAGTACCATGCTAGTACAGTGATGATCCCTGTTCACAGGGAGATATGTACGAACAGTAGGATAATGTACAAAATATGAAAGCTCCTAAAAATAAAAACGTGACAAAATATTCTCATGTTCATTGACATTCCTTTTTCCCAACAATGTCTGACGAGTGTAAGAAGCCTTTTTGGATGTCTTTGAACTAAGTTTTGAAAATAGAATTTGGATAAATGAAAAGATAAGTGATGGGTACACTGTTTTGAATGAGTAGATAGTTTTAGTTTTCGGAATGTTCCTGTCCTTCCCCTCTGTCACTAAGTAGTAATACTGATAAATCTTGGATGTAGATAGAAATCTTAGACCATTTTACTCTTTAAGGCTGTACTTTAGGATTTGATAGACTAGAATACAGCTTTATTTGTCAGTTTTTGGCTCTTAAAGGCATCACGCACAGATGATAACATACACTTCGGCTATTTGTTGTTGTAAATGTATTCTTTGTATTGCAGCATGAAAAGCTTACTGTCTTAATTGGAAGTAGATATTTTTGTTGCTAAAATAGCTTTTTATACAAACTGCTTATTTTAGTATTAAAATATAAGTACAAAAACTAGAAAATTTTAGGGGCTTCTGCTTGGTAGGGATTGAAGCGCATGTAAAAAGCAGATTTGTATCACTGTAATAAAAATAGACTTTTCTACACTGGCCATTCACCATATCAGCTAGTTTTGTAACATTTCTATCTGTTTATTTTTCAGCTTTTTTAATCCAACTCAAATGAACTAAACCCAGAAGATTTTTTTAAATGAAGTAATATAAAGATTGACTTTGTCTCACTCTACTCCCCTCCTTGCTTCTCTGCTCATCTAGCACCTGTCTGCTCTCACCCTTCCCATGTTCTCTCCAGTGCTGCTGCAAGATTTCTTCAGCTTCCAGCCTCTGGATCATCCTTGTTACCTAGATTTCCTCAACCATCTCTTCCTCCAGATTTCATCCTACTCATGATTCTCAGTTGGCCTTTTGTTTTGGGCTTGCAACTAGATGCTTTAATTTTATTACCTTACTGTGTTGCTCACCACACTTTTTGTTTGTTTCCCCCCCCCTGCTATTTCATATTCTTTTTTGTTTCACATTTTGAGTAGCAAGTGGTAATATTAAAATAAAACATTATCAATGCTTTGAAAATTAATTATTTGGATAATGTTTTAATTCATTCTAGAGTTTAGCTTACCATTTAGGAGCTAGAGAATCATTTTGTAACTTAAATATAAATTATTTTATACTAGTTAGTATTGGGTTATAATTGAGGGGGGGGGTATAGTTTTTCTTTTCTCATTGAAATGTTAGCCCAGTCTTTCTGTGAATTGTATCATCTGCTTTTACCTGCCTAACTGAGCTCAAGGCCAGTTGAAGTACTTATGGACTGAATGATCAGTGGACTCTTTACTGAAAAACTATTTTGACACCTAATTTTGATGTGCCTAGACTTGTTGTCTAAGTTGTAGTATACTTAAGACAAAAGAGCTTGATGTTTGGGCTAAGGATCTACATTGGAATGCTGAATTTCTTCTTTTTTACAGAGAATACATATTGGCAAGTTGAAAGTTATCACCCTGTGAAACAGTATGCAGATTTGTGTCTTCTGTATCACATCTGCTAAAATTTTAATTTTTAATATTAGTTTTTGTCCTAGCTTAATCTAATAGCTTGTGTTTTGTTTTTTCCAAGTAATTTAGTGATCAGTAATGCTTTCACTGTTTATCAACATAAATTCATTTGTGATACAAATAATACCACCTCCCTTTCATTTTAGCGCTTTTAAACATGATTTTCTTACTCTTGTCCACATTCACTTTTGTGACATTATCATCTTCCTTTTGAGCTTTTTTACCTGTTTCTTTTTTTGCAAAAAATAAAAAGTTTCATTGAAGAAATAAGAATGACTTTTCTTAGATGGGGGAGGGTGCTGTTAGCATTATATGATTGGGAATTCAGTGGCATTTTTAAATGTTTTTACAAATGACATTGAACTAGCTATTTTTCTTCATAGACCAGATACATACTCAGGGACCTTTAAGAGTTTTGTTTCTTCAAACAAAGCACAACCAATTTAAAATAATGAAACACATTTATAAGTACATGTAGCTATTTTTCAATACAAATATATATTCTTGCAGAATTTTGCAAGAGGGTTGCATTTCTTTAGGGGCATTTCTGCTTTGAGAATATACTAATGACCAAACTATATACTTAAGGTAAATTACTCTGTTAGAGTATAAAACTCTCCCTCAGATTTTTTTTCAAAGTGTTAATAGAAAATATGTTTTTATGCTGACATGTTTATAGCAAGCAGGATATATATATATATATATATATATAATATATATATATATATATACTCTCAATAGTGAATTTTTGACACAAGGTGTATTCTTTACTTTTTTATAGTGCATTTGTAGAAGCCAGGGTTTTAAAAACCTCAGAAATTTTTGTCATTTTTAATCTGCTTGTATTGCATGTCTACATATTAAAGGAAAAGTCTAGAAACTTGTCATTTTGTGCCTGAAGACATGAGTGTAGCATACTCGTAATTCTAGATTATTTTGTGATTGACATTTAATTCCTGATTGCCTAAAAATAGTAAACTAAGAATGTTTTACTCATATAGCATCATCTTTTTTATTAATGTCTCTAAACTGTCAAACTTGTTTGGAAAAATACATTACTTTTTCTTAAAACAGGGTGGGAAACCAAAAGTAGCATGCATGTGTTTTATTTTTAATTCCTGTGGCTAGGGTGGCACATTTGCTCCCACAATAAGAGGACATTGCATGCTTTAAAAGATCAGGGATTAAAAGTTAAGACCATTATGAAGGATAACATGATTTCCACATTAGTATTTTTGAAAAACTAAAGCAATAAATTGTACATAAAACTTTTTTATTTTTGTTTTTCCAGGTAGTTGGCAAAAAAGGGGAAAGCCACTAAGGTACAAAAGACACTGGAAGATCTGTTGCAGTCAAGATTTGCAGCTCCTGGATAATTGCTTGATTCTCTCCAGAAATTGTCAATGTTTCGTTCATTGCCATTACCAATAAATCATTGCTTTTGTTCAGATGCTATCACTAGTGTTTCTATTGTAATCTTGATACATGCAGTTGTAAATAAAAGTCACTACTTTTGCCAAGCTAAAATCTTGTCATTCCACATAAGTATTTTCAGTTGCATTTATTTGAGTATTTTCCAGCTTATTTTAGAGGAGACTTAAATGTTTGGTAACATTGTTTGAAAGCTAGTTTCTCTCTTAGAGGAACAAAACTGTTGTACTGAATTAAGGAGTACATTTGTATACACACATACATATACATACAGAGTGAGTGATTTTGGTAAATGCACTTAAGAATAACTAACCATGCTCAAGTAAGTACTGAATTTTTATTTTAAAAAATTGGTTATCTTGGTGATATAGAAATTACTCAAATTATAAACTGCCAGAAACAAAACTCTCAGAGTTTACTACTCTTACCTAAAACTGTTAGGTTAATGGGATTGCAAATTCTCATGCCAAGATTTTAATCCTGTTTAAACTACTTTGAGTCAGTCATTTTCTTTACTAATTGAGAACTATTGGCTAAACATCTGTATATTATTTTAGTCTTAAAGCTGTAATTTAGTAGGTGTTGGCAAGTTTAATTTTTAAATTTGAGTGTTTGTTAAATTCAGTATTTTAAGAGAATTATGACTTGGTTAATACATTTAAGAGCATTCTTGTCTAGAAATATGGTAAATACCATTTGCCCTTTGGAGACCAATGTATTTATATGTGAATTATGCAGAAATTATGTGGAAGTTTTACTGTTTAAGTAGTCACTTTCCCAAACCCAAGTGTCATTAGGTAATGTTTAGTTCATTTGTATGTGAACACAGTAACTTGTCTTGGTGATGTCTATATTGTATGTATTTCACAACTTTGTTGCCTTGGGTCAAGTTGGTGACAGAGGGCAAAAAAATAAAAGTTTATAATACTCCTAATATAGACCATGTCAGATTAATTATGCCTGAAATTAAGGATAAGATTAGATTAATATCAAGGGTTTTAGTTAATACTTTTGTACACTTAACCTTTTGGGGTAATTGTTACAAAGTGCCTCATCTTAGATACTGATGAACTCTGCCTATTTATATCTTGACAATTAAAAAACCCAGTAAAAGTGATCTTTGTAAAGGACTGAGCATTAGATTTATATTGTTTGTGTGACTTTCCTATAACTTAGTTGATTGTAAGACATTCCATAATTACTCAAATTGTAAATGAAAACATGTTTATAGGTAACAATAACTTCACTTACGGGAAGTTTTACTGTTACAAATAAAACATGGGTATTTAAGCTTATTTAAAATACCAAGCAGAAATGACATTTTTCCTAAATTACTATTTGTAAACACTGAAGAGTATTTAAAAAAATTAAAAGGCAACCTAAGTTATTTTAACAAGAGCCACTCAGTAGTACTTTCTAGAAAACTCATTAAATTTTATCTTGTTAGCAAAATGAGAATCCTGTTTGCATGTTTTTGTTAATTTTACATCAGGATGCTGTCCAGTGAGACCCAGCAGCGAAACGGAAGTATTGTAGTACAAAGTATCTGCTAAAGGTTGAGGAATAACACAGGCGCACTCACTCCCGTGTCCCTACGGCTCTTTGTCATCAAGTCCCCAATTTCCCCTATCTCAGTACTTAGCCACTTAGCATTCTGTTCAGCATTGATGTGTGAGTTTAAACCTGTCTTTTCTTGATTCAATGAGGATATATACATCATGTTTTGCAGTTTATAGGTATGCTCCTAATGTGTATTTCAGCATTTCATTCTTTGCTTCACTTAACACTATATTTGAGGGGGTGGGGAGACAAAAAATCCAAAATGGAGTTATGTGCAGGTGGCTCAAGACTAATCTGAGCTAGTCAGAAGTCTGAGATTAGAGGATTGAGTTTTGAAGCCAGCCCAGGCTGAAAAGCCTGGAAGACTCCCATCTCCCATTAACTAGCAAAGTGCCAGACTGGAGGTGTGGCTCGTGATAAAGCATGATAGCAGTGAACAAGCAGAGGCCCTCAATTCAAATCCTAAGCAGTTTAGATCTTTCCATGTTCCCTTTTAGTGTCACACAGATTCCTTATTAACCTCTCCTATCCTCTCTACTCCCCTTTATGCCTACTCTTTTCTCCCCTTTCCTCTCTACTCTCCTCATTGTGGAGCTAGGGCTGATCCCAGGATCTCACCGGTGCTAGGCAGATACTCTACCACTTGAGCCACACTCAGATCTCTTGATTTTCAGTTATTTTTTCAGTCCCTAGGCTGTCCTGGAACCACAATCCTACCACATAGCGGATCCTACAGGCATTTCCCAACATGCCCAGTTTGTTGAGAAGGGTTCTCACTAACTGTTCAAGCAGACTTCAAACCATGATCCTCCTGATGCACACCTTCCAAGACACAGTTAAGCTTAAAATCTTTAACACTATAGTAAACATTTATAAAGAACTGGAGGTAAGTAACTTACTTATGTCTTCTCCCTTGTAAAAGTAAATAAAATTGCTGATGGCTCACACCTATATTCCTAAACGAAGACTATAGCTTGAGGTTAAAGCCAGCCCAAGTAAATCTGAGATCCTTACATACAATTAACCAGCGAAAACCTGGATGTGGAGCTGTGGCTCAGGTGGTAGAGCACCAGCCTTGAGTGCAAAAAAAAAAACATGAGACCTTGAACTCAAGGCCTCAGAACCACTGTGTGCATGTGCTTACCACCCCCCACCCCAAAATAGGGGCTTACCAATGTTGCTTCTATTGATACGATGCATAGAGCAGGTTAGTAGATTAGATTAATTTTTGTTCTTTTTATTCCTAGGTAGTTTGTAAAGAAAAATAGAGTCCGTTCAACCAACCACTAGAAAAACCTTTAGCTTTTATACCTCATTGGGTCTCATGTATTTTTAATGTTTGTTTATTGTAAAAATAGTGTACAGAGGGGTTACAGTTACATGAGTAAGGTAGTGAGTACATTTCATGTATTTAAAAATTGAAAGATGCCAGGCATCTATGGCTCAATAAGTTACTTACGAGGCCGAGATGTGAGGGTCAAGATTTGAAGCCAGCTTAGGCAGACAAATCTGTGAGCCTGTTACTTCCAATGGAGGCATGTGTCAAATGGGGTATTCTACGTCTGAGCAAGAAAGCTGGCAAGAGCTTGAGGCCCTGAGTTCAAGCCCCTGAAACACCAAAGTTTTTTACATATAAATAATATATGCTTTAATTTTTTACATATGCTTTATTATACACACACTATGGCATCTAGTAGGCAATCAAACTTATTACCCAGGTATGCCCATATTGCATAAGAAAGTATTGATATCATTTAAAACTCGCTTTAAAATTAAAATTGGTTTGTCTTCAGACCATAATATATGCCTAGCACCAAAGGTACAAATGGACAGAGTTAATTTTAGTAAGCTAAGGTCATGTTTAAGCCTACAGCCTGTGTGAAATTATTAATTGAAGAATGTTTTACTAAACTAACTATAAAATGAGAATTAAATTTAGATGCACTATTAAAATTGTATAAAGTTCAGATAATATTAAAGTCAAGATATGTAACCTTCAAACTGTTATGTTTCTCCTGCTTTGGTTAAGCTTTTCTCTGGGAAGAAGTTCATTTACTATCGAGTTAATACTGAGAAGCTGAACAGGCCAAACTTAGAGTGAAAATGTAATTTGTTGGTTTGTACTTGGACATACTTACTCACTGTGCTACTTAGGAATAAGATCTTTGAGGTTTTATCTCTGCTCCTTCACTTGTCACTTTGAGCAAATAACCTTTGGAGTTTTCTCTTGTGTAAAAATAGGAACATCTGTCTAGCTCTTAGGCTTGTAATGAAGATTAAATGCACCTTACGTTGCTGTATCTGGACCAAGGAGAAGTATTTATCTTTCTTCTATATTCTGCTTTCATCTCACCATCACTGCATTTCAGGGCATCATTTCTTGCTCAGCAGAAGACAGTAGCCTCTAATTGCCTTCCTCCACCCTCTGATCTGGCCTCTGCAATGTTTCTTCTACATGGTTTCTTCTGACAACCTCCAAAAGGAGAGATAACCAGAAACTGTTTCTTCACCAGTCTCTCCCTGCTGTCATGGCTTCTCCAGTCTGCATTGTAGCACTAGCAGTTACTAGCAGTGTATCCTGATATGTCTTCCTCTGAGTTAATTTGTCCATCTGACACATTCTTATTTATCTGCAATTTTCCAGTCCAAGCAAAATTGATACAATCAAACAATTATCTATTCCTCTTTTTCTGGTGTAAACCCTGTATTCATCCCAACCTGATATCTATTCGGTTACTTGTGGTTACTTTTGTCTAATTAGCCCTACTAGGTTATAGGCACTAAATCAATAATTTTGTCCCTAGTACATACTAAACCAGTTTCTTGGGTGTCTTATTAAACACAATGTTGAACAAATAATCGGATTCCATGAACAAAAGGATTAGCTTGGGATTTGCAGTGTAACAAGGTAAGGAACTCTGAAGACAGTATGTTGAAAATGAACTGTAAACTTGGCTGGCGGTGGGGGGGGGCGGCGGGGGGCGGCAGTTGGGAGGGAAGGTAAGTGGGAGAAAAATGAGGAAGGAGGGAACAAGTTCAATAAGAAATGCACTATATTATATATGTAACTGTAGCCCCTCTGTACACACACTGAAAATAAATTTTTAAAAAGAGAAAGAAAATTTAGCAAAATAAAGAAACAACTCAGTACATGGTGGCTGCATAGATGTATTTCTTTTGGAAATGAAGGAGGGATGAAGCTGAACAAGTGAGTAGCAGTAAGTAGAATAAAGGGCTCTTCTTGCCAAGTGAAGGAGATCAAACTTCATCCTTCACTCACCAAAGGAGAATATGAGGCAGTAGGCAAAGGAGAACATGGTGGTTCACAAGTGTTTCCTTCTTATGTATAGATGGAAAAATGTGTGTCTGGGGAAGCCACAAGTTCAGAAGGAAGATGAGCATGGTTCTGTATATACTGTCTTGAACAGTGTACTTGAGATACAGTTGTAGCATGTGAGAGGCACATAGGCACGAAGGAGCGTATAGAGTTTAGGACTAGAAGTAATGAATTAAGAATTATTTAAGCTGGGCACTGGTGGCTCACACCTGTAATCCTAGCTACCTAGGAGGCTGAGATCTGAGGATAATGGTTCAAAGCCAACCTGGGCATGAAAGTCCATGAGACTCTTAGCTCCAATAAAACACTCAGAAAACCAGAAGTGGTACTGTGGCTCAAGTGGTAAAGTGCTAGCCTTGAGCTGAAGAGCTGAGGGACAGTGCCCAGGCCCTGAGTTCAAGAACCACGACGGACAAAAAAATAATTAGTGAAAGTTGAAATAAGGAACTACGAGTTATTTAGAGATGGAAGTTGAAGTAAATATATAAATGGGTGCTTCAAGAGGAAAAACAAAAAAATGAAATAGAGCAAATGCCAGGGAACACAAAAATATCAAGGAATCAGAAGTGACTAGAAAGCATAGTAAATAGAAACATAGGAAGAAAAGGCAGATAGATAAGTAATAAAGGAGTAGTCATTACATATGATAGAGATATTCAACTGTTAGCCCATTAAATTGGAAACTGTTTTTAGTGCTTAATTTTAAGAACATGGTAATACCAAGAATCTTTTGGTTAATAGTTGTGGAGGTGGGAGGGAAGAGATGGTAGGGGAAAAACAAAGGAGGAGGCAACAATGCTTGATAGGAAACGTACTCATTACCTTGCTCATGTAACTGTAGCCCCTCTATACAGTATTTTTACTATAAAAAACATTTTTTAAAAAGGAAGTGTTAGGAGATTAAATGGTTCTGAAGCCCTTTTGACAATAGAATTTTGAACATTTTATAGTCTTACATAGTTTTACATGAAAATAGAAGGCTTGGGAGATTATTGGCAACATTATTTAAAATTTAATTTTATTGTCAAGGTAATATACACAGGGATTAGAGTTATATACATAAGATAGTGAGTACATTTTTTGTTGAACTTGTTCCCCCTCCTCATTTTTCTCCCACTTTCCCTCCCTCCCAATCCTCCCCACCCCCTGCCAAGTTGTACAGTTCATTTCCAACATACTGTCTTGTAAGTATTGCTTTTGCACTGGTTTGCCCTTTGTCTGTTGTCTCACCATTTTGTAGTTCCCCTTCCCTTCCCTAATTCAGATAAATGTATATACAGTACCTAGGGTACCAAAATCAGATACAGTGACAACAGGGGATAAACCATAAGGAAAAAACACAAAAGAAAAAAGAAATTACATAGTACATTGAAAACAATAATAACAAAGAAAAACCTCTTTCCATGTCTGGAATTTTTTTCACATAGCATCATCTTATATGGTCCTATGTACATAGCTGTTGAGCTATTCTGCTCATCTTCTAGGACTATCCTAAACATATACCAGTTATTTCAAATGAAAGAAATCATGGGATCTATGTTTCTTTGGGTCTCTCTTACTTCACTTGATAGGATTTTTCCCCAAGTCTTTCCATTTCTTTATGAATGGGTCAATGTCATAGTTTCTGATGGAAGCATAGAATCCCATTGTGTATATATACCACATTTTCTTGATCCATTCATCTACTGAGGGGCATCTGGGTTGGTGCCATATCTTAGCTATGGTAAATAATGCTGCAATAAACATGGTTGTACTGGTAGCTTTAGTATGGCCTTGTTTGTAGTCATTTGGGTAAATGCCCAGAAGTGAGATTGCTGGGTCATAGGGAAGTTCTATGTGTAGTCTTTTTTTTAAGTTTTACTTTATTGTAAAGATGCTGTACAGAGGAGTTACAGTTACATGAGCAAGGCAATGAGGACATTTCTTGTCGAGCATTGTTACCCACTCCCTTATTGTTCTCCCATTATCCCTTCTTTCTTCCACCTTTCTCACTCTTCCCCCCCTCCCCTGCCCAAAGTTGTAAAGTTCATTTCCAATATACTGTCTTGTGGGTATCATTGTTGCAGTGGGTCATCCTGTGTCCTTGTTTCAGCATTTTGTTATTCCCCTTCCCCTTTCCAAATTAAATGTATATACAAGACGCAGGATACCCAAATCAAGTACAGTGACAACAGGGGATATACCATAGGGGGAAGAACATACAAAGGAAACAATGATACATTAAAAACAACAACAACAAAGAAAGATCTCGTGTCCATATTTTGGGGTTCATTTCACTTAGCATCATCTTATGTGGTCATATGTACATAGCTTTTGAGCTTTTTCTGTTCATCTGATAAAATTATCCTAGGTATATACTAATTATTGCAAATGATGGAAACCATGGGACCTATATTTTTTGGGGTCTGACTTATTTGATATGTTTTTTTCCAATCTTTCAATTTCCTAACAAATGGGATGGTATCATTCTTTCTGATGGAAGCATAGAATTCCAGTCTGTGTGTGTGTGTGTGTGTGTGTGTGTGTGTGTGTATGTTTGTGTGTGTGCATGTGTGTGTATCACTTTTTCTTGATCCATTCATCTACTGAGGGGCATCTGGGTTGGTTCCATAACTCAGCTATGGTGAATAATGCTGCGATAAACATAGTTGTGCTGTTAGCTTTAGTATGGCCTTGTTTGTGATCATTTGAGCAAGTGCCCAGAAGTGAGATTGCGAGATTGTAGGGGAGCTCTATGTGTAGTCTTTTGAGGAACCTCCAGAGTGGTTGAATAAGTTTACACTCCCACCAACAGTGTAATAGGGTTCCGTTTTTGGCCAAATCCCCTCCAGCATCTATTGTATTAGATTTCTTGATTATAGCCATTCTAACTGGGATGAGGTGGAATCTCAATGTTGTTTTGATTGGCATTTCTTTTATGGCCAGAGAAGTTGAGCATTTCTTCATGTGTCGATTGGCCATTCTTATTTCTTCTTCAGAGAAGACTTTCTTTAAGTCTTTAGCCCACTTATTAATGGAGTTGTTGTTTCTTTGAGGATTTGTTGTTGGGGGATTTAATTTTTTGAGTTCTAAGTATATTTTAGATATGAGGCTCTTGTCTGTTGTATAGCTAGTGAAGATCTTCTCCCAGTCCATTGGGTTTCTATTGATCTTACTAGCTATGTCCTTTTCCATGCAGAAGCTTTGCAGTTTAATGCAATCCCATTTGTCCAACCTTTCTTTGATTTGTTGTGTTTCTGGGTCTTTATTAAGAAAATTTCAACCTATGCCAAGGAGCTCTAGAATTTTTTCTATTACTTCCTGTAATGTTTTCAGGGTGTCTGCTTTTACTTTGATGTCTTTGATCCATTTGGAGTTGATTCCGGTGCAGGGTGATATAGAAGGATCTAATTTTAGTTTTTTACAGTGTTTAACCAATTTTGCCAGCATCATTTACTGAAGAGGATGTCTTTCTTCCATCCTATTTTTTTTGGCTCCCTTATTGAAGATTAGGTGGCTATAGGTCTGCGGGTTCATTTCTGGGTCTTCAGTTCTTTTCCATTGGTCCTCAGGTTTGTTCTTGTGCCAGTACCAAACTGTTTTTATTACTATAGCTTTGTAATAGAGTTTGAAGTTTGTTATCGATATTCCTCCAGTACTGTTCCTCCTGCTAATAATTGTTTTTGCTATTTGGGGTCTTTTATTATTCCATATGAATTTTTGAATTGCTTCCACTATTTTATTAAAGAATGATTTTGGGATATTGATGGGTATTGCATTGGGTTTGTAGATAGCCTTTGGCAGTATTGCCATTTTCATGATGTTAATCTTCCCAATCCAGGAGCATGGAAGGTTTCCCTACTTCCTTAGTTCTGCTTTAATTTCCTTTTTTCAGGTTTTTAATGTTTTCATCATAGATGTCCTTCCTTCTTTGGTTAATTTGGAAATATTTTATTTTGGGGAGGGGGACTTTTACAAAAAGAGCTGCTTTCCTGATTTCAGCTTTGCTCTTCTCATTATTGGCATACAGAGAAGCCATTGATTTTGTGGGTTAATTTTATACCCTGCTACTTTGCCAAATTTTTGGTAACTTGGGAGTGGAGTCTATGGGCTTCTTTAAATATAGGATCATAGACTTAAAGAGAAACTTCTCTGAAGAGGAAAGAAGGATGGCCAATAGACACATGAAGAAATGCTTAACCTCCCTAACCATAAAAGAAATGCAAATCAAAACAACATTGAGATACCACCTCACTCCAGTTAGAATGGCAAAAATCAAGAACTCTAATAACAACAGATGCTGGAGGGGATGTGGACAGAAGGGAACCTTACTGCATTGTTGGTGGGAGTGTAAACTTGTTCAACCACTTTGGAAAGTAGTATGGAGGTTCCTCAAAAGACTCCACATAGAGCTCCCCTATGACCCAGCAATCCCACTTTTGGGCATTTACCCAGATGTTTACAAACAAGACCACACTAAAGCTACCAGCATGACTATGTTTATTGCAGCACTATTTACTATAGCTAAGCTATGGAACCAACCCAGATGCCCCTCAGTAGATGAATGGATCAAGAAAATGTGGTATATATACACAATGGAATTCTATGCCTCCATCAGAAAGAATGACATTGCCCCATTTGTTAGGAAATGGAAAGACTTGGAAAAAATTATATTAAGTGAAGTAAGCCAGGCCCAAAGAAACATAGGTCCCATGGTTTCCCTTATTTGCAATATCTAGTGTATGTCGGAGTCAAGCAGAAAAGGTCAGATAAGGTGATGTTAGGGAAATGAACCCTAAGATATGTATTCAAATGCTTTTTTTCTTTCATGTGATTGTTTCTAACACATTTATAAGATTATTTCTTTGTTGCTTTGTATGTCCCTCCCCCACAGTATAACCCCTGCTTTCACTGTATTTGATGTAGGTATAATTTGTGGAGGGGAAGGGGAAAAACAAATCGTTTAAATAGGGATACAGGTGGACCCATTGCAACAATGAGATGTACAAGTCGTTATGTTGAAAACGAACTTTACAACTTTGGTGTGGGTGAGGGGGAGGAGCAGGGAGGATTGCCTGTGGGGGCAGGAGGAGGATGGGAAGGGATGGGAAAGAGAAACAAAGGAGGAGGCTACAATGCTTGATAAGAAATGTACTCATTATCTTGCCCATGTAATTGTAACCCCTCTGTACAGTATTTTCACAATAAAAATAAATAAATATAGGATCATGTCATCTGCAAAGAGGGAGAGTTTTACTTCACTTTTCCCTATTTGGATCTTCTTTACGTTTGCATCTTGCCTTATTGCTCTAGCTAGGAGTGGAGAGAGTAGACATCCTTGTCTCATTCCTGAATTTAGAGGAAATGGCTTTAGCTTTTGTTGGCAACATTTTATAAGAGAAATAAAAAGCTACTCTGAAGGTGTCATTAAAGGATTAAAGGACTTTCCTGTATTCTGTTCACAGTCAAATTTTGTCCTATCTTTCATTCTAAAATATCTTTTTATTTCTTTGATTCTCTTTAAGGCTAATTTCATAAAGATGATTTGATCAAAGTCCAGGATGGACTTTGTATTATTATTTGAACTCAGGGCTCTTGTTATTTATTATTATTATTTTGTCGCTCATGGGGCCTGGGCGCTGTCCCTCAGCTCTTCAGCTCAAGATTAGCACTCTACCACTTGAGCCACAGTGCCACTTCTGGCTTTTTCTGCTTATGTGGTGCTGAGGAATGGAGCCCAGGGCCTCATGAATGTCAGGCAAGCACTCTACCACTGAGCTACATTCCCAGCCACAGGTCTCTGGTTATTTTTGAGATGAGATGTTGGCTTTTGGCTAGGCTGGTCTGACCTGTGATCTTCCTATTTATGTTTCCCACCATAGCTAAGTTGACAGGCATATACTACCACACTCAACTTTTTCTGTTGAAATGGGATCTTGAAAACTTTTTTTTGCCTGGGGTAACTGGGAAATATGATCCTCCTAATCTCATCATTCCTTTTGTACCACCACACCCAGCTTATTGTTGAGATGAGAGTCTCACAAATTTTTTACTTAGGTTGGTCTCAAACAGATCCTCCTGAACTCTGCCTCCCAGGCATAAGCCTGGCATAAGCCCTATACTCAGCTTTCATATATGTTTTTCTTTGTCTGTTTTTATTTTGTGTCTTCATCTCCCAAATAGCTGAGATTACAAATGCATATAACCAGGCCCGACTTCTTTCTAAGATGTATACATCTCTACTTACATTATCCCTTTTTTTGGTTGGCTGTGGGGCCTGAACTCAGGGCCTGGGTGCTTTCCCTTAGCCTGTTTGTGCTTAAAGCTAGTGCTCCTCCTTTGAGCCATAGCACTACTATAGTTTGAGTGGTTAATTGGAGATCTCACAAGGACTTTTGTGCCTGGGCTGGCTTTGAACCATGATCCTCATATCTCAACCTCCTGAGTAGCTAGGATTATAAGCTTGAGCCATTGGTGTCCCACTTGTCCATTTGTTTTTGCATGTTCTATCTATCCATTTGTTTTGGCATGCCCTATCTTCTTTGAAATGGTAAAAATCTGGGAATTCTTGGTAAATGGGTAGAGATAGACAAGGTGGACAAAGAGAAGTCCTGGGCATTAGGCTTCACCCAACTTATCTACTCAAAACCAGTGTCTGAGGATTTGGAGTTGCTAGACCAAGTGTTATTTGCCCAGCTCAAGAAGTATGAAAGGTACTGATAAGAACTACCATTTTGAGTCTTTAACTTTCATTTTCTAAACTGGGAGTAGGAATGCTTCCCTTCTCCATTTCTCTCTATCTTGTGCTAAGATAAATCCTTGCTAAAACATAATAAAACAAAAGACAATATGAGGATATGGAGAGCAGTAATTCCTCATTGCCATTTTCTACCCTATCCCCTAGTCTCCAAGTGCCTCCCACAGGGAGCTACTGAAGTTACTTGTCCACACTCATGTGTAGTGTCTTTTAGTATTTTGTTGCTTTATTCTTTATAGTGGCAGAGCAATGGATATATACATAAATATACACAAACACAAAATCTCCATTTGGTTCAGGTTTTGTTGAATTTAAATATATGTATATATTTATCCATTTGTTACATATAAATGTTAAAAATATATTTTGTTGGAAGCCTGTGGCTCAAGGCCTGTAATTCTAGCTACTCAAGAGGCTGAGATCTGAGGATTGAGACTCAAAGCCTGCTCAGTCATTCAAGTCCATGAGAGTCCTATCTCCAAGTAAGTACCAAAAAGCCTGAAGTGGAGCTATGGTTCAAAGTGGTAGGTAGAGTGCTAGCCTTTAGCAAAATTGCTCAGGGACAGGACACCAGGTATATGCATACATACATATAAAGATATGTATGTATATAAATATATGCATATATAAAAATTCAACAAGTACCCAGAGCAATGTACACATATATAATGAACATATGCATGCATGTATTTCAACAAAACCCAGAATAAATCTAGAAAAATCGACTGAATTTTGAAAGTATAATTCAGTATGTTTTTAAGACTACTTTCTTGTTTATGAGTAATAAGATACATGCACAGTTGGAAATCTGCCTTGCTTATGAGGGAGAGACTGCATTTCCGTCGTGCCGGGGCACTGTAGGTAGAGAGCCAAGGTGCTGAGACTGATCATAGCTGGCGTCAAAGCCTCAGTCTGCCAGTGTGTCGTCCGGCACACATGCCTGGGAAGCTCGTGCTGAGCAGGGATTAGGATGCCAGTATCTGATGCCCAGGGTTGCTTCCTGCTCCCCCTTGGAGTCCTGACAAGAAATGACCTTGTTCAACCCTGCTGAGCTTCCTAGATTTACTGGGCTTATAGCAACACATGGGAAGGAGATTATGTTTATTTTTAAAACGTTTAAAAAAAAAAAAACCAACCTTCCCAGGGCCTTTGTGGTATTTGCGTGCAACAACACAAATACGCACACACATGCAATGTATGTATAATCACTTCTAATTAACTTCAGCTCTTCCTGCAAAACTAAGTGTGAAGTCTTAAAGACTTGTCAGCTTCTCTGCTTGTGAAATTTATCTACTTCTAATTGTGAATAACAATGCATTCAAGGTTAGCTATACAAGACAGCTTTCCCAGCAATCGAAAAATCTTAAAACCACATTTCAAGACAGACACATTTATGCGGAAAAATGTTAAAGGCTGTTTTTAAGTCAAAATGTTGTTATTTATGTTCATCCAACATGCTTTTCTTTACCTCTATAAAAAAAATGGTATTTCTCATTTCTATGGGAAAAAAAATAGGCATGACTGATTTGAAATTAGACCAAAATATAGAAGATATAAAACAACAAAAAAGATTAAAATACAGATGGACATCTGATTAATAATGGATTAGAAATGAATGCAATTTCTAATTTCACAAAACACAATATCCAAGGGAAAAAAAAACACAAGATTGCAATGATCTCCCGGTGTTGTCAACTGTTTTCAGAGGAAGGGAAACGCTTCCATGTTTCACCACTAGATGTCACGAAGAGCCCAGTTAAATACAGTAGGCAAGCTTGTATAGTCTGTTGCAGAAACACTTAAAGTTTTTCCTGATTTTGTAGTTAATTTGGATAGAAAAGCTATTTCCTTTGGGGTTTCATGTCAAAATATCCATTCTGGTTTAACTTTCAGTAAGATATTAAAACTATTAGAAAAGGTTATCAGACGTCAAATACTGGAAATGAACCTTTAATAACAAATGAGCCAGTCCTTCTAAGCTTAGAATTCTGTTTTGGGAGAATATCAGAGCCATACCAGGATTTCTTCTAGAGACCTCAAATTTGGAGAAGGGATCAACCTTCTTTTTCTTCTGAAATAAGTGTAGGCATGTCAGATGTGCGGTTATTAAGGGTTTTTTTTTTTTAATGAAAACTAGACCATAAAAGCTAGATCAGTAAAAGAAATAGCAGAGGGAAGAGAGGACTTTGATGACCAGGTGAGGATATTTGTAGTTAAACACTGACACCCACTAGTCATTCAGGGAGTGCCAATGTGACAATCACAGCTCAGAGAGAAAACATTTGATTCAGTAAAAGGAAGAACTTCCTAAAGGAGAATAATCCATCATTTAAAACAATGCCTTATGGATGAGGTCTTTGTTACTGGGAAGGCTGCAAATCAAAGAGGGATGTGGCCCTCAGGGGCCTATGGTAGACCAGAAATTTGGGCTAAGTGACCTCTAAGATTCTCAGATCCAAAATTCTACACTCTGTGATGATTGTTCAACCAACCCAGAAAGGCAGTGAGAGTTGAGAATGTGTGCATGGGTGAATAAAAAACTATTTTGAGCTTGCATAAGTTAAGGAAGGTAAGGGTCTTATAGAAGCCACCAGGGAGATTGTACTGGTTCATGAGAATATATATATATATATATATATGTATATGAAAAACAGAAGAGACGGTGTGACTTTGATGTCCAGCCCCATGCACCCGAATTCTGAAATGCTCTCCACTACAAGGAACCAGCTCTTCACTCCCAAGGGGACATGTCTATTTGCCCTTCCTCTGCTAATCAAAAGCTGGCCTCAACTCAAATCATAAGCAGTAAATGTGAGAGCAACGTAAGTGAAAATCTTCTCAGTGGGTTGCATTTTATTAGAGGACAATGCCTTAAGGCCAAACTGAAGGAAAGAAACTCAGTCTGGGAATGGAAGATCCCAGCTGGCCAGCAGAGAGGAAATGGGCCCTTGTTTGACCTTCTAACAGTTGCCTTTTCTGCCAAGATGATAAGCCCCAGAGTATGGCTGGCTCTCCAACTACATCACGTGAACTCCAGAGATGGATAAAAAAACAAAACAAGTATTTCCACATTCTTCGTGCTGTTATAAGGAAACTGCAGCTAAAATGTGCCTTACACCCACTCAAGGCCTAGAGGGGACAGTGATTTAAAATACATATCTAAATGCAGTCAGGAAAAAGCCAGGTTTTATCATATTTGTCTACACTCAGAGTTTAGGAAAATATGATTAACTGTGAAGATAGACTTACTAGGTCACTCTGATGGAAAGATTATACACACTCCTGTTTTCTGGCTGTGCACGTGTTAAGTGCTATGTGGTTTACCATGACCAAAGGTTAAGTGAAATCATTCTCTCCCGTTCTCCTTTGACAAAGCCCATCCATACTATTTTTGAGACCTACCCATGAAGGAACACAGGATTCATTAAGATCAATCTCTTTATTTTCACAGATGAGGAAACAGGCCTGGTGTGGGTTCTCCTCATCAGCAGCTCCTTGTCCCTCGACCACGCTATCTCCTTGCCTTAGGATTGGTCTTGAAGCACAGGGATAGGTTTGCATTGCTCCCGGACCACGCATTCCCTGACCCACCCAGGAATCAAGAATGAGATTTCTGGGCAAGAATGGAGATGAAACCTATGCCATCTCCTGTTTCAATGCTTCTCCTTACATTACTACCAAAGACTATACAATTGACTGTCTCTCACAGTGAGCCCATGGTTTGAAAAAATTAAGTCCTCAGAGTAAACCCCACTTGCCAAGGATTCATCTGTGTTTCTCCTTTAAAAAGTTATGGGTAGGTTTTAGTTCTCAACCTCAACATTCTGATTACCAAAGAAAGCTGACCCTAGTCCAAACTAATGCCAGTCAATAGTAGAAGTTGGTGTTTTAGCCCAAGCAACTTTCTAAATGGTGTGCTTTAAGAATATTGAAAGCTGGTTATCAGTGACTCATGCTAATCAGGAGGCTGAGATCTGAGGATTGCAGTTTGAGGCCAACCTGGACAAAAAAGTCCTTTAGACCTTTACCACCAAAGAGCCATTAAAAAAAAATAAAAAAGCCTGAAATGGAGGTGCCACTCAAATGGTAGAGCACCAGTTTTGAGGAAAAGGTCAAGTGAGAGCATGAGGTCTTGCATTCAAGCCCCAGTACTGGTATGCAAATGCACACGTGCGCACGCACACATGCGCATGCTCACACACACACATTGAAGTAAAAGCACTAGCTAATGCTTTACAAAAGTCTTCAGAAGCGTAGCTTAGATTGGCCTACAGATTATTGGGCAAAAAGACACTAACAAGGCCTTGATGTTCTTAATGACAATGTATGTGTTTCCCATAGCTCATCAGAGGATAGGTGGGAAGTGAGGGTGCTATCAACTAACACCAAGCACCTAGAGGAGTGTCTGGCTCCCTCAACAATGCTCAATGCTTCCCTCCTGCTCCATTTCCCTTGAGTTTGTGCTCAACAGAACAGCTGTGAAAGTCATTTAACACTCCACCACTCCAACCCCTGCAGTGGCTTTGCCTTTGACTCCCAACAAAAGCAAATCCTTTACAAGGATTCCCAAGGCCCCACCTGCTCTGGCTCTGACTTCCCTGGCTTTGTTGCCTATTCCTGTTTTCAGCTCATTAGCTCCCTGGGCTGAGGCTCATCCGCCAGTTTTGCTGTTTCTCAATCCATTCAGGAACACATCCAGCTCTGGCCTTTCTGCTGGCCGAGGCTGCTCAGAACTTTCTTCTTCCAGATGTCCCAACATCTAGCTCCCTTTTGTCCTTCAATCTTCACTCAGAGGCCACCTTTGCAGTGTGATCTAAAATCTCATCGCCTCTCTCCCCACCGCAGGCTTACCGACAACATCCACCTCCACTTTCCATCCCTCTTCCCTGCTTGATTTTTCTCCCTACCAATCCCTAAGAGTACAAATATTTTACTTATTTGTTTATTGGGAGGCTTGTCTCAGCAGCAAGTGAACTTCATGAGGGTAGAAATTGTCTGTTTAACCCTGTGTTGAGTGCCTAGAAGAAGGCTTGGCAAATGGCATTCGATACTTCCTGAAGGAATAAATAGAAGACTGCCAACGATCTCACCATTCGCACAATGGAATGCTTCGAATAGTTTCTTGGTAAAGCAGAGAAATAATGAGATCAGCTCTAGGTAGGCGCAGCATTGTGGTGGAAATCACACACATGGAAGTCATGTAGAAAAAGGTGGGGAAGAAGAGCTGGTGATCTTGGGAGTCTTGTAGAAGCCTGGTTGTTGTGACCTTTAGCAAATGGTGAAAACCTCTGTGCTTTCTTCCTACTGTATAGCATGAGAAAATAAGCACTGGTATTTTACAGTTCTTACAAGTTTCAGAAGAATAAAAGCACAAAGAGACACAAAAGCACCTGGAAAAGTTAGAAATCCCATTCAAATATCAGAGGTAGTTCTTCCTTCACAGATGATTATTCAGAAGAGGAAGACTGAGGAGCTGGGAATGCAGCTTACTGGTTGAATGCTTGCCTAGCATGCATGGAGCCCTGGGTTCAATTCCTCAGTACCACATACACAGAAAAAGCTGGAAGTGGTGCTGTGACTCAAGAGGCCAAGTGCTAGCCTTGAGTAAAAGAAGCTCAAGGACAGTGCCCAGGCCCTGACTTCAAGCCCCAGAACTGGCCAAAAAATAAAAGAGGAAAATAAAGTAGGAACGTTCTGAATTTAGTGATTGGGGTGGGGGGGTGGGGGTGGGGCAGGAATGAGGGAACAGAAGTGTGAAACACTCACTTATGAAAACCCCAAACAGAGAACAGAGATAATTTAGAAGAAGAGGATGTTGAAAGCTGATTCCTGACCCACACTCGTGTGAGACCCACCGCAGCGGCTTTATCCAAAGCAACAGGCCAAGTGTTGAGAAGGGCTGGAATCGTTATATAATAACAATTGCTACCACTTACCAAACTTCCCCTTGCCAGCTCCAGACCGTGGCTTTTAGCTAGAGGATTGAGTCCTTTCTCTGTGGATATTTTCATCTTTATTTTGCAGGTCAAAATACTGAAGCTTAAGAGAAGGAAAGGAATCGGGCCAAGTTCGCATAGTTTAGCTCCCAGAGTGCCAAACCTGTTCCCTTCCTACTCTGTGGAAGTGGCTTTCCCTTCTTGCCTAGCCAAGGTACAGGGAAAAAAATTTGAATCAGGATGCTTGATGTAGAATTTGAAATTTTTGGAGCCAGGTGTGGTGGTGTATGCCTATAATTCCAGCAGTAGGAAGGCCAAGACTGGAAGGTTTGCAAATTTGAGGTCAGTTCAGGCTACATAATGAATTCTAGGTCAGCCTAGGCTACATAATGAGACTTTGACTAAAAAAAAATAAAATCTGAACTTTTTTCTTTTCTGTTACTAGGGCTTGAATTCTGAGCCTCACATTTTTGGCTGGTGCTCTACCACTTGAGCCATATCGCTAGATTTGTTTTCTGGTTAACTGAAGATGGAATCTCAAGGAGTTTTCTGCCTTGGCTGGCCTCAAATCTTGATCCTCTAGGTCTGAGCCTCTAGAGTAGTAAGATTACAAGTGTGAGTTATTGGTGCCTCACCAAAATCTAGAAATTCTGTAAGATCAAACTGGTACTCTATTTTTTGCAATAAGCATTATACAATATGGTATAATCAAATATCACCTTTCACCAGCCTTTGCATTCATGTTCCTCTTGTTTCTTTTTGTAAGCAGCTTTGAATTTCCCAGAGTTCATAACATATTTTGGGGGTATGAAGTAGTCTTCCATTAATTGGTTAAAGGAGTTCAATTCCTGAAGGCTGTTAAATGGCTATGTGATGATTGCTGGAAGTCTCAACTTTTGTCACATCAAATCCTGTCGCCGCCCTTCCAAAGAAAATGATTAGGAAGTTGGTGAGGAAGAAAAGGTCCCACATAAGTATTTTTATAAGAATGAGTCAGTGGTGGTGATGATTTGGGGTATTATTTGTACATTTGTAAAGACTTGGAATAAATGCTTTAACTGAAAATACATTAATGTTATCAACACATGTTTACATAGTTTCTGGCTTAGAACAGGAAACTGATCCACTTTCCAAAATACAGATGACACATAAATAGGAATTGGTCTTGTTTTTCTACTCGATGATATGATCCCGGGGTATTCATGGTCATAGTAACCAAAATTCACTTGAGTTTTTCAAACAGAGACGCTGGCTCACTTAAAACCCTAAAGCTACTTAGGAGGCTAAGATCTCAGGGTCTCATTTTGAAGCCAGCCTAGGCAGAAAATGTTTGAGAGAAAGTTACTTTCAGTTTAACCAGTGAAGAACTAGAAGTAGAAGTGTTGCTCAAGTGGTAGAGTGCCCGGCCTCAAATGAACAGCATAAAAGCCAAGCTAGAACATGAGTCCCTGAGTTCAAGCTCTAGTACTGATATGAAAGAAAGAATGAAAGAAAGAAAGGAAAAAAGAAAGGACAGACAGAAGGAAAGAAAGAAAGAGAAACAGAGAAGTCAAATTTTAGAGAAGTGCTGTGTTGTTTTTCCTTTTCTAGGGTTATACAGTCTCTATGAGTGCAATAGGAAGCCATTACCAACTGTTTATGGTATCAATCACTGCTTAACCTAAAGACCTCGTAACTGACTTAGAACAATCGCCCATGACTTGGCATCAAGAAGGATGACACCACAGCTGAAGTAGCTAAAAGAAAAGAGGGAGATAAACAGAAACAAAGTTGTTTACATTCATCAAAAATCTACAGGTGTTTGTGAATGGAAGAGGTAGCCAAGCCTGACTCCCAAGCTCTCTTTGGAAGAGTGAGAGACAGGGAAAAGCTGTGTTCTTCCAGACCTGAAAAGCCTGTGCTTGGATTCTGACTCCACAGAAAACAAAATATTCAGATCCACTGCATTTCATACCGGAGGAACACACCCACACCCACACTAGAGACAGAGGTGGTTATTCTCACAGTGCTTCATTTTTGTGTGTGTGTTCACAATGGAAACAATGTACTCTGTTTCTTTACTGGTGAAAAAGGATCTCTCCTCTCCCCTCACTCCCCTCCCCTTCCTCTTTCCTTTCCTTCCCCTTGCCCCTTTCCCTCCTTCTCTCCTCCTCCTTCTCTCCCCCTCCTTGTGCCTCTCCCTCTCTTCTTCCTCACCTCTCTCTCTGTTCTCTTCTCCCCCTCCCCTTTTCCACTTATCTCACTTCCTCCTCCTCTTCCTTCTTCTTTGTGCTGGTAGTAAGGCTTGAACTCAGAGCGTGGATTCTGTCGCTTAACTTTTTTGCTCAAGGCTGGTGCTTTCCCACTTGAGCCACAGCTCTACATTCAGCTTTTTAGTCTTTAATTGGAAATAAATGACTCACAGAAAATCCTGCTCAGGATAGCTTTGAGCCTTGATCCTTAGATCTCAGCTTTCTGAGTAGCTAGCATTAGAAGTGTGAGCCACTGGTGGCTAGCTTCTATCTTCCTTTTTCCTGCTTTCTCTTTCTCTCTTTAGGTGTGTCCACAAATTGGCTCATATATTTTCCACGTGGCAATAAGTTCTTGTTTATATAGGTTTGTAAAATGTTCAGGTTTGTAGAGTATCAGTGTTGGGAAACTGAGTCACAAGGGTATTAGAATAAAGAAAGCAGAAAATGACCTCAACAGTCCCGATCAACTTTAATGGAAAGTTGAAGAGGGATGTTGAAGAGAATCAGGAGACTTGAGGAATGGCGTAATGACGGCAGGGGTGAAGGGACATAAGTAGGGGTAATGGGTGGTGGCCAGAGTCCCAGGTAGCTGGATGGTTCAAAGAGTTCCCCAAGTTTATAGTCCAGGACTGGAAGGTCCAGGAACCTATTGTTTAAGTCCCCTGCCTTATCTGCTTCTAGGAATTCAGATGCCTATCACCTGGGGGTGGGGGTGAGGAAGTGGAATTTCACATTTAGATTAGGATTCTGGGCTGAAGAATTTTGGGAGGATCCCCTGGGGAAAGGGTAGTCAGTGGGCCAAACCATAGGAGAAGTATCCGTTATGAGAACAAAGCAGAGTCCCATCAATCAGTATTGTACTAGCCTCCCTCCCCTCCCCCAAACAAACAGCTGGAATGCCTGAAAGGAAAAGAAAATCACTGGCATGCTAGGTAGGATGGAAGAAAACAAAAAAACAAGAGTCATCTCCTATTGATTCTAATTAAAGAATTTCTTGTTTTGCAAATTATTGCTTAGACTTTGGCCTGTGTGCCATGTGGTTTGTACTAGCTTTTAATTTGCTTTCAAGTGCAGTTCAAGGTGTGGATATTGATCTGTAAACCCCACAGTGGCTGGTCCCTGGGTACCAAGTGACATCTCTTTGTGTACCATTGTGACAGCTGAGGTCAATTAGAGTGCTGGCTAACAATCCTCCAATCTAAACACAACAACAATGTCCTTTATAAACTGCCCCCAAGTTGGTGGAGTCCTGAGAGAATCACAAAACTAGGCAACTTTGCCAAAATCTCTATCCTATTTACCCAGAGTCAAACATCTCAGGCTGAAGGGCGAAAGCTTTCTTTAAAAGTTGAATTTGGTCAGCGTGGTGTTGGTGGCTTAATGCCTATAATCCTAATGCTCAAGAGATTGAGATCTGAGGATTAAGGTTTAAAGCCAGCCTGGGCAGACAAATTTAAGAGACTCTTAACTCCAATTAACTAAGCAAAAAGCCAGGAGTGGAGGTATGGCTCAAGTGGTAGAGGATCATCCTTGAGTGAGAAAAATAAGGAAGAGCTTGAGGCCTTGAGTTCAAGCACACACACACACACACACACACACACACACATGCACACACTCATTTATTTTGTTTGATTCTGGACATCATGGGTATTCTTTGTTGGAAGCCATCTTTTCATGTGTATAGACCACATAATGTTGAAGTAAGGCTCATTCAGCATAGTTCTCCAGCCAGAAGCATCATCTGGAAGATGATTAAATATGCATCTTCTTACACCGTACCTCCCTTACTTTCACAAGTGCCTTACCATCTAAAGTTTAGGAACCACTGACAGGGCAGATTGCAGGGACTCAGGGAACTCCCCCATCGCATCCCTCATACCATTCCCATCTCCCTCCCCTGGTTACATACCTGAACTTTCCTCAGACATGGTCTTCTCCAGAGTTTAAAGCTTCAGATCTTGGAGGACACAAATACGTTGGAGCACTTGAAGCTGTCACTGGTTGTTCATACCTTAGTATATGAACAGTTTAATATTCTTTCTGGCTTCACTAAACAAATGGATTAAAGATAGCAGCCTTCAGGTATGTGGGGATCTTTGCAGATTTTGAAAGGAATATGGTACAACTAGACAGGAACCAGCACTGAGCAAGCATTGCCTTTCCATTATGATGTGTAGAGGAAACTTTGTGTGAAGGTCATCTGAGACATGTTACAGAGTAATGTCAAAGGGTAAAAACATTGGGCCAAATTTTTGTAAACTTCTGCAAAAGTTTGAAAGGATCAAACATAGGGGAAAGTCTTTGCCTAGAGATGAAAATAAAATACAGATTAGTCAAAACAACAAAGCAAATACCCAAAATATCAACAATAAAGGAAAATAACTAAAATGGGGAAATAGAGTAGAATGCACAGAAAGGTGAATTACAGTTTTCTGGAAGTTTATTAAGGATTTTTTCCTCCTTCCCTCCCTCCCTCCTTCCTTCCCTTCCCTTGTCTTCTCTTTCATCTCTTTCTCTTTTTCTTTCTTTTTCCTAAACTTACTAGGCAAGTATTCTCTCTGCCACTTGAGCCACACCCCAGTCTTTCTACTTTAAGATTTGTTTTTGTTTTTATTTTAGATGAAGTCTCTCATTTTCCCCAGGCTCATCTAGAGCCATGAACTGACTTCAGTCTTCCTTCAGTACCTGGGACTACAAACACACACCATCAAACAGATTCTCCTTCTGTAGCTCAAGCTGACCTGATACTCATGATCCTCCTACTTCTACCTCCCAAGTGCTAGGGTTATGGGTATTATAGGTAAATGCCACCATACCCAGCCTTCTGAGGCTTTCTTTGACTTGATTATAGAAAGAAAACATTTAAAAGGTAAAATCAAATTGACAACAATAGTACTATTATAGCTCGTCTCACCTTTGGCAATGGGGAGGGGCAGGTGGATTTTGGTCTTGCCAGGCCAGAAGCCAGAGCCTGAGAGACCAGGAACCTGACCTGCTTAATTCTGACTCCCACATCCATTCAGCTAAGCTCTGGGCCAGTCTCTTCACTTCTCTGTTGGCTGTTCCATCCCTGCAAACCAGGAATAAAAACATCCACCTGCCCCTGGGGGAAAGCTGGGGGCCTGACTGGCAGATGACAAGCCTGCCCTTTATGCTTTCAATGGGCCACATAAAAGCTGTTTTGCTTGTTGGGGCACTCATTGTTTGGTTTCTCACTGAGCAACCTTTAATGGTGCTTTAGAAAATCAATTCCGTTTGTAAACTCTATCAAGTAATCACATGGAACTCGAAGCTTCAACTTTTGAAACTGAAGTTACACAATAGGAAATTGCCAAATGTGGATATTATAGGAATTTTAACATGCTGAATGTGGCCTTGCATTGGCTAATAATGGTATTGAGGAATGTGCAGCTGTTTGTATGGAGCGAGTAGTCCTAGTCCTTGGAGAATGAGGGATGGAAGGAAATGTCTCTAACTATTGTAATCTACAAGATTATCCCATTCATCATACTTGTCTCTGGGACTACCTTCAGTTCTAAATCTAAGTATTGTTTTCCCCTTGGTGCATCACATGCAAGAAAGCTAATTGAAAACATTGCAGGGACAAATTTCAAAATGTTCTGAAGTACGTGATGAGTTTTAGCTGCCAATAAAAGAAAAGTAAACTGCACACATCAAAATGTAGTCTGATGAGATTTTTTTTCTTTTAGTTTCCTGTTCCTTTGTATTTTAGAAAAAAAAAAAAAAACAGCCACCACCTCTAAAGTGTTATGAGGCATGATCTGGAGCATGCCAGGCTTTTCTTCAGGTAACTCTAACTAATGCCTACATTTTTAACCAGAAAAAGTGGTTCAAGAGTTCCAGGGCTTCACAGATTGGGAGAAGATCTTCACTAGCCATACAACAGACAAGGGTCTCATATCTAAAATATACTTGGAACTCAAAAAATTAAACCCCCCAACAACAAATCCTCAAAGAAACAACTGCCCAATAAATAAGTGGGCGAAAGACTTAAAGAGAAACTTCTCTGAAGAAGAAAGAAGGATGGCTAATAGACACATGAAGAAATGCTCAACCTCCCTAACCATAAAAGAAATGCAAATCAAAACAACATTGAGATACCACCTCACTCCAGTTAGAATGGCTAAAATCAAGAACTCTAACAACAACAGATGCTGGAGGGGATGTGGACAGAAGGGACCTTTCTTTCTTTTTTGTTGGGATTTTAACTTTTTTCATTCCTTTTGGAAGCAGTATGGAGGTTCCTGAAAAGACTTCACATAGAGCTCCCCTATGACCCAGCAATCCTACTTTTGGGCATTTACACAAATGTTTACAAACAAGACCATACTAAAGCTACCAGCACAACTATG
The DNA here is from genome assembly GCF_000151885.1 of Dipodomys ordii. Taxonomy (NCBI): domain Eukaryota; kingdom Metazoa; phylum Chordata; class Mammalia; order Rodentia; family Heteromyidae; genus Dipodomys; species Dipodomys ordii. Next base: position 7,048,397 of record NW_012267259.1, on the reverse strand, counting down.
TTTATTGCAGCATTATTTACCATAGCTAAGATATGAAACCAACCCAGATGTCCCTCAGTAGATGAATGGATCAAGAAAATGTGGTATATATACACAATGGAATTCTATGCCTCCATTAGAAAGAATGACATTGCCCCATTTGTTAGGAAATGGAAAAACTTGGAAAAAATTATATTAAGTAAGCCAGGCCCAAAGAAACATAGGTCCCATGGTTTCCCTTATTTGCAATAACTCGTATATGTATGAGTCAAGCAGAAAAGGTCAGATAATGTGATGTTAGGAAAATGAACCCTTAGATATGTATTTTAATGTTTTTTCTTTCATGCATTTGTTTCTAAAGACTTTATAAGCTTATCTCTTTGTTGCTTTGTATGTCCCTCCCCCACAGTATAACCCCTGCTTTCACTATATTTGTTATCAGTATAACCTGTGGAGGAGATGGGGAAAAACAAGTCGTTTAAGGATACAGGTGGACCTGTTGCAACAATGAGAAGTACAAGTTGTTATGTCGAAAACGAGCTTTACAACGTTGGGGGGAGTGAAGGATTGGGTGGGGAGGGGGAGGCTGGGAAGGAATGTGAAGGGTAAACAAAGGAGGAGGCTGCAATGCTTGATAAAAAATGTACGAATTACCCTGCCCATGTAATTGTAACCCCTCTGTACAGTATGTTCACACACACACAAAAATCCTCCTATTCCATACCTAAAAAAAAAAAAAAAAGAGTTCCAGGGCTTGGGGAGAGGCTATGTGTTGTGTGTGTGTGTGTGTGTGTGTGTGTATAAAAGTGGGATCATTTTTTCTCTCCTTTCTACTCAGAATTAAACAAGACTTGGGAGATACAGAATAATCTGAGGACAAAAATGAAAAGCACATTTCAAAAATGAGCTTCAGATGTGAAAGGTTAGGACGAGAGGTTTTTATTAATGGCATCATATCAGTAGACATTAGCCCAGCTGCAGTGTTTCCAGGCTCAGGCAGATTCCTCTTCAGCAGCTGGCGTGACTTTTCATGCTGCTTCTGGAGCTTTCCCCCACTGAGAAGTAGCACAAATTTTCCTGTGTGCTTCATCTCAATAGCGGTGTAAGGATATGGCACTATGCTAATCCCAGTATTCAAAAATATCCTCTCGGCTTTTCATGTATGTCTGCAATGAATCCATCAGCTTTATAGGTATACCCCTCCCTCCCCCACAAACACATACACACACACACACACACACACACACACACACACATGGTAATAATATACCTCAGAGCTAAAGATCAAATGTGAGCAACAGAGGAGAATAAATAACAAATTCATTAGATGACACACCTCAAAAAAGAGATTCCTTGTTGTGCCAGTACTAGAGCTTGAACTCAGGGCCTCTTGTTCTTGGTTGGCTTTAATTCGTCCATGGCTAGCACTCTACCACTTGAGCCACACTTCTACTTCTGGCTTTTGGCTGGTTAATTGGAGATTAGAGTCTCACAGATATATCTCAAATAGAGATTCTCAGATCTCAGCCTCCTGGGTAGCTAGGATTACAGGTGTGAGCCACCACATCAAGAGAAAAATGTAAGAAAGAAAAGAGAATTATTTTTTCAATTTTTGAATTATTATAAAGTGGATGTACAGTGGGGTTACAGTTTCATAAGTCAGGTAATGAGTACATTTATTTTTGGATAATGTTACCCCTTCTTCTGCCCTCTCCTAGTATTTCCCTCCCATCCCCACCCACAAATTGTATTGTTCATTTTCAACATAGTACCTAATGAGTACCACTGCTGCAGAAAGAGATATTTTAAAAATAAGTTCTTTATTGATCATACATCTTAAATGACTATTCGTGTATGAAAACACTTGTAACTAGAAATAATATTTGATTCTTGGTCCATATATTTTTTGGTGCTGGTCAGGGCTTGATAGGTGTCCCTGAGCTTTTTTGTTTTGTTTTGATTTTGCTAAGACTAATACTCTACCACTTGAACCACATCTTCATTTCTGGTTTTTTTGGTGGTTGCTAGCTTCAAACCAGGATCTTCAGATCTCAGGCTCCTGAGTAGCTAGGATTACAGGTATCAGCCTCCAGTGCCCTACTATGTCATGTATTTTAACTAGGTTTTCCTACTTAATTTGTAATTATACTAGAGGAAAGAACAGAGTGAATCTAATTGGCCTGCTTTGGGAGCTGAACTAGAAAAGGAAAAGTAGATATTGGTTCATGAGTTTGCTTGTGGTCTTTTTTTCTTCCCATTAAATAATTAAAATGTGAAAGTATTTAAGGTAAATAGAGTATGGTTATTTGAAAGTGAAAGGGAGGAGAAAGTAGCTCTTTGTTCATAGAGGGGCCAAAAAGGAGTTCAACGGAGTCCTGGGGGGGGGCTTTATTATAGTACAGGCTACATCCATATCTCCTCTCCTGGGCTTTGCATTCATTACTCGATGGTTCGTTCAGTGGTTAAGCAGGTACACAGGGCATTATGGGAAGAAGTGTTTGAGCAAGAGCCCAAGGCACTATTAGAACAAAAAGCGCCATGATGGGACACATGTCATTTGCCAATTGTTACATCCACCATTTTAATCCCTATCTACTCAACAGCTCCCTTTTCTCTCTAAACTCGTGTTGTTATCATTACCTGATAAACCTCTGCCAGAATGTCTCTAGACAAGTTCTACTTCTGTGTATGGCATATGTTTAACAGATTTATTCATGCTGAATAAAGTCGACTGACTGTCCATTATGTGCCAAGTACAGGGAGCAGGTATAGCTCTTCCTAAGCTCCAAACAAATGTTCCAACTTTCTTTTCTCTCCACCATTCTGTTAGTTGTGTGTGTGTGTGTGTGTGTGTGTGTGTGTGTGTGCACCCCTCAAACTCCTAAGGATTTGAAAAGAATAATTGAATGTGAAGACATATAACGTGTATCTTATTTATTTATTTTATTTGTTTGTTGCTAGTGCTGGGGTTTGAACTCAGAGCCTGGGCACTCTCCCTGAGTACTCTACCACTTGAGCCACAGCTCCACTTCTAGGTTATTGGTGGCTAATTGGACAGAAGGATCTCACTGACTTCCCTGTCTGGCCTGGCATTGAACTAACATCCTCAGACCTCACCCTGACTAGTTAGAATTATAAGCATGAACTGCTGGCATTTGGCCTATTTTGTGATTTAGAAGCCATGGTCTTTGAAATGTTTCTTTTTTACCAGGGATCAATCAAGTACTGACAGTGTAGCTCAGTACACATGGGAGTTTCCTACAGTAGACTAAAGTGAGAGGACTGAGTTTGAGCTCTGATCATTGTCCCTTGCCAGCGGTGTGACCTTTGCCGACTCACTTCATGATCCTAAAGTCTTTGACTTTTTAATTCTCAAGGATAAACTTAAAGTACTATTAAGTGCTCCAAGACTCGGCTCCAAAACCCTGAGATGAAGGGCAGAGAAGCAGCTAAGGTGCTGATACAAGAGGTGTATGACCCCCCTCCACTTTCTTATACCAGTCAAAAAAGAGAAGAGCAACATCTGGACCCTTCTGTGGGGGATGTGGGGTTTGGGTGTGGGGGACCACATGGGAGCTATGGTGCTTCAAGAGACACAGTAAAGGGAAGTGAGCCTGAGCAGCCTGGGTTGCAGGTCAGTTTGCCTCTCGTCAAGTTCTACTGCTTCTCTAATCACACAGAAGGCTGTCCTAGGGAACAAACGAGTTTCAGGCCTTCCGTGTGGTCTCAGCCTGTGGGCTTTAGGTTCTTTGCTTGAGAGGATGAGAGGGATGAGAAGAACCATTGAACAGTGGATGTCAGCTTCCTTTGTGAAATGCCCTCTGAGTGGTCCTGCATTCAGTCACCTCTTACCTGTCCAAATGACAGGAATGAGGCAAGGCTATGCATTCTGTATAAAGAGGAGGACATAGATTGGTGGGCTGGCTAACTCTACTCCTTTTCACTCTTTGCTTAGAGATCACCTCCTTATGGAAGCCTTCCTTGAGTCAAGTCTACCCCAGCTCACTGTGGTAATTAGGACTTACTGTAATTGCCTGCTTACTTGTCTGTTCTGTCTAGGCTTGTCGGGGGACAAGAACTGTACCTGTCTTAGTTTCACAGTCCTGGCCTTTGCTATTGCATGAATCCTGGCATTTACTGATCTATAGTATTAACAAGGGGACAGGAAGCTGGTCATCTGATTCCATGAGGGGAGAAAGCTTCACTAGACTTCCTTGCTGAACCTGATGTAGGAGTTTAGGAGACTGGGCTTGAGTTCCAGATAATTCTCTTGGCTCTTCTTCCCCTGGGGTATGCCATGATGCCACTTCTCCGGGGACTTCTGCCCAGAGCATTGTATGGAGTGTCTCTTACTCCCCCAATCCCATATTACTTTGTAGTTTTGGAGGAAGGTGGGAAAATCTTTTCCTTCCTTTCCTCCCTCCCTCTCTTCCTCCCTTCCTCCTTCTGTTCCTCTATCCTTTATTCCCTTCCTCCCCGATTCTCTTCTTTGGGGGTGAGGAATTGAGATAGTTAGAGACAATCAGCTTTTTTGCAGTGGTTGTGAAATTCTCTGCAGTAGCAGCACAAGGGAGGTGTGTGATCGCAGAAGGCAGAGAGCAAAGGCATCCGCATGTCTAACAAAGGCAAGCTGGTGTGGGATGGGCTACTCGCTTTTGCAAGGGGAATCAGGGCTGAAATTCAACTCATAAGCATATAGGTTTATAGAGAGAACTTACTAATTGATTGTCTATGTTCAGTTTCATTGGTAAGAACAACACAGTTGTGTTTATGCCCTTACTGTGCCTGTTAATTAAGATCTGATTTAAGAAATATGACTTGTAGTTCGGAGCAGACACATTTGGATCTGGACAATAGGCGATACTGGTAACTATCATTAATGGAACATTTTTCGATATGCCAGCTCTGGTTCAAGTGATTTATTCTTATTACCTGTGAAGCATCACTGCAATTGTGGGCGTTAGGCGGTATTGTTATCTTCAGTCTCACGGTTGAGGAAACTGGAAGTTTGCCTAAAGTCCACAGAAGAAGTGGAAGATCTGAGGATGGGCCATGCTGGAACTTCCTCAGTCCAGAGGGCTCATATGTTGATGGCGACTCCCTGGGGCAGAAAGAAGGCTGGAGGTGCTGCTGTCTTCCTACTCCTGAGGCTGCAGGTGGCCCTTTCGTGGCAGAACCTGGTGGGCTCCCCCTCTTTCCCCCAGGCCCTCTCTACAGGTTCTCTCTCCACACCTGCTCATCTTCCCTCTTTCTCTACTGTCCATGTTCATTACCACGTTTTCTTCAATGCATGTCACAAAGGATTCATGGCAGGCTAGAAAGTTCAAATTTCAGCCTTTTAACCTCCAAATTTGTTTTCTGACTTAAAAAAAGAATTACAGCAGTGACATTTATAGTAGAGGGTCAAGTTTTCTTTTCATTGCCAAAAACTTCTTATCACCCTCCTGCTTTTCATCTAAGTGATTTTTTAAAAGAGGTCTCAATAAAATGTTTTAAAGGTATCTGCATACTTTGTGTGCATGTAGCAACACTTTTTACAACTGGTTATCTCTTACTTTTTGAATTCAAAGATAATTGCTCTCTTGAGCTAGGAAATAATTCTGACTTGGCAATGGATGATGATGATGGTGGTGGTGGTGGTGATGATGATGATGATTTGTTCCTATACTGGGGCTTAAACTCAGAACCTGGCAATCTCACTTGGCTTTTTCACTCTAGGCTGGCTCTCTACCCCTTGAGCCACTACTCCACTTATAGCTTTGGTGGTCAATTGGAGATAAGAGTCTTGAAATTAATTCCAAGAAATGAAAATGAGATTTTTTTAATTTTACTATGTGTTTGTGTGTGTGTGTGTGTGTGTGAGAGAGAGAGAGACAGAGAGAAACAGAGAAACAGAGAGAGACAGAAAGAGAGACAGAGAGAGACAGAAAGAGACAGAGAGAGACAGGAAGAGAGTCAGAGACACAGAGTTTTCCTGTTTTCCCCTATGTCACTGTTTTTGATTTTGTACCTGTTATCTTGTATGTGTTTATCTGATGGGGAAGCACAGAAATGGTGGGACTAATTCACAGAAAGGGTGAACTAATCTATCAGTGATACTCACTAGACACTGTGTTAGAAATGAACTCCATACCTCGTGGGGGAGGATGGTTGGGAGGGAAAAACTGGAAACAAGGAGGGAAGAGGATTCACTTCAAAAAGAAATGTACTCATTACCTGACTTAAGTAACTGCAACCTCTCTGTACATCACCTTTAAAATAAAAATTAAAAATTATAAAAAGGAGATTCATAGGCTTTTCTGCTGAGGTTGGCTTTTGTTCTCAAGATCTCAGCCTCCCGAGAAGCTAGGATTACAGGTGTGAGCCACCAGTGCCTAACTTAGCAATGAACTAGAGTAAAATGATAACCAGCGATCTCAGGGCATGGCAAGCTGAGTAGTAGGATGATGTGTGGCTGAATTCTAGGCTTCGTTCAGACACCAGTCCTTTGGGCTAGTTACTTAATCTTTCTTCATCTTCACTTCCTTTGTCAACTTGCTAAGTTTGCACAGCTCTCCACAAAGTTGTTGGGCCATGTTGAACCACCTTGGGCTCCTTGGGGGAAATACAATGTGATTCTATCCTGGTACTCTCTCACCTTCCTCCTCTTTCCTGTCCTGTCCTGCTCTCTGTGTCTGAACTGAGACAACTTAGTTAGTGTCTCCTGTAGTCATTGCCAATAAAATTCTCCCTGGCTTTCATATGTCTCTGCTATGATGATACGTTTCCCACCGCCACATAGTGACTATTCTTTATGTTTTTAGACTGCACAAAATGTTCTGGAAACAGTAACTGTCAAAATATTTAACCATCGTAATAGTACCTTTTTACACTTCTCTGAGTGCTTTCATGTACATTTCCTAAAATTCCTGTCACCAACAAACAGAACACTTTGTTCTTAGTTTGTGCTAGGTAAATATTCAGCAAAAATAAAACCTATTTTTAAAAAGTCCTTTGACTTTACACATCAAAAAGCTAAGGTAGAAGCAGTGACCTCACTTTGCAATAAGGTGACGGTGGATTGGTGTTCTCCTGTGAGCAAGTACTCACCCTCCAGTACATGAGCCTCTCTTGCCTCAGCTGCTGGAGCCCATTTCATTGTCCCATTTCTAGAGCTGGCATAGGAACTTACTGGCTCTCTGTGTAGCAAAGGGAGACACAGATGTGTTTCTGAGCAGATTGGTAGGGAAGCCGCCTTGGAGTGACAGCAGCTCACTGCCCGGTGTAATACACTTGCTGGATAGAAGAATAATAGGCTTGAGGAAATGAGTGACCTACAAACTCCCATATCTGTAGCTGAGTTTACTTATTCATCAAGAGAACATTGGGAGGTTGTTCTGTCTGTCTGTCTGTCTGTCTATCCATCCATCTATATCTGTCTATCTATCTATCTATCTATCTATCTATCTATCTATCTATCTATCTATCTATCTATTTATCTATCTATCTATCTATCTATCTATCTATCTATCTATCTATCTATCTATCTATCTATCTATCTATCTGTCCGTCCATCTATCTATCTATCTACCTGCCTACCTATTTATGCTAGTCCTGGCCTTGGACTCATGGCCTTGTGCTCTAGCTTTTAATCTGGCTTAAGGGTTTTTGCTCAAGGATAGCTGTCTACCACTTAGCCATACCTTTACTTCTGGCATTTTGCTGAACTTCAACTTCCTTTTTCCCCCTCTTATCTGTTTTCAGTGAACAAGCAGCAGCATGGATAGCTGTGGTTTTCAGTCTCTTTCCTGCCCTCTTCCTGCAAGGCTGAGGAGTCCAGGCGTCAGAGAGGCAGAGGCTGCAGGTGGGAAAGAGGCAGATGCAGGGAGATCCCCACAGGCTGCCGCCGCGGGGTGAGCCCAGCCTGACTCGCAGAGTTCCCTCCCTCTTCCAGCCGCTCCCTCAGCAGACCTCTATATTCCAGTCATTTCCCAGGGCAAGTATAAATCTCTCGTGCCTTTCCAGGAGATCTGGAAGCTACTTTGTGTGTGTTGGGGTGGGGGATGTGTCAGCACTGAGGTCTGAATTCAAGGCCTTGTGATCTCCCTCCAGCATTTTTGATTAAGGCTGGCACTGTACCACACCCCCACTGTGGCTTTTCTGCTTGACTGGAGGTAAAAGCCTCACTAACTTTCCTGTTCTGGCTGGCTTTGAACCTCGATTCTCAGATCTCAGCCTTCTCAGTAGCAAGGATTACAGATGCAAGCCCCCAGTGCCTGGCCAGAATTTACTTGTTCATATTTTCTGTTTTTTCCAATTTACTCAAGCACAAAGCATGAAATAACAAGAAACTGAAAACTTTGCACATAACAGAGCAATGGGAGATAGTGCGCATAATAGGATATGTTCCATATAGTTAGCAAATGGGAAAAGCTCATGCAGTATGTGATATTTGTTTTAGAAGCCCTTCACTTTTGCTTGCTCATACCATGCACGGTATTTTGCACGTGAGTCATTTAAGCAACCATACCAGCCAACCAGTCAGCCAACCAGCCGACCAGCCAGTGTCCTGTTCTGGAGAAACTCAATTATACTGCCTATCTTTCATGCAGATGAGCTGCGGCCATGACAGCTGGGCTGCTGTGGCCTGTGGTTCCTGTGATAGGGCCATTGGAGATGCACATGAGAAAGGAAGCATGCCACTACAGACAAACTCTCCTGCACCTTTCAATTTATCCCACCTTCACAGATAGCCAACCTTCGGGATGTGCCCAAGGTCATAGAGTTGGCTGGGTTAGAAGCAGAAAGGGCCCTGGGGTTTTGACTTTCTGGTCTTGGCTGGGTAATTCTCTGTCTGAAAATAAACTATATTAATAGTGGATCATGATGCTTTCCTCTCTGTCGTGGTAGATGCTACCTACCAATTTGTTATCACAAGGAGACAAAATAACCCACAGGACTCAGCCACCTTTAAAACACCCTAATATAAATATTATAATACATACATATATATATACACACACATAAATATATAAATATACATACATGTATATATATAGATTTGTTTCTTTCATGCTTAATAATATATGAAATTCATATATAACTATATAAATGCATAAACTATATATATGTATATATATGTATAGATATAAAACACCTGTGTGAAAGGATTGTGTGTAATCAGCTTTTTTGTTTTACAAAGCTTAATTGTCTTCCTGTGTGGCTAAGTTTTCTTTTCAACTTATGATGGACTTTAATAATGTCTTCTTACTCTGGTCCAATCAATCACTTTTGTTAATAAACTTCCTATTTTCTCATTTCCTGTTTCCTCATTCCCAGTTTCTCAAACCAATGATGTTTATTAAATGTTCACTAAATCAAATTCTTTCTAATGGGGGAGCAGAATAGTACAATGGCAATTAAAGTGGGATTTGATGGGTCAGTAAGATCTGTGCTCAAATCCTGGCTTTGCCTAGATTACATGAGTCATCTTGTCTGGTAACCAATCTCTCCATACAAGTAGGACAACAATCCCCTAAGGGTTGTTGAAGTATAACTCCAGGTAAAGGCCTAGAAATATCTGGTATAATGCCTGACACATACTGAACATTTACTAACTGCAAGGAAGATTATTGAACTGTAGTCAGCATTGTGCTAAGATCTCTAGGACCAAAAGAAAAACATGACCCTTTAACAAAATCAAATGGGCGTGACAAAAATGCAGACATAATGGAGTTTGGTTCAAGGTGACTACAGGAGAATGAAGGTTCTTATGGTGGAATGCAAAAGGGACTCAGGCTAGGCATCCAGTTTCTTAAATGTGCTTCACAACGCTTTTTTTTTTTGCTGGTCGTGGGGCCAAAACTCTGGGCCTGGGCGCTGTCCCTCAGATCTTCAGCTCAAAGCAAGCGCTCTACCACTCGAGCCACAGAACCACTTCCGGCCTTTTCTGCTTATGTGGTGCTGAGGAATCGAACCCAGGGCCTCAGGCATGCAAGGCAAGCATTCTACCACTGAGACACCTTCCCAGCCCCACAACTCTTATTTTTATGTGTTATCCCTCATATGTTGTATGTTATTACACGTATCATAAATGAATGCCCTTGTATAGTAAAATTGGATTTTATTTACCAAACCATGTGTACTAAACATGGGGAACTTGAGGGAAGTTTGTGTGTGATTCTAGTGTATTTGACTGTTTTAGGTAACAGTGCTTGAACTCAGGGCTTTGGCTTTTCCCTTGGGGTTGGAGCTTTACCACTTGAGCCACAGCTCTACTTCTGGCTTTTTACTGGTTAATTGGAGATAAGAGTTTCTTGGACTTTTCTGTGTAGGCTGAGTTTGAACCTTGATCCTCAAATCTCAGCTTCTTGAGATTAGCTAGGATTAAGGCATGAGATTACAGCCCAGATTATTTATTTATTTATACAGCATGCGTATAGTATTTTTAATCAAATTCATCCAATCTGTATATTACTCTTACTTCCTCCTCCATTTTTGACAGCTTTTGCTGAATGACATTATGCTATTTTTGTCCACATATACCTATGTGTGTACACACACACACACACACACACACACACACACACACACACATAAAATGTACTTTACTTTTTGACAGATGAAAATAGTCATGGAGAACAGCATGATGTTTTGATGTATGTGTACATAATGGAATGATTAAGTCAAGTTAATTAACAGATCCATCACTTCACATACTTATCATTTTTGGTAATGAGGGTATTTGAAATCTTCTCTCTTAGCAATTTTCGAAACCCATAATTCATTCATCTCTTTTTAAAGTCAAGTTAGAAGTATGAGTTTTACCTGTTACCCTAAAGACCTCTCCAAGTCTGATGTTGTCTGGGAATCTGCAATAAAATCTTGTCTCCAAGAACACCACTTTCCTTTCAAGCCTCTTGAAATGAAACTCAATAACTTATTTGATGGACTTAATTGCTTCATGTACTCTGCCCACAGACAGTTACCTGCAAAGTTTTTCTATGAAGAAGAGAATTATTTTCTAACTGTAACTGGCAGTGAGTACTCTCTTACCCAGCAGGCTCAGCTTTCCCTACTTTCTGCTACTGCTGAGATCTGAGGATGGTGGTTCAAAGTCATCCCTGGGCCGAAATATCCATAACATTCTTATCTCCAACTGACCACGAAAAAGCTGAAAGTGGAGCTGTAGCTCAAGTGGCAGAGCACCAGCTTTGAATGAAAAAGCCAAGTGAGTTCAAACCCCAGTATTGGCACACACTAAGTAAACAAATAGATAAACAAACAAATAAATAAGAAGTGTGGTGAAACATGTTTATAGATGTTCTGAACATCACTTATTTTTATAACTTTGCATCCTGCAACATGATTAAAATATCTGTGACTATTTTTTAAGCTAGCCATTTAAGGACTTATGTCGTTACTTGGGTATTACTTGACCATATATTGAAGAATGATTACAATTCCTGAATATATTTCAATTGTTCAAAATTTGCATTTGTGTTAGAACCTCTGAGATAGGAGCCAACGAATAGTAATGAGAAGAGAAGCAAACCAAAATATTTGGTTAGGCATGAGTTGAAGATGTGTTATCTTCAGAAACATGAGTGGGTTTTAGCATTAAATTATGTGAACCAGCCAGGTGCTGGTGGTCTATGCTTCTAATCCTAGCTATTCAGGAGGTTGAGATCTAAGGATCTCAGTTTGAAGACAACCCCTGCAGACAAGTCTATGAGACTCTTATCTCCAATAAACTATTCAGAAAAAGCTACAAGTGGTACTGTGGCTCAAGTGGTAGAGTGCTAGCCTTGAGCACAAAGAGGCTCAGGGACAGCACCCAGACCCTGAGTTCAAGCTCCAGGACTGGCAAAAAAATGTATACGCATGCGCATGTGTGTGTGTGTGTGTGTACATATATATGAACCAAAAATATGGCTTTGTCTTGATAACTGGAGAAACAACAATCTTTATTTTTCTAAGTAGCTATATTGTGATGTTATATGTATGTGTGTATATATATATATATATATATTAATGCTCTGGCATACAAAGGCTACCTTTGGTTTGAGTCTTTAGCAACTAAGCCATACATTTATTAATAGTCAAGGACAACTTTGGAAATGCTTTCTAGGGCTCTGTCCTTTATCCTAAGGCTTTCTTTCTTTCTTTCTTTCTTTTTCTTCCTCCCTCCCTCCCTCCCTTCCTTCCTTCCTTTCTCTCTTTCTTTCTTTCTTTCTTTCTTTCCTTTTATCCTTCTTTCTGTCAGGGCTGGGTGCTGTCCCTGAGCATTTTTTCCTCAAAGCGAGTGCTCTGTCACTTTGAGACACAGCACCACTCTGGTTTTCTGGGGGTTTATTGGAGATAAGACTCTCAAAGACTTTCCTGCCCGGGCTGGCTTAGAACTGCAATCCTCAGATCTCAGCCTCATGAGTAGCTAGGATTATAGGTGTGAGACACCTGTAATCCAGCTTAAGGCATTCTCATAGACAATTTGAGAGCCAAACAAAGAAGAGCAAGAGAATCTGGGTATGGTGGCCCATGCCTGTATTTCCTGCATCCAGGAGCCTACATATATAGGATTACTAGTTTAAGACCAACCTGATTATACGGGAAGAACCTGTCTCAAAACAAAACAAAAAACACACATCAAAGAAAGCAAGCTGATGGGTCATATTCCGCTGGCAATATGGCATGATTGAACAAGGTCCCCTGCTTCAATCTGGCCTGTCATGTTCCCAGGAGAATACGTTTTCCTTCTTTTATTATTCTCATCAAATTTGAGGGAGGACTCCTGTGAAAGAGATGCTTGAATACTCAATATTCCCAATACTCCAGAAAGAATACGGAGTCTTTGCAGCATAATGGGGATGATCATTGGAGAAGTGGTTCGGGACCAGGCATTTATCTCAGCCTGGTCACTGATGAGCCGAGTGACTGTGGCAGGTAGCCTTCGTGGTTATGGGAATAGCTAACTCTCAGATAGTGCTAATACCATGTCAAATAATTCCCTTGTTGACCAAGGAGTTTTTGACTTCCTGCTGCCTTTCCTTTGGGTCTGTCTGAATATTCTCCTTTGGGCTTATCAGCAATGGTTCCATTCAGTGAGGTCACCATTCCAGACCAATTTTTCAGTCTGAGGACCCAGTCAGTTAGTTACCCTAGCCTATGACCATAGCACCTTCATTCTCTTTGCCTCTCTGACTCTATTGCTTCCTCACCATCCCAGAGGGCAAAGAAGTGGAGAAAACAAAACAGAACAATGTTAGTCAGTTTGGCTTCTCTGAGGAGTTACAAGGTTTTGTATGTGTGTGTGTGTGTGAGAGAGAGAGAGGTTAAAATCGACAGATAAGGTGAGTGGGATTGGTGAATCTTATTTGTTCATCCTCTTTCTGTCTCCAGTTATCAGAGATTACAGCAAGGTTGAGGGGACTTCCCAAAGGATTTGTGACATTTTTAAGAAACGCTAAGGGAGGGGCTGGGAATGTGGCTTAGTGGTAGAGTGCTTGCTGAGCATGCATGAAGCCCTGGGTTTGATTCCTCAATACCACATACACAGAAAAAAACAGAAGTAGCACTGTAGCTCAAGTGGTAGAGTGCTAGCCTTGAGCAAAGAAACTCAGAGACAGTGCCCAGGCCCCAAGTTCGAGCCCCAGGACTGGCAACCCCCCGCCTCTGCAAAAAAACCCAAAACCAAAAAACCCCACAACAACAACAACAACAACAACAACAACAAACCAAAGAAAGGCAACGGGATCATAAATTTGATGAATGTTTTTTAAGTTCTGGAGGATTCCTTTTGCTTTGTATTTTTTGTCATTTTCTCTTTATTTTAGGCATGGTAGGGGAAAAGCAAACCCAAAGCACAATTTTCATTCATTGCAACGAATTGTGGAGCAAGCATATTATTTTACAACTCCCTCCTTCTGCAAAAGAACTGCTATTTGCCTTCAAATGATGGAGATTTTGATTAAAGGTATGGAGTATGTGATTACAAACGACCATCTGAGATGAATAATAGAAAATTAAGACACTTTGTCATAATTTCAGTTTTATTCCTTTCTAGAAAAAAAATTGCTCAACATAACATAAGCTAGGCCCACTCAAATGGGGGGCATGCATATGTTACCCATTCTGCCAGGCTCATCACCAATTGGAGTGTTAGCTATTTATAAATTCAAGGTTGACTGAAACCAATCTTGCCACCACACAGAGCTCCTTCCTTAATAAAAGAAGATCCACTGGTAGGTGTTGGGAGCAAATGTTTAACAAGCATTTTCCGGCCCTGAAATATGGAAGGGGAGAGGAAACGTATGGCAGTAGCACCCAGGGCCATAGACCGCAATACGAAAAGACTGCAGTGGGAAAGAAGATGCTAGAATCTGTGGGTCCATATGGGGGCCTTGCTGACTGGGGAACTGTGAGGGAGGAGGGTAATGAGGAATCTCATGAGGAAAAGAGAAACGTAGTAATCTCCTTTCCAAGGCAAGGAGAAAAGCAGGTGGCTGGTTTTGACTGTAGGTGGGCTTACTGAAGCTCTCCTTAGGGAAGGGAAGGTAGAACAATCTGGAAAGCCATTGCTGTGGGCTGCTCTACTGCTGGGAAGAGGAAAAGACAATAAAAGGAAAAACCAGAGAACTGATTATAGTGCTGGAAAGATCTAGACGCAGGAGATAAGAAAAAAAGGAAATATCAAGCAGGGCTCATTGAGTTAAGAGTGCTAGAAAAAAAATCCAATCCAAGCTGGCTTAATAAAAACAGAACATATTGGCGTTCACTCCGAAAGGTCCAGGGATATGTCTGGCTGTAGAGACAGCTGGATTGCAGAGCGTCAGGGTTGGGTATGCTTCTCCCCAGCCCTTCATTCTATTCTTTTCTATGATGGCTGCATTACTGATCCAATGCTTGCCTATACTTTAGGACAATATCATTCTGATAATAGAGAAATATCTTATTTTCTCCAACGGTTTGAACAAAAACTACTTTGCGCTTAATTTTCCTGGAGGTGAATTTGGTCCTATGTTCATCCTTGGGCCAAGAGAACAGAACATGCTGATTGACATAGATCCAGGTGACCTGATTGCTCTAGAATTAGAAGTGGTGACAGCTGTAGAAAAGTGTAAGGCCAGAGAATGGATGGAGGCATGGATGTTGGGCTGTCACAGCACAGCAATGGGTGCTAAAGAAGGAATCTCAAATACACTGCATGCCACTACCAGCTGCTCCTCTCTCCTTTGCCATGCAACCCTCCACTCTTCCTGCAAGGAAATAGTTATTCTTGCCCTGTTAAGAGCTACTATTCCCTGGGCACCAGGAGCTCATGCTTGTCATTCTAGCTGCGTAGGAGGGTGAGATCTGAGGATTGAGATTCAAAGCCAGCTCAGGCAGACAAGTCCATGAGACTTTTATCTCCAGTTAACCAGTGAAAAGCCAGAAGTGGATAGGTAGCTCATGAGGTAGAATGCCAGCCTCGAGCAGAAAAAGCTGAAGGAGAGTGTCCTGGTTCTGTGTTCAAGCCCCAGAACTGGCACAACACAAACAAGACCTCCCAAAGAACAAAATAGAAAACGGACTACAACTCAATGGTGAAGTAACATTCTCAATGATAGGTACTAGCAAATGGTTGAGACAGTCAGGGTTTAAATATAGGCCTATGAAAGCCAACTGAACTCTGTCAGTATTCTTTATGTATCCAAGGAATATAAAAAACCCAGTCCTACAAACCCTTCTCCAGCTCTTTGTCACTTCCCATTTGATTTTCAAGAACAGTTGTGTCCAGGGCGATTCTGAGGGGTCTTTGTGTGGGAAGGGTGGGGAGTATCACCTCCTGAAGTGCTGGAGGAACAGGAAAGTCTAAGTTGCCCTCTGGAGTTGTGGAACACAGCTCTGTGCCTCTCTTCATTTCTCTCCACCCCTCCCCTCACGGCTACTTCTATTTGGCCCCCTGAGTCTTCTTCTCTCAGTGCCCAAACTCTCTGTGCAATTATAACACCAAACTTACTATTACCTTTAGGTCTCCCAGTGACACCGCAGCCCAGTCCACAGATCTTAAGTCCTGTGTCTGTTCTTCACAGGCCTCTGCCGTGTGTGGACCCTTCCCTCAGGCCAACTTTTTCAGTCCGATTTGCTAATATGCCCATCAGGGCCAGCCAGGTTTGTCTCCTCACCAATCCATGTGGCCCACATCAGTCCCCACCCACCATAACCACCCTCTACTCCATTCCATTTTGTGTGGGTTTTTTTTTCTTTGTTTGTGTTGGTCCTGGGGCTTGAACCCAGGGCCTGAGCACTGTTCTGAGATTTTTTTTTTTTTTGCTCAAGGCTAGTGCTCTACCACTTGAACCACAGCTCCAGTTTGTCTTTTTGGTGCTTAAATGGAAATAATAGTCTCATGGACATTGCAGTGCGGCTAGGATAACACATGTGAGCCACTGGTACCTGGCTTAAGTACAGACATATATATTTATGTGTAACACTCATATACATGAGTGTGTGTTCATACAGATTCGAATGTTTTTGTTCCCATAAAAACATGAGCTCCTTAGGGTTAGAGTTCATAGCTCCATTTTTAAAATTATGAATTAAGTTGGGCGCTGGTAGTTCATGCCTGTAATCCTAGCTCCTCATGAGGCTGAGATCTGAGGTTTGAAGCCGGCCCAGGCAGAGAAGTTCCTGCAAAACTCTTATCTCTAATTAACTACTCAAAAACTGGAAGTGGAGCTATTGCTTAAAGTGGTAGAGGATTAGCCTTGAGCAAAAGAGCTCAGGGACAGTGTTCAGGCTATGAGTTCAAGCTCCATGACTGACAAAAAAATTATTTTTATCTATTTTGGGAGGCATATGAATCAAAAAACCTCTCTAATATATATTCTAATAACCTCTCTCATACATAAAGAAGAACTTGAGAGAGGAAATCATAGGGACAGGGTCTGCTCCACTTCTCTATAGCAGTTTCAGCCTTTAGTTCCATTGATGACTCTCCCCATAATTGTGGTCTATGCAGTCAGATAACATGGCTATTGTTTTACAGTTTCTAATCTGAGATGATATACAGCCTCTTCCTATGTGAAAGTTGAGAATTTAACTCATGTTTACATAACAATGTAAATAATCATATAAATAAATATGTCAGTCCAGTGTTTGATAGTTCACATTACTATTCTTATTCTTTTGCTTATTCTTACAATTTTGAATCTTATACTTTATTTGATCCTTTGTTGCCCGTTCCATTTGTTTTAAACTATGAATCAGTATATTAACTGACAGCTTCCTAGTCAGAGTGCTTACATTTTAAAAACTCTTGATGCCTACTACATTTCTAAAACATATATCTCATGACCAGCAGAATGCAGGCTGCTAGTCTGTGTCCTTCAAAGACAAAGGAGAAACAAAATTCTTTGCAAGCTTTAGGACTTCTTAGAAGACAACAAGGGTCCCCTCACCATGGTGAATTGACAAAAATGCTCACTTGGCAAGAAATTAACTCCCATGGCTGATGGACCTTCAAAAATCCAGAGTTCCCACATTATGTGATTTCATGAGAGAGAGAGAGAGAGAGAGAGAGAGAGAGAGAGA
>NW_012267259.1:6977606-7029073 GCF_000151885.1 Dipodomys ordii | reverse complement strand
GCTCCTAAGAGTTGGATAAGAAAAATACTCTTTTGCTCAAAAGAGTTAGGAGAATTTCATATTACTTCTATTGGGATAGCTTTGACAAGGAAGGGAGGCTTTAAGCTGCTGTTGATTGTTGGGAAGATCTATACATCTTGAGGGGTGGAGGAATATGGGAGAAGAACAGGAAGGTCTGAAGACTAGAGCCACGATGAGATAAGGACAATAAGAAAGGATCATGGAGAATATATGGAAACCAACCTGTGCTTTAGTGTGGCCATGACTTCAGCACCAGGAGGAGGATCTGCCATTTGGGTTAACTGTGTAAGAGGGACCACAGAAACTCTGTGCATTAGGGAAATCTGTCAGTGAGTGACTGACAATATCTAAGATTGAGATACATTGTATCTTGTATCTGTCTATCATGAAGTTCCACAGACTGAGCAGCTTATGCAGAACAGAACTTTATTGTTCATATTTCTGGAAGTACATTTTCCAGGATGAATAATTTTTTCGTCCTCCTAAGGTAGCCTCTGAACAGGTTTGGTTCTCTTCCTTGTCACACTCAATGATGGTTAAAGACTAAATTATTTTCTTAGGAACCCAACAGTCCTAGCTTTCTGTTGCTTCAACACAAAGACTCCATCTGTCTATGGCAGACTCTTCAGCTGTTGCATGGAGAAGAGACTGGATGACAGAGGAGTCAAGTTGAGCAGTGTGTAGTCTTAGGAGAACCCAGAGGAACTGGCATATGGGTGTGATGAGATAAGGCACCAAATACACCTAATACAGTGAGCAGCATTTACTTTGTACAGAATAAGTAGGAGGACTGAGCATTTGCCTGGCATGCATAGGTCTTAGATTAGATTTGCAGCATTGGGGGAGATGGGGGAAGAAAAATCAATTATGAGTTAGCAAAATCAATGAAGTTGGACTCTTGTGCTTTTCAAAAGTTTAAAGGAATGTTTCTATTCTTTAAAATATTATCACAATGTTTTATGCTTTATCAAAATCTCATTATTAAGCTATCTTTGCTTCACTTTTTATTTTGTTTTTGTGCCAGTGCTGAGGTATGAACTCAGGGCTTAGATGCTGTCCCTGAGCTTTTTTTGCTCGAAGCTAATGCTCTACCACTTGAGCCACAGCTCCATTTCTAGCTTTTGTGGTAGTTAATTGGCGATAAAAGTCTCATAGGTGCTCATGCCCAGACAGACTTTAAACCATGATCCTCAGACCTTAGCCTCCTGAGTAGCTAGGATCATAGGTATGAGCCACCAGCACCCAGCTTGCTTCAGATATTTTTTTTTTTTGCCACTCCTGGGGCTTGAACTCAGAGTCTGGGCACTGTTCCTGATCTTACGCTCAAGGCTAGCACTCTACCACTTGAGCCACAGTGCCACTTTTGGCTTTTTCTGTTTATGTGGTACTTAGGATTTGAACCCTGGGCTTCATGCATGCTAGGCAAGCACTCTACCACTATGTCACACTCCCAGCCCTTGCTTCAGATTTTTAAAAATTTTATTTTATTGTAAAGACGTTGTACAGAGGGGTTAAGTTACATGAGTAAGGCAGTGAGGACATTTCTTGTTGAGCATTGTTAACCCCTTCCTTGTTGTTCTCCCACTATCCCTTCCCTCCTTCCCTCCTACCTCTCCCCCCACCCCCTACCCCCTCCTGCCCAAAGTTGTAAAGTTCATTTCCAACATACCGTCCTGTGGGTATCATTGTTGCAATGGGTCATCTTGTATCCTTGTTCCATTGTTTTGTTATTCCCCTTCCCCTCCCCAAATTAAACAAATGTATATACAAGATGCAGGGTACCAAAATCAAGTACAGTAACAATGCAGATACACCATAGTGGGAAGAACATACATAGGAAACAAAACAATTACATAGTACATTAAAAAAACAGCAACAAGAAAGAAAGAACTCTTGTGTCCATATCTTGGGGTTCATTTCACTTAGCATCATCTTATATGGTCATATGTACATAGCTTTTGAGTTTTTCTGCTCATCTGGTAAAATTATCCTAGATGTATACTAATTATTGCAAATAAGGGAAACCATGGGACCTGTATTTCTTTGGGTCTGGCTTACTATACTTAATAGGATTTTCCCCAAGTCTTTCCATTTCTTAACAAATGGGGTGATGCCATTCTTCCTGATGGAAGCATAAAATTCCATTGTGTGTGTGTGTGTGTATCACATTTTCTTGATCCATTCATCTATTGAGGGGTATCTTGGTTGGTTCCATAGTAAATAATGCTGTGATAAACATAGTTGTGCTGGTATCTTGCTTCAGATTTTTTTTAAAGGAATAAAACAAAATAGGCCCTTCTTATTGAAACCTATGCTGTTTATATCACCTTAATACTTAATACAAACAGTGTTTTGCTGTACACATTACTTGGCAACTTCCTTTTTAAATTAACATTCTACTTGATAGATTTGTTCATATAGATTCTTGCATATGAGTTTATTCTTGCATATGAGTTTATTTTTGCATTTAGTTTATTTGCTTCAGTGGCTATTCTGTAAGTGTATCACATTAGGTGAATATACCACAACATGTTTATCTATTCACATTGGTAAGCATTTGGGTTGTTTCCAGAGTTTCACTTTGCAATTAATCCTGAGTGAGTATTTCTATATGCCTTTATCTCGCAGAGGTGGAAGAATCTTCAGGACATATGTTCAGAAGAATCTTTGGGTCACTGGGTATGAGCATTTTCAATTCCATTTTATATGGTCATATTGCTTTCTACCATGATGGTACCAACTTAAACACCCACTTGCCATTTATAAGAACTCCAGTTTCCAATTAGAGTTTAGTGGTAAAGATTTGGGCTCTGCCTTTGGCAGTCTTTTTGTGATGATAAATATGCCTGTCAATTTATTGAAAAATCATTGAACTGTATACTTAAAATGAATGAATTTTATTGTATAAAATTATATCTCTATAAGGTGCTTTAAAAACATTGAGGCATTCAAGATAGGCAGCTTTGCATTGTGCTAGAGTTCTAACACTATTTTGCTTCTCTTTGCCTCAGTTTACCCTCCCCCTTACTGTCAAGTGAGGATATTTTACTGCCTTTTATCCTGTTATCAGGGGAATACACACACATTAGTTTTGTGCCTGGTACTTCATGACAGTATAAGCAATGCTGGTTTACTGCAGTGGTCCTCATATCCAGGGCCTTTGGATCGACTTTAACATTACATTTACCCTTTCCTCTATGCTACCATTTGGATAGGGAGCCTCAAAGATCCATGCGCTGCTAAAGCTTGGTTCCCAGAGTGGTAGTGTCAATAATGGGACCTGCAGGTGCTGGGACTTATGGGAAGTCCTTGGGTCATTGAGACTGTCCTTGAGAGGGATTGGCCTTTTCTTCCTCTTGTTTCCTGGCCATGAGGTGAGCCATTTGCTCTGTTACCTGCTCCCTGTCAGTGAATCCTTGCCTACCAGATGCCCAAAGCAATAGATTATCCCAATCTTGGACTGGAATCTTTGGAATCTGTGAACCAAAACAACCCTTTTCTCTTTGTAAGTTAATCATTTAAAGTATTTTGTGACGGGGATAGAACATGGCCCACCATGCTTGCCCACTGCCATCTGTGCCAGAGCAGATTTCCCCAGCTTACACCATGAGCACATGGCTTTCTCTCATACCTGCTTTTCCTATTCCTTCACTCAAATGGAATTTGCTCTCAATCAGCTCTTTCACTGGAAAACTTTAGACTTAACAATGCATAGAAAGGCAGGTTATTTTCATTGTAAACACAATCACTGAAAAAGAACTAGAATTCATAAGTAGGGAATGATATATGAGTCAGTGAGTGCTTCCACAATAAAATACCACAGACGGGATGGGTTAACCGATACAATTTTTTGTATATGTATGGGTGCTGGTACTAGGGCTTGGAATCAGGGCCTAGAGTTCTTGCTCAGCTTTTTTTTTTTGGGTCCAGTCATGGGCCTGAACTCTGGGCCTGGGCACTGTCCCTCAGCTCTTCAGCTCAAGGCTAGCGCTCTAACACTTGAGCCACAGCGCCACTTCTGGCTTTTTTCTTTTTGCTTATGTGGTGCTGAGGAATCAAACCCAGGGCCTCATGCATGCAAGGCAAGTGCTCTACCACTGAGCCACCTTCCCAGCCCTCAGTTTTTTTTTTTTTGTCCAGTGTTCATGCTCTACTATGTGCTCCATGTCTCCAGTTCTAGATTTTTGCCAGTTAATTAGGTATAATAGTCTCTCAGATTTGTCTGCCTGGGCTGGCACTGAACTGTGATTCTCAAGTCTCAGCCTCCTGAGTAGCTAGAGTTATAGACATGAGGTACCAGCTTCCAACTTGTAGATTTTCTCACAGTTCTAGATACTAGAAAATAGGAGATCAATGTGCTCACAAAGTTGGCTGTTGATGAGGGCTCCCTTCTGGGCTATAGAAGGTTCAATGTAATTCAAGTGTAGAATAAAGCTTCCAGAAGTCATGGGAGATTTGAGAAGAGGAACAATCAGCCTCCAGGCAGGATGGCCTGGCTGAAGCTCTTTAGCTTGATTCATGTATCAGGACAAACTAGATCTATCACTGTATGCTTATCATGTATCAGTACAAGCCACAGCACCACTTCTGGCTTTTTCTGCTTATGTGGGGCTGAGGAATCGAACACAGGACCTCATGCATGCAAGGCAAGCACTCTACCACTGAGCCATCTTCCCAGCCCCTGCTCTTTAAGCCTCAAAATTCGTGGTTCTTTACTCACTCTGGCTAGTGCAAGAGTTTCTGGGAAGCAGCGTCAGTTAGGTGCTGAGTCTGGAGTCAGAGCTGTGAATATTTGATCTGAAAGATATTTTCCCAGGCCATTGAAAGCATAGTAAATTCTCCCCTGCCTCAGCTTGGAACACCTAGTTTGCCTTCCTTTGTGACAGGAACAGATTCCTCTAGACTCAGAACTGTCTTATTCCATGGAGTCTGTGTTAACCAGAGAGAAATAAAGTGGATGTTTCATTTATTCATGCCATTTTGGGGCCTTAGTTGTCTATTTCATTTTCAGAGTCTTTTGGTTAAGTTATAATGTATGAGACATAATTTTGAGAAGAGTATACCCAAATTTTATATGATCATTATATACAATTTCCCCATAAATGTAGTAAGGAATGTTTTAATGTGTGTGTGTGTGTGTGTGTGTGTGTGTGTGTGTGTGTGTATGCACTGTACTAGGGCTTGAACTTAGAACCTTACATTCTTCCTTAGCTATCTTGCTTAAAGCTCCACCACATGATCCAAACCTTCACTTTATTGCTTTTTGCAGTCTACTCAGACTGGCTTTGAGCCTTAGTACTCTGGTCTCAGCCTCCTGAGTAGTTAGGATTACAGGTGCAAGTTGCTGGTGTCCAGTTATAAATGGCTTAATATTTTAAGCAACTCTGTTTACTCCTTAGTAAAGATTACTTTGTGTGTGACAGTCACAGTGGAGACGGTTGGTGGGTAAAGGGGAGGTCCCTGCTGAGGCTTTTCCAGGCCACAGCGCAGAGCCCATCCTTGGCTGACTGTATATTTAGTTCAAATTCAGGCATTGGCAAGATAATAGGTGAATAAAAGTTGCAGGCTATTTGGATTATTGTTAAATGACATGTGAAACATAAGGATGCCAATTACTAGAATAGAATCCATTGACTAGCTTTCAGTTTCCACAAAGAGCCATCAAGGTCTTTATCTGAAATAACCTGAAATAACCCCTTAATGGCCCCTTGAGAATCGGACATTCTCATATTTCTTCAATCACACTTACAATATTTTTTAGGACACTGTTCATTCCAGGACAAATTGTTTTCACAAATGACTGTCATAATCCAATAAATGTTGACTAATGCTTATGGAATTCACTTACTACTTTTCCCTCTCAGAAGGCAGCCTTCCAGCTCCTAGGAGTCCTTTGGTTGATTATGAAAAACTGACTGACAATGATCTAATTCTGGCTCCCTTCCACTGTAAAAGAATCTTACCCAGTTGGGACCATGCTTAATTCTAAGGAATGAATCTCTGGTTTTGAGTTTTAGGCTTCAAATTGGTGGAGGAGATACATATTCATGCCGCTAGAATCTGGTCTCAGATAAATAGATGCTACTATTTGTGAGAGACAGAACTTACTGCCAATTGGCAGGTACTCACGAAGAATTCTTCACTGAAGCAGAAGATAGGATAGAAGATGGAAGAAGCAAGAAGAGGAAGGAAGCATGAGAACAGGCTCATCTTTTGAGTGTAGTCACCCCAGCTTCTGAAAAGGTGCTCCGACAAGCTGGTGACATCTTATGGTGACATCATTAGCTCCTGAGTGTCTGTCAAAACATTTTTTGAATCTGTTTGCCGTCTTAACAAAATTCCTAAAAAGGAGGGAAGCATAATGTTATTAGCAGAACAGAAATAGATCTAGAAGTAGAGCCCAGTTAGGACTCCTGGAAGGAAATGAGATTATGATTGGAGGTGGAAGGTGGCGAAGAAAATCTAGATGCATGCATAGGTGAGCTAGCTGTCAACTGACCGAGGAGGTGATGCTCAGCATCTGTTTGGTTGTGGACATCTACACAGTGACCTCTTAACACATGTAGCAGCTATGGAGAATGAGAAAGCCAAAGGCATATTGTCATTCCCAGACTTAGAAGATGCCAGCTAGAAAACCCATAGACATGCCAAGAGGAAACAATCATTCTACTCATTTGGATTAAATTTTTGGAAGGCGCCAAGTCAAATTAACATCAGAAAAGACACAATCAGAATATTTTTCTTCTGGTTATTTATTGCTCTATTACAATGTGTCCCCACACTTCATCATATAATACAACAGCAGTAATTTTGTTGTTCTTATGGATTCTGTGGGTCACCAATTTGGGAGATTCCTGGCTGAGTGGTTTTGGCTTTGGGTTCTCCTCCCTAGGACAGTTGGATGTTGCTATAGTCACGCTGGGCTAGCCCTCTGTCTTCTTACAGTTTCCATGTGTCCCATATACATCTTCTGTGTGGAATAGAGGCCTCTGGCCATCAAATTGCTACAGGAGGGCTCAGCTCCCCCAAAGCATATATCCTGAATCCAGTGGAAGCTAAATGTCCTCCTATGCCCCACCCTGAAGTCATACTAGTCACTTCTCCTAAAGTCACAGGCCCACGGGGATTCAAGGGAAAGAATATTAGATCCTACCTCTGAATGGAAGGAGTATCAGATCAAGTTGTCAGAAGAGGATGGGATGAGGAATAGGATGGGAATCATCAACTGCAGCCATCTCTGGAAAATCCAACCGGTCACAATCACTATTCAGGCTTGTATGGGAATATATACTTGTGAAAGAAGAATTTGCAGAGCAAAAGCAGCTTGCATTGCCTAGAACATTTTCCTCATGTCTTCAAATAGGCTGTGCATAGCTTTGTATTCAGGACTTTATCCTTGGGAGGCCTTTCAATGTTTTTAAATTTATATTTCTAAATTAATTAAGTGCAATGCTGGGGCTTAAACTCAGGGCCTAGGCACTGTCCCTTAGCTTATTGGTTCAAAGCTGGTGCTCTACCATTTGAACCACAGCTCCACTACTGCCTTTTTGCTAGTTAATTGGGGATAAGAGTCTCACAGACTTTTGAACCCTGATCCTTATATCTCAGCCTTTTGAGTGGCTGGGATTACAGATGTGAGCCACAAGTGCTCGACCAAATAGTATTTTATTAGCATACAGTTTATTAGGAGTTGGAAGTACTTCTCTCTAAAGAAGGCACTGGGTGGGAATAATAAGATGGCCTTGAGGACTCAAATACCAAGAGCACCATGGCACTTGGGATATTGTTCTACTTCACCTGGCAGAATCTGCCTTCTGCCCTCAGCCCTGGTCACTCCTCTACTTCACACAATCCTTTATTACATTACTAGCACAGCACCTCTACCTTTCACCAGAGCATGGAGGTGGAACCACCTGCAGCTCGTGGAAGGTTGCTGATCTCTTCCTCAAACTACTTCTAGTATCGATGCCAACATCAAAGAGGAAGCCCCAAGCATAGGTAGGCTGAGCAGGACGCTGCTGTAGCTGAGCAGTGAGCCCTGATGTACCCTGCTCACCATCCTCAGCACAGTGAGCCGCCCAGGGACCTTGACAAGGCCATGAATTCTGTCTTGACCTTTAATAACCCTAGGACTCTTGGCTACACACAGCACCTACCTATACCTACCTACCTACACCTACCTACACACCAAGCCTTGGCTTTCTCATCTGTAATAAAAGAGATGTTAATACCAGCCTTGTGGGTTCTTTTGAGGATTGAATGAATTAAAATGTGGACTTGCCCTGCATAGTACTTCAAATGTGGCTTACTAAAGACTTATTGCCTTTATTCTTGGGAGAACCACTGTAGAGCTCAATGACATAATGTAGGTGAGGTACTTTGTGAGGCTTCATCGCTGGGCCAGTGGGACTAATGAGGTGCATTGACTCATAGACTCATTGACTCATTCATGATCAGATGGGCCTGGAGTCGGTGGATACTGATTTTCCTTTGGGTCAGGGGATTTGGCGAGGATGTTGGTTATACTGGAGGATGTGGGAGACTCTGCGCTAGGAGGAGGGTGCAGAATGAGTCTTAAAAGATATTTTTACAAGGCTGTGTGACTATTTGCTTCTCTGCCACCAAGTGACCAGTTTCATGAAGGAGTTTGGGAAGTAATGAGAGGCTCAAGAGTTCATGGCCTAACCCAATGCCAGAGCAATTTACGTCACAATCCGACCAATGTATTTCCCAAGTCATTAACATTTGCCAGTTGGACATTGACACAGTAAATAGTATTAAATAAGTTTAGACATAGCTAAGAGACTGGTTTATAGATTCACTACATTACATCAAAACATCTTAGAATTGGGAATTGTGTTTAAGTCTGCAGAGAATACGGTTGTTGGGATATTAGGAACAGAAGGCAGTTATCCTTGAACAAGCCTGAGTTACTATCACTGATATGAAGGTGGCATACGCTAGTATTGCCCTTTGCCAAGAGGGACAGCTGTGTTCACCTGGGCTTTTCTTACACATCTGGAGACCCCACTGCTATGGGCTGAGCTCTACCAGTTCATCTTTGCCTCTGCTTTGCTTGTTCTTCCAATAATAGATCTTGTAGAGTTTGGTCTATACTATGCTGCAGGCTCCCACTCATATAAAGTCATTCATTTCTTTAGAGCATTTCCAGAATAGACTATTTGTTGATTTTTTTTTGTTGTTGTTGGTCATGGGGCTTGAACTCTGAGCCTGGGCACCGTCCCTGAGCTCTTCAGCTCAAGGCTAACTCTCTACCACTTGAGCCACAGCGCCACTTGTGGCTTTTTCTGTTTATGTGGTGCTGAGGAATCAAATCCAGGGCCTCATGAATGCAAGGCAAGCACTCTACCACTGAGCCACCTTCCCAGCCCTCTTATTTGATTTTATTATTTATTTCATTTTTGGTGCTGGCACTGGGATTCACACTTAGGACCTCATGCTCTCATTTGGCCTTTTCAATCAAGACTGATGCTCTACCACTGGAGCCACACATCCACTTCTGGATTTTTGCCAATAATTGGAAATAAGAGTCTTAGGGACTTTTCTGCCCAGTCTGGCTTTCAAATGTAATCTTCAGATATCTGTTATACAGGATAGTAGGTCTTCAAGGAAGAAAAGACACCTGGAGAAAACAAGGAGGGAAGAGATCTTTAAGAAAAAGAGTAACGATAAAGATGATGGAAAGATTCCCAAACCTCTGCTTTACAGGTTTTCCTAGGTTCCAGACAGAGCCCCACGGAAGGGTGCATTGAATGCTTTGTTTTCTAAGTATAGGAAAGATCAAATTGACTCAGCGTGAGAGTGAAGGGGAAAGAGTGCTTAATTGTTTATTTCCATTTTGGCTAAAGTCTCTCTCTGTCTCTGTCTCTGTCTCTGTCTTTCTCTCCCCCTCCCTCCCTCCTTCCCTTCTTCTCTCTCTCTCTCTCTCTCTCTCTCTGTATGTGTGTTTGTGAGTGTGTATGTGTCTCAGTAAGTGACAAATTTTAGATTAATGATCTGAGGGAGATGATGATAAGAAAGGATGGGAGACTTGAAAAAATATTTTGAACTTTAATTAGTTGTACAAAGGACCTACCATTTAACCCCTCTCATTATTTAACTCATTTCATTCCTTTAATTTTCTTGTTTCATATGATATGCATTGAATATTATGACTACATTCTCCCTCTCTTCATTTCTCAAATCCACCCTCCTTCCTTCCTTCCTTCCTTCCTTCCCTTTCCCTTCCCTTCCCTTCTCTTTCCTCTCCTTCCCTTCCCTCTCTCCTTCCTTCTCTCTCTCTTTCACTTTCTTTCTTTTCTATTACAATAAAACCTCTGTACAATTCATGTACACTGCTACTTGCTAAGCGTATTTTTTTTGTGTCTACACTGGGACTTGAACTCAAGGCTACACACTCTTGCTTAGCTTTTCCTCTCAAGGCTGGCATTCTACCATTGAGTTACAGCTCCACTTCTGGCTGTTTGGTAGTTAATTGGAGATAAGAGTCTACCATTGAGTTACAGCTCTACTTCTGGCTGTTTGGTAGTTAATTGGAGATAAGAGTCTCACAGATTTTCCTACTCTAGCTGGCTTCTCAGCCTCCTGAGTAGCTAGGATTATAGGGATGAACCACTGGCACCTAGCATCATGTTTCTTTTTTTCCCCTCTTCTTCCTCCCCCCTCCTCCTCCTTTTCTTTTTTTTCCTTTTTTTTTGGGGGGGGTCTGGTCGTGGGGCCTGAACTCTGGGCCTGGGCACTGTCCCTCAGCTCTTCAGCTCAAGGCTAGCGCTCTACCACGAGCCACAATGCCACTTCTGGCTTTTTTCCTGCTTATGTGTGCTGAGGAATCGAACCCAGGGCCTCATGCATGCAAGGCAAGTGCCCTATCACTGAGCCACCTTCCCAGCCCCTCCTCTTCCTCTCTTCCTTTTCTTCTTCTTCTTCTTCTTCTTCTTCTTCTTCTTCTTCTTCTTCTTCTTCTTCTTCCTCTTCTTCTTCCTCTTCTTCCTCCTCTTCTTCCTCCTCTTCTTCCTCTTCCTCTTCTTCTTCTTCCTCTTCTTCTTTCTCTCCTCCTCCTCCTCCTTCTCTTGGAGTGGGCAGTCTTGTTTAAGCATTTTTGTGGCTATCAGCTCTTTGGAATTCAGAGTCCAGCTAGGTAGGTGAGGGAAGGCATAAAGGCAGAGGTGACTCCAGAAATGGGTCTTGCACAATAATGAGGTGGGCAGATGTGAAAGCGAGCCTTTGAGCTAAGACAAAGCAGAGGTGCCCAGTGTTTGACTAGAAGGCAGGAAGGAGGGCACAGTTTTAGCTGACACCAAGATTTGTTGAAAAGATTAAGGAGGAGAAGCCAGAGAGCCTGGGTGTTAGTTAGGGTTGTACCATGGGGAGCCCTTGGTGCATGAAAGGTGGGAGCCTGCAACTGTGCAGGTCTGAAATGGGTCAAGAAAGAACACTCAAGAACAGCCCAGTGGTCACTGGAGACAGTGGCCTGGCTTTTATAACAGCCCACACAGCTGGAGTGTTCTGCGCCATGCTGGGATAGTTGCTCACATTGATGGATGGAGGTGTCAGAGAGACAGGCTGACTTAGACAACCTCAAGGGTCCACTGCTGCTACTTTTTGTCAAATTAATGTTATTGCTTGCAGGTTTTTTATTCCTATTTTCTCTTAAAATAATTTCAGGCTTAAGCAAAAGTTCATGAGTAGTTTATTTGAGAATAAGTTGTCAATTTGATGATTTGATGTTCTCTCACATCCCAAGACTTCTGTGCTTACTTCTTTAAACCAGGACATTCTGCCGCATGACACTCGCAATAGTTAGATTTAGACATCAACTTGACTGCATTAAGAAATAGGAAATGTACTCATTACCTTACTCATGTAACTTTAACACCTTTGTATGGGATCTTTGCCATAAAATATATATATTAAAAAAATGAAATTCCTAGAGCATTAACCCAGGGGAACATTGCTTTGGGCCTGTGTTTGAGAGGGGTTCTCTGTCTCTCTGTCTCTCTGCCTCTGCCTCTGTCTCTGTCTGTCTGTCTGTCTTGTCTCTCTCTTTCTCTTTCTCACTCTCTCAGGATATATTCTTTCCCTTCTGCCTTTGGACATCAGAACTCCAGGCTTTCTGGCCTTTGGACACTAGGACGTAGATGAGTAGCAGTCCAGATTCTTAGGCTTTCTGACTTAGCTTCAACCATCAGCATCCCATGGTTTCTAAGTTGTAGGCAGCCTGTCAGTAGACTGCTTAGTCTCTATAATCATATGGGATGATTTCTGTAATAAATCTTCTTTTCTATATCTACTCTATATTCCTAATGTCTCTGTCTCTCTAGAGAAGCCTGACAACACAGCCACCAAAAGCAGGACATGAACCCTAACTATGATTAATATCTGCTCCTTGGAGCTCATTCAGATTCTGTCAATTGTCCCAAAAATATCCTATACAGGGAGAGGATACAGTTCATGCTTTGTATTGTTCATGCTTAAATTGGAAAAGGGAAGGAAGGGGTAATTAAAAAAAAGAAAGTCAGGTCTTCTAAGATTCCTCAAAGGAGAAAGAAGTTGTAGCAAATGTTCAATAGTGTTTTCATTTTCTTTTCCCCTCCCTCCTTCCCTTTTCCTCCTTTCCTTTCCTTTCCTCCCTTCTGCCTTCCTTCCTTCCTTCCTTCCTTCCTTCCTTCCTTCCTTCCTTCCTTCCTCTTTCTCTCTCTGGTACTTTCTGCTTTATTTTAGGGATAGAGTCTTGTGTTATGCCTGGGCTGGCCTGATGCTCTCCTATTTGCACTTCCCTGGCATGTGCCTCCATTCCAAGCTTTTGCTGATGAAATTGATTTTTATGAACTTTTTCTCCTGGCTGGCCTTGAACCATGGCTCTCCCAATCTCAACCTCTCCAGGAGCTAGTATTATAGGTGTGAGCCATATGTGCCCAGCCTTCAATTTCTTTTCACAATCAAGTCAACTTTCAGTTACCATTCCAGTGACAAGGGAGCAGCGACACGGATAACTTTGCTATTATTTTGGGTTTAAAATTTTATTTCCAACAGTCTTGTAGTTAATTTCTTTCAGTTTTAGTTAAGTGACACAAACACATCAGCAGGTCAGAAATATGGTGGGTAGAAGTAGAAGCTGGTTGTTGTGGTCAGTTAATACTGTAGAAGGTAGAACACATTCATTTATGTTATAGTTTGTCCTGAAGTGGATCAGCTGAACCTAAGCTGAGCTTCTGTGCCCCACACCCAAGTTGGACCTGAGCAGACTCATTTGTAGGGACCAGCAGATGTTGCTTTCATCTTATCTCACAGTCCAGAGTCTGATTTACCATAGTTGTTTACTTCATGCAGCTTTCATTTTTTCATTTTGCAAAATGATTTACGTGGAATGTAATATGCATCTCTGAATGATTATCCCCAAATTTCTTTTCAGATAAGATTGCTTATTTCCTGCACCAAAATGGGAATTTTTAGATAGATAGAGAAGCAACTCGTTGTCTCCTCTTGGTTTGAAGTCTTTAGCATCATTTCTTTAATTCAACATGCACTTAGTGAACATTTCCTGTTGCACTGAATAGGTACACCTATGACAGAGAGTGACTTTTGGTCTTCAGAGGTTTGCAATTTGACCTGGGGAGAAATACACATGTGAAAATGACCTTCCTGGAAAGGCTGACTTTTCTGAAAAGAGGCCAAGGCTTGGATGAACAGGAAGGGCATTGTGGGAATTGTACAGCAAGTAGGCCTGGTAGGGGGGAGACAAGACTGGAACTTGAAATAAAGCTAGAGACTACATTCTGGGCAGACATCTAACTTACAGAGAAGCTCAGGTCCTCTAGGGCCATATTTAATTGATATTATGCTGTGCATATCAGCTCTTAGCATTAGGAGGGAGTAGATCAGGTAGTATCTAATTATGAGAGTCATCTTGGGCTCTCAGGGAGGTCAGAGCCCTTCAATGGCAATTTAACAGGATCATTTTACAAACAAATGACAGAGGAGTCAAGGGACAAGGATATTTCTATACAAATAGACCTGCTGAGCCAAGAGCTGACCTCACATCTCCTCTGCCCTGTTCATTCTTCTCTTTCCTCTGCCAATGCCAGGTGCAGTGTGTCTAGAGGCAGAGCCAATCACTTGCCTCAGGAGGAGGCCCATTCTGTAGGCCCTAGGGGTTGTGCTCTCCCAAGGGGCCCTGAGAATGTCTAGAAACAAACAGCACTTAATGCTGATAGTCTTTGAGGGTTTTCCTCTCTCTCTTGCCTCAAGAACAAAGGAACAACTAAGAACTCCTCTGCTCCTAGGGTCTACAGAATGGGCCTTCTATATAGACCGGGGCTGCGGATATGAAGTCAATTTCTTTTCTTCTCTTCCTTCTTTTTAAAAAGACTTACAGAATATTGTGTTAAAAAGCACAGAAAGGCCCATGCACCTTTCACCCCCTTCTCCCCCTGTTATGTAGGGTTGCATCCTATATAACTGTGTTCAATTACAAATCTGTTCTTAAAAATGTTGAAACTCTAGCCAGGCACCAATGTCTCAGGCCTGTAATCCTAGCTACTCAGGAGGCTGAGATCTAAGGATGTCAGGTCAAAATCAGTCTGAGCATTGTAGATAATTTTATCTACAATTAACTACCAAAAAAAGCTGAAAGTTGAGCCAATGGGTCAAGAGATAGAGCCCTAGCCTTGAGGATAAAAATCCAAATAAGAGTGCAAGGCCCTGAGTTCAAGCCCCAGCACTGGAACCAAAACAAACAAACAAACCCAAAAACAACCATCTAGGAAAAAAATGTATCCCAAACTAAGGATATTTGTTTAGTAAGAAGCCCTAAAGGACAAAAGCTTGCCAGATGTTCACCATATTTATGTAGGACATTGAAAATTTCTCTCCAATTTTCTTTTTTTATACATTTTTATCGTAAAAATACTGTACAGAGAGGTTACAGTTACATGAGCAAAGTTATGAGTACATTTCCTATGAAGCATTGTTACCTCCTCCTATGTTTTTTCCCTACCCTTCCTTCCCTCCCACCTCCACAACTTGGAAAAAATTATATTAAGTGAAGTAAACCAGGCCCACAGAAACATAGGCCCTATGGTTTCTCTTATTTGCAATAACTGGTATATGTCTGGGACAAGCAGAAAAGGTCAAAAGCTATATACATATGACCAGATAAGATGATGTTAAGCGAAATGAACCCCAAGATAGGGACACAAGTGGTTTTTTCTTTCTTACTATTGTTCCTAATGTATTTATAATGTACCATATGATTTTTTTTGTTTCTTTGTATGTTCCTCCCCCATGGTATAACCCTTGTTTTTACTGTGTTTGATGTTGATGCCCTGCATCTTGTATATATACTTCTCTAGCTTGCGGAGGAGAAGGGGGAAAAAAAAGCTTAAATAGGGATACAGGTTGACCCAATGTAACAATGAGATGTACAAGACAATATGTTGAAAAATGAACTCCCCAATTTTCTTATCAATGAACTGAAAAATAATATTTATCAAAGGAGACTGTTTTAAGGATTAAGTTATATACATGTATATGTCTATATATATAAATCTATCTATGTATAAATGTTGTCACATATTGCATGGCATACATTAGCACCTCAGAAATGTGAGCTCTTCTACTATTAGTTACTGACTGGTTTCCTGGGAAAATAATTTCCAATAATCCTTTATACCAATGATGCTGCTTATGGTAACTTTAAAGGAAATATTAATGATAATTCCTTATTAGCTTGTTTCGTGTACACAGTATCTGTTTGAATGACTCCAAGACTAACTTTGTAACAAAAGATTGTGAAAGCCTGCATTTATTTTATTTTATGGTATGCTTTCCTTCAATAAAAAAAAAACCCACCATTTAGGTGCTTTGCTGATTTGTTCTTCATTTTATTTCTTCTTGCTGATTTTGAAATTCTGGATGGGCTGGGATTAGTTGGCTTTAAGAGGCTGCTTCTGTCTCACTCTGTCATAATTGGCAGCACAAAGGGACTTGGAGAACTAGAGCTGAGGGCAATATCGACTTGGCAAAAGATCTAGGCATCATTACGATTGGCAAAGTCCTGGGTAGATGAGTCTGTGGTCTCCGCTGAGTAACTAAGAGTAAACCAAGAATTGATTCTCGATGAGGGTCAGGTTTTTCCAAAGGGCAAGTTGCAAAGTGTTCAAATTGGATGCCATTCTCAGGTCACAAATATTACCCTTCCTTTACCCAACTATACACGTTCCTTCCATGGCCCCTTATTAGCTTGAGTTATTTTTGACAAATGCCCACCCTGGACTTGAGGCCCTGCTGTGGCTGTTGCGGTGAGTAACCTTTAGAAGCAAGCCATGCGAAAGCATGAGTCATTTAATCCCAGTCTGTGTGGGCCCACCACCCAGTCCTGGGCCTGTGGGGCTGAGGGTGAGGGGGCTGCGCGTGCTGTGGATGTCAAGGAAGGAAGTGGGGGAACAACTTCTCTCGCTCATCAAGAAAGTTACTTCTGAGCTGCCATCTGGTAGCAGAAATTACTTCTCCAAAATTGCTAGTATAAGTTAATGGGGCCTAGAGTACCAGTAACGGGCACATGAGCTGCAACCTGGCCTGACTGGCATCCTCCTCTGGTGCATAGAAATGCAACTCTACTACATATTGGGTGTGAGTCATTTCTTCCCTTCATTTTTCTTTAACATTCCTACTGGGCAAGTACATGAAAGGGTCCCACATTCTGTAGCATGACATCTTTTTGATGAACCATTCTTCACACGTGATTCCTTGAAGGGAAGTGTGTGTGTGTGTGTGTGTGTGTGTGTGTGTGTGTGACACAGGGGGCCGGGGGACCTGCTGCAAAATACAGAAAGGGGCCACACAGAAGTTGAGCAGCTCGGAAACAGCCTGGCATGGTGGGTGTTCCCATGAAACCACATCTCCCATTCGATTTACAACTCTCCTTTTATCCTGTTTCTTCCCCCTCGCCCTTCAGTGACAATTAGACCACATGTCTTGGCTGTTGATGCATCAATAAATATTTGCTGAATGAACAAAGGAGAAATGCCATTGCTAATGTGTTATCAACACCCAGGACGAGCCAGGGTGACCATGGAAAGAAGAGGACGCAGCCGACCCTCGCTACCAGCTCGATGAGGCAAATAGGTTCACTGGAAAAAAGGAAAGCAAACGATGAAGATGCTTGGATTTGTGCCAGCTGGTATAACAGTTTGTTTTCTCAAAGAAGTCTTTAGGAATTGGAAATACAGGCTTGTAAGGGATATAAGAGGAAAACTGTGTTAGAGCCAAATGAAGTTCTCTGGCTGAGAATGGAGATAAAATCAAGGAGCCATGTGGATGGATGAACAGCAGTGAAGTGCTAGAGGATTCAGAGTTGGGCATGAGCCACCTGAAGTCTGGGGGATGGGGGTTCCCTCCAGGTAGCTCACTGTTCTAGATACTTAATTACCACTGTAACTCATGACACATAAATACATACCAAGAGAGGCTGGTTTTCACACTGAACCTTCTGGAAATAAATGATGTTTATTTCTCCTTCGCCTATGAATGAATCCATTAAATTTCTGATACACACACACACACACACACACACACACACACACACACACACACACACACACACACCCCAATCCTAAGTTTAAACTCAAGACTTCTTATTCTCTGTTTTTATTTCTTTTTCTTTTTCACTCAAGGCTGGCATTCTACCATTTGAGCCACAGCTCTACTCCAGACTTTTTGCTGGTTAGTTGGCAACAACAGCACTACAGACTTTTTTGCCCAGGGTGACTTAGAAACTTGATCCTCAGATCACATCTCCTGAGTAGCTAGAATTACAAGCATATCTGATTCACAGGTTGCCGTTCCTCTTCCTTATCTCAGTTCTTCTGCAGAAATAATTGTGGTGGTGTGATTTCATCTAGGAGTCATTTTAAATCATGTACAATCATTAAATTTGTAGATTTTATGTTAATTTGAATCGGAATGATCTTCTGAAGTTGATTAAAGAAAGAGACCAGTCAAACAGAAGATGACTTTAGCTATAAAACATACCTACTAATACAACTAATGTGGGTTAAGGCTATACCTCTGTGGTAGTCTGCCTCGCATGTATGAGGACCTAGATTATAACTCCAGCACTGAAAACATGTATGTAATATAATTTTAATTTAGAAACTTTGTAAGTTTTTTTTCTGTAAACAAACTTTTCTCAATTTTTCCCTCCAGTTTCTTCATCTTATATCCAAGTCCCACCACAGTGAGGAATTGTGAATAGAAAATGGATCGTTTCTTTTGGAATAGAAACTTGAAAGAGGAGCTCAAAGCAAGATAGAAAAATCTGGAAGGATGTTATTACCATTGTTTTATTGAACAGAGCAGAAGAAGTCCCTAAGTTTTTTACATATGTTCTTTTCCAAAGTCTGTCTTCATTACCCTGTACTCATTAATTTAAATTTAAAACCAGAAAAGATTTATGATGATCAAATCCATGCATATGAGACCAGATGTGTGGAAAGTCATTGCTAATGTAGGAGTTTCTCACCCTTTCTTAAAGTTATCTCTTTTGGTTTCACATTAATTTAAGAGCATCTAGGAGGACCCAAGCAAAGGAAAAGTCTGTTGTTGAAGATTATATTTATAGTCCTTGATGAACTGAATACATTTACAAGCCGCATTTTGAAATCATAATAATCTCATGTGAAGCAATCAAAATTCCAAAATCATCTAATCAAGAATGACATCAGAGGCAAACAATCTCTAGATGGAGTAGGTATAATTCTCTCTATAAATCTTCCGTTTAGAGCAGATGTTTTAATTCCGTGGATTAAGTCAAGAAGTGTTGAGCCAAGTTGCCCAGAAGAGCATTTGGAAAAGGTGAACCAATATGAACTTGACTTTCCTAAATAAAAAGACAAGGTAATCCATAACCAAGGCCTCTATCCAGTAGGTCAGATCCATTTCTGAGTCAGTAGAGAATTGGACTGCCAAATAAAATAGGAAGGTGATTTCCCAGGGCAATGGGCTAGTTTCAAAAACAGTGTTGGAGTGACTCAAGATCTACCTAAGTCTACATATTCTCTTTCCTGGAGAATTCCCAGCACTTCCTTTTCTATAGGATTGCAAATGAAAAAGAACAGCAAGCATATTCATGTAGCTGTTCAGTTCCAAAGATAGCTGTTTTGGTTCATTGATTGAGCAAGACATATGGATTTAGCAATACAAGATCTGTATGTTTTACTTCCACCTTATATCTCATCACTTTGGCATCTTGATTTGGGGTGACCTTTGATGGCAGTAGAATGGGTATGGGATATATTGATATGGACCAGGTTAGGGCAACATTCAGGCCCTGGCCCTGATCTGGAAACAGAACTTTTGCCTTCAAAGGTCTGTTGTTAACAGTTTTCACAGTGTTGTCAGAAACTGCATTCATTCTTTACTGTTTTCTTATTGCTTTTATAATAAATATTTACAGATTTATTGCATACTTATTTTCCAAATGGATAGACATTTTTAGCAATGACATTTCTGAAAGTGCAGAAGCTATCTGGCACATAGACAGCGTATCGTACCATGTGTTTTCTGACAAGAACATCATCGAAACTGTCTCTATAGTTTATCTGATGAAACTCGATTGCAATCCGTTATATCAAGTTTATGGCCCCATTCTTCTCCTGTATGCTTTTTATTTTTTTAATGTTTTTTTACATCTGACATAAGGAAAATGGCAAGATTTTCCTTATTCCTGAGCAAGTGAATCTGTAAAAGCCACAGAAACCCATCTCTCTTTTGCAACTGCAGGAGGTCTTGTTTTAAGCATCTCCGTTGTTTCTGCTAGGGAATTTATTTCTAGTTGCATCCCTGGTAGATTGAATCTTTCCTTTAAAAGGAAAAAGATGGATGAAAAGAAAAAGTCATGTAAGAAACTGTAAAAAAAAGTCTTCATGTTTAAGCTAGAAATTTATTTAAAAATCTTTGATATTAGGAGAAAGGTGCTACCACAAAGAATATTCTGGATGACTGGGGTGGTTCTGCATAATGTTAAGTATTAGGCAGAGTTTCTCAGAATGCTTTCCATACCTACAACAAAGGATGTTCTATGATATTCCTGGAATTCCAGGAATTCCAAAGCAGAATGGGAAGCATGGGATATGAGTGCCATTTTGTTGTTTGGGTTTTGAAAGAGTCAAGTGTTTTACTGTGGAGTGCTTCTGAGTTTATTTTTCAATTAAAAATTCAGGATTTTAAGGAACAAAAAAGGAATCCACAAAAAAAAACCTGAGGAACAGCATTGGCATGGTTGCTTCTATGTGATAGATTTAGATATTTATGACAACAGCCAAGTGTCCATGTTTATAACTGTTAACTCTTGACTTTGCCTGAAGTAATACCAATAACGTTAATAATTTCTGACCTATTTTTGTCTCCTAAAGAATCCCTGATGGCAGGTACACTAGGCCATCAAAGAGAAAGAAGATTAAAGACAGAGCTTCTTTGTCTATTTATTTTAAAACTACAATTAGGACCAAATGGGTAGATATTTCAAGGAAGGAGATTGTGATTAATTATGAGGTGAATTTTCAAGCCATAGAAGCTTTGAACAATGAAATGGCTTTTGAAAGGTAGTGAGCCTCCGATTAATAGATGTATTCACACAGCTTGGCTGATTCTCCATGAAGACCAAAAGGAAGGACTCCTGTCCTGTTCTCGTTGATGTCTTGGCTCTTGATCCTATCAACTGCAAGCATACTAAAGTGTCAGTATTCTGTCAGTTTACATGTATAAAATTTCATTTAAAAATCACTAATTTGGAATTTGGAATAATTGGGTGGAAGTCTTTCATTACATAGTACATTTATTTTTCAATGAGAGTATAAACAAGATAAACAAGTATAAACAAGCTTTAGATTCCTCAATTTATTTAGAAAAACTGTTTGTTTTACATAATTTATTAAAATATTGGCCCTTATTGGGTAATGCCTCATAGTAAACTTGAAAGAAACTCAACTCTTTCTCTGAGCATATTTTAATCAGAAAGATTTCTTCCTACTAAGTAAGTTGGAGTGAAGAGAATTTATGCTATTTATCTGCATGGTAAGAGATATTTTAGAGAGAAGAAACTATACCTCAAACAAGTATAAAGTAAGCACATGTCAAAGATTAACTTAACTTGTTAATTAATCGCCAGAGTGATATAGCTGGTTCCAAGTAGAATCCAAAAATTGGATGGGTTTATAGAGCACTGGGAATGGAAAATGAAGTTCTCTAGGTAGCTTCAAACCTGGCTACTTCACAGGAGTAGAGATACAGACAAGGAACTTCCACTGGACAGTTTTGCATTTGTGTGAAAAGTAGTTATGTTCATGGTTAGCAATTTCTGCAAGCTAACTTCTATTTCATTAGAAAACATCCTATATCAAAGATAGTGCTTTTATTTTCATATTTCATTTTATTTGTGCCAATACTGGGGTTGAATTTAGAATAAGGGGCTCTTCCTTTGCTTTTGTGCTCAAGGCTGTGATTCTCCCACTTAAACCACACATCTACTTCCAGATTTTTAACTGTAAGATGCAGGTAAGAATCTTCTGAATTTGTCTGCTCAAGCTGGTTTTGAATCATGATCCTCAGCTCTCAGCCTCATGAATACCTAAGATTACAGGTATGCGCTACCAGTACCCAGGCTCTTTTTGAGACAGAGTTTTGCTGTGTAGTACAGGCTGACCTCGAACACATGCCTCAAACTCCCCCATGCTGAGATTACAGGTGTATGCCACAATTTCTCAATGACTAATGTTCTTTTTAGATCTTTAAAACTGTGGGTACTTTGGTTATTCTTGGGTTCTGCTTTTCCAGTAGAATTGAATCACTTGGTTTCAGAATTTCTGGGAGCTAAGCAGTGAAGAAATTGAAGAGTTGATCTCTTTTCTCTGTAACTCATCAACAATCTGAATTCTTGGATGAAAACTATTTATTACAGCTATTGCCAGTTTTCTAAGGGCAAATAGATTTATATCACTTTTAAAATCCACATTGGGTGCCAGTGGCTCATGCATATAATCCTAGCTTCTCAGGAGGCTGAGACTAGGAGGATTTAGCCAGCTAAAAACCTTTAGACTCCCTCTCCAGCAAACCAGCAAAATGTTAGGCTGGAGGCGTAGCTCCAGTGGTTGAGGAAGCAAACAATCTAAGCAAGTGGAAATGAGGCCCTGAGTTCAAACTTCAGTGCCAGCAACAAAACAAAACAAATACCACCACCACCAACCCCAAATAAGCAAACAAAAATCTGATTTCCCCAGTGAGGATAATTAAATACTATAGTTGATAGAAACTAGGATATGTGGGAGAGACTGGGTGTGAATCCTTCTACTATCATTAAAGAGAAATAAACTGAGCCAAGCAGTGGAGTATGACTACTAAAAGGTATTTTGTGGCACTTTGCATATGCAAAGGCCCCGTTTTAAAAAGATTGAAATCATTAATGCACTTAGTCCTTATAAGGGATGCTGCAGGAATATTGTTACCAACTCGTTTTTACTGTTGGAGACTGTTGGAGGATAACTTACTCAAACAAACAGAGTTGGAAGGGTGTGGCTCCTTGTTGTCTGTCACGGGATACCCACAACAAACAAACAAAACCTAAACAGCTACAAAAATCCCTCTCATTTAATTTTCCATCCCAATACACAATGAAGGGAATAGAGGGGAAGCCACAGAAACACAAGATGAAAGAAATGTCTTGTCTGCACTTCTAAGATGATTTGGGCTGCATGCTGGTGGCTCATGCCTATCATCCTAGCTCCTAAGCAGGTGGAGACCTAAGGATCGTGCTTCAAAGCCAGCCAAGGCAGATGAGTCCATGAGACTCATACCTCAAGTTAACCTCCAAAAAGCTGGAAGTAAAGCTGTATCTCAGGGCATAGAGTGCCAGCTTTGAGTGAAAAAGCTAAGAGACAGTGCCTAAGCTCTCACTTCAAGCCCCAGCACACACACACACACACACACACACGCACACACACACACACACGCACACACACACACACAGCCTACAAGTCTGGGAAGGCATATATGCTTCTCTTCACTTCTTGCTTCCCATTTCTTGCTCATTGCTGGTTTATCCTTGCAGCTGACATCATAGGAAAAAAAAAAATGAGCCTCTTTTAAGAGCTGCTTTCCTAGAGCTTGTCATGCTGCAGGATTCTTTCATGTTTTCAGCTCATGATAATATGTGGTCTTTGCTAGAACTCCCGTGGCTCACACCAGCCTCTAAGAGAGATTATGGTAGCTTTTGTTTTCTTAAAAAGCTGGCCGCTCTTGGAATTTCGGCTTAAGAGCACTGAAGTGAGGTTGGTTTGGCTCCAACAAAGCAGTCAAGTGTAACTAATACTGTGTTATTAGCACGGGGTGAAATTTTCAACTTTCAGTATCTTGACGAATCATAGACAATAAAAATTGCTCAGTGACTTTTTCTAACCTTTCTAACCTGTATTTTACTCCCTAAGACCACGATCTGCTTTGCATCCGCAGACAATGAGCCACGGAGCTTGAAGGTGTGCCGCTCACAGCGCAGGACAGCTCCCCCTCAACAAAACAGCTACATTTGGCAAATTTCAGCCTCAAGATGTCTTACAGTTTCCCAGGTACTGAAATGTTCTTCTTAATGACAGATGGAAATAGTCTCCGGGCCTCCAATGGGGGTCAGAATCTGTCATTTGAAAGTTCTGGAAAACCTCAGGAGCTGAGCTGGTCAAGTCCCCAAGTGTGAGAAGAAAGCATTTTCTGCATCCCTGTGGATATTTAATTAATCTAATTGTTTTGAGATGTTCCATTCTCAAATACAGTAGGCAGAAAACAATACAATGTATTAAAATCACAGTGGTCTTAGTCAAGGCCCATTAACATTGCAAGTAGAGAAATCTATACACACATCTTTATTTCGAGTCTATCTAGCTTTTCCTGGGCTTTAGGCATTTGGGCAGGCTTGGATGATGGCCTAGGACTCTGAAAAGCATTGTCTAGCTGTCAGAGATCAGGGACAGTGTGGTTTTGAATTTTACTAGAAAAAAATACAGTGTTTATTTTATTTTGCTTTCCGCCTTCTATTCATTTTTGGGTAGACAAAAAAGAAGCTTTAGAAGAGACAGAGTCAAGACATTTATGCCCACAGAATAGCATTTCAGTAATGTTATCTCTGTATTCTGTCATTAGATATTCTGTTTTAATGTCTGTGTTGTCCACCATTATACCCTTGCTGGAGTATCCATTGTGCCTTTTCTCCTGGGTCTAGAAATGAGTTTGGGGGAGATCCTCTTTACTGGGTTCTAGAAATCTTTCCTCCTCACCCCAGAAGCCCCAGGTGGTACCAGCTTTAGTTAAACTTCTTCCTACACTGAAAAACTCCCTGGTTATGAATGCAGACACTTTTGGCTTAAAGAGGAAAGCATGGACTACTGTTTGGAGAAAGAAGAGCACTGGTGAGGTTGTGTTGTGTGAACTCTCAGGAAAGAGAAATTACAGTTCTCATCTAGTTCTGACTCCAGCTGTTGGGCAAAATGCATAGTCCCATTAAAATTCTATCTCTTGTTAAATAAGTGGTGGGGCTTGGGGGCATCTCTCAGACTTTTCTTCTTAGCATTAGGACTTTTCTTCAGAGCAAAGTCTATGAGTAAGGGTAATAAGATCCTGAGTCAAAATAGAGTTGCTTTGGTTGAATGGGACCAGCTTTAGTTCCACATACCCTCTGGGCTTTCCCCACGTTTTTGCTGTCACTGCTGACATGTGTCTCTTACTGTGTGTTTCTGACCAAAATGTGAGGTACCATCCTTGGTAAGGAACATAAAACCAGGCAGTTTTACATAAGAGTAGTCTGGGCAAGACAGAAAGAGGAAGGGGGAAGCAGAGAAAGGAGAAGGGATGCAGGTGTAGGACAGACAGTTGGGAAGGTTTGTGACTTCTTCACCCTTTTCTGGGCCAGTGAAAGAGTGATCTAGAGAATCGAGGGGAAGGTTATATGTAATTGAAAGGAAAAAAAATGAAACTACCCATGATTCTATTTATGGACTTGGTCAAGATGGAAGTATCTAAGAAGCAAATAATTTCCTGCCCAGCTACATCTCTGGGTAGATGAATTTAGTAGCATATATAATATAGTGGTGGGATAAGGAGATAAATGATCTGGTGAGGACATGGGGGTGGGGAGACAGCAAGGCTTGTGTGTGTCAGAGGAAGGGAATTCAGACTGATCTATAGAGAACTTTGGGATGCATGGGAAGCCGAAGAAATAAACCAACAAGGAGAAAAGTCACAGAAGAGGAAGGGCCAGAGTTGGGGGAAAGGTCAAAGAGGTAAAAATTAGATATGAAGGTAAGCATCCAGGTGATCACTTCAAGAACTAAAAGGTTTGTAATGATATGGCTTGTGAAGCCAGACATCAGTGGTCATACCTATAATCCTAGCTTTTCAGGAGGCTGAAACCAATTTGAAGCCAACCCAGGTGGGAAAGTCCATAGGACTCTTATCTCCAATTAACCAGTAAAGCATTGGAAATGGATGGGTGGCTCAAACGGTAGAGTGTCAGCCTTGAGCAAAAAACGCCAGTTGATAGTGCAAGGCTCTGAGTTCAAGCCATAGTACCAGCATGAGAAGAAAAGAAATATGAAGGAGAAAGAGAGAGGAAGAGAGAGAGAAAGAGAGAATATGACTTCTTAGACTTCAGTCTCTTAAAATGAAATCTGAGAAGCAGGAAGGGCAAAGGGTGAAATGGGGTGAAATCATGGATTTTATAGCTCTGTGGGTTACATGATAGCTTTACATTAAATTCCACACTGTAATTTTTGTTAGCCACTTAATACTTTATGTCCATGACCCATGGGACATTGGAAAAGAGTGTGTGGCAAGCGTCTAGCAAAGCCAATTTATGACCAAAGCATTGCACTTTAGTAATATCATCTGGGCGCTGTCCCTCAGCTCTTCAGCTCAAGGCGGGTTCTACCACTTGAGCCACAACGCTACTTGCAGTTTTCTGGTGGGAGATAAGACTCCCACGGACTTTCCTGCCCTGGCTGCCTTTGAACCGTGATCCTCAGATCTCAGCCTCCGGAGTAGCTAGGATTACAAACGTGAGCCACTGGCGCCAGCCGGTTTTATTAAAAGAGCTACTAGAGATGCTCGCAAAGAGGTTTTTGTGTGAATATAGTTTTTCATCTCTCCTGAATAAGCACCGAAGTGTGTCATTGCTGTGTTATATACCAGTTACATCGTCAGTTTTTCAAAAAATTGATGAATTGTTTTCTAAGGTTCCCAACTCTTTGGTTTGCATTCCCACCAGTAGTTCTGCATCTCATCGCCAGCATTTGGTGGTGTCCCTATTCTTTTTATATTAAATCTTTTGATAGGTATGCAATGACATTTCATTGTGGGTCTCATTTGTGTTTGTTTCCATAACCCCTAATGGTGTCAAGCATCTTTTCATGTACTTAGTTATTTTGCATCTGCATTTTTAAAGTTCTACTTATTATCTGGCCAGGAAAATATACTGAATTTCTCTCTCATGTTTACTTCCTATGCTCTGTCCTCACATCTTTAGCCTTTCACTGTGGAGAGAGTCAAGGCCACAGAGATTTCCAGCATATTGGACTTAAAAAAAAAGTAGAGTTCTTTTTCCTTTTCCTTTTCTTTCTTTTTTTTTGAGCTGGACGTCATTTCTTGTTAACAGAAAAGAGATTCTGTTTTATGTACATATCCATGTAATATAGTATAACAAGAAGAAGGATTATTGTCTTCTATCCTCTCATAGGTCTGGTTCGTGTACCTTACATAATGTGTCAGGAGTTTCCGTAGGCATCTTAAAGATGTTGTT
This sequence comes from Dipodomys ordii, assembly GCF_000151885.1. NCBI lineage: Eukaryota > Metazoa > Chordata > Mammalia > Rodentia > Heteromyidae > Dipodomys > Dipodomys ordii. The sequence goes on along the minus strand of NW_012267259.1, from coordinate 7,002,198 downwards.
ATCCTTGGCAGGGGAAAAGCAGCTTGGCATCGTAACAATGCTACCCATTTCTTTTTATATGTTTTTTTTTCTTCTCCTGAAACACCAAGTTACCTAGAATACATGGGAAACTGGCAGAGGCCTCCATTTGTTCTTCCTCTGTATTCCTTTCACACCATCTGTTTGGGTGTGCTAGAATCCACTGGAATGTCTTTACAAGGTGTCAAAAACTCCGGGAACTCTACTCCATTTGGCAGCAGAGACAGAAAGGAGAAAGTGTTCAGGGAAGTGGAAGGGGAGAGAGAATCAGGGAGGGGTTGGGGTGGGGAGTGTCTGTCACAGTTTACAAAAGAGACAATTTACCATGCAGTGAGTCGAAGGTTAGTGTTACTTCTCTCAGGATCTCTTTCAGGTCAAGGTCTGAGGAACCTATGGCCTCAGACTCCCACTTTTGCAGTTGTGATGTGGCGCATAGAATCAGAGCCTGTCTAGATGCTCTCAGACAAAAGAAGAAACGTGGGGTGAAGACTTAAGGGCATGAGTTAATCCACAAGTTTAGCCCAAATGTATATCTACGAAGGGTTAGAAACCTAGTCATTCACTGTCAGTTTAAAGACATCATTTAAAGGTTATTTATTAAAAGCACAGAAAACCAAAGCAAGACAAAACCACTCTTTCTACCCCACAAATACTTGTTTATAAACTGTATCATGTGAAAATCCAACTTGGAAAGAATTCTAGCTTGACTTTAGACTGTTTGTTCACAAGCTCATGGAATAACATGGTTCTTGGATTCATTAACTCTTATTTATAAACTTAAGGTTGTTTTGGAACAGGAAGCATAACATTTACTAAAAAGAACATTGAAATGTATTTGTCTTTTTAATTAAAAAAATACTAAGAAATGAAGTCTGCAAAACACAAAATCTTAATATTGCAGTAGGATTTTCCCTCATTAAAAATATCTATCAAACCATTGTCTGATTGGAACTAAACACAGTTAAACATATATAGATATAAATTATATAATTTACATTTATTATACTTAATCCAGGTACACATGCAAACACATTTGTATATATAAATTATGTATGAAATACTCATAGCTAAAATTTATGTGGCTATATTTGAAATCGTGACATCAGAGATAGGCTTAAAACACGTTTAATTACATTACCAGCGTGTATAATCAGAGTTAGCACTACTGATAGATTTTGCTGACAAGAATTATGGAAAGCAGCAGCTAATTCAGGATTGTTCTATTACAGATATTACAGGGGAAGCAAGTCTGGAAAGTAGATTTAGATTCTCATGTAGCCATTTTGTTATGGGAATTTTATCATTAAAAATGCCTATTTGGATGGGCTCCAGTGGCTTACACCCGTAATCTTAGCTATTCAGGAGGCTGAGATCTGAGGATTGTGGTTCAAAAGCAGCTTGGGCAGAAAAGTCCATGAGATTCTTATCTCCAATTAACTAGCAAAAATCTAGAAGAGGAAGTGTGGCTCACATGGTAGAAAACCAGCCTTGAGAAAAAAAAAAGCTAAGGGACAATGCCCGTGCCTTGAGTTCATGCCCACACCTGTGTTCAAGCCCCAGTGTCAGCACGCAAGCGAACGCACACACACAAATTATATTTCCTAAGCAAACCAGGCAAGTAAATCCTAGAATAAAACAGTAGTCATCTGAGAAGTTCATCTGACTTCCATTTTATATTAAGGTAATTGAAATCCATTAGTTTTATAAAAACATAATTACATACAATGTAAAGTATACAAAACGCAGATAATGCATCCAGTTTCTGTCTTCCAAAGGAATATTATGAAAATCTGACCTACTTAACTTGGTATTAGTATCTGACATAGTATTATCTAATTGGAAGAGAAAAATAATAAAAAGTATGTAGAACCTGTGAATGAAGATGGCTATACAGCTCTATAGCCAATACCATTGCAAACTCCAAATATTCACGTTTGCATTCCCTTCAAGTGATATATGTATATATGCATTTTTATTTTATATTTTCTGCATCAGTTTTAGGCCTTGAATTCAGGGGTTAAGCACTGTTCTTTACCCTTTTCAAGTGGTAGGCTGGTGCTCTACCACTTAGTCAAAACTTTACTTCCAACTTTTTGGTGGTTAATTGGAAATAAGAGTCTTAACAAATTTTCCTGCCCAGGCTGGCTTTGAACTGAGATCCTCAGATCTCAGCCTCCTGACTAATTAGGATTACAGGTGTAAGCCACCAATGCTCACTAATTAATTAATTAAAGGAGGACCTGGGTATAAAATCCAGGGCCTTGTGCATGCTAGGCAAGCATGTCAGCACTGAGTTGACCACCCCACTTTGAGCAATGAAAAGATGGAAGGTTACTTTGTAAGAGCAGAGGTGGCTCAAGTGCTCTATTAAAAAAGTATATTTATAACTTGGAAATATTTTTGATGCAAATTAGTAGTTTTAAGCAACCACAATGAATAAGTGATTTTTGACTGGAAATCTTAATGACTCCCCCCAAACAAACAATCTGCTGTATTGTGTTGACTTTTTAGGTTTGATTATGTAAAACATGAAGGCTTAAAATTATATTTAATAAATTAGCATCATGATCATCAAATAATAAAAGTCTCCTGTTGGCAGCTTAAAATTTGTTCCAAACAACATTGGTATTGTGTCTTATGTACATTTAACAAGATACTTATTTATGAATATCCATTGATAATCTTCACATTTTTGCCTTAGGGGTCCCTTCTATAGCTAGGCTCTCCAGCTTCTTAAGAACATAAGCCAGAGCTGAGTGCTAGTGGCTCATGCCTGTAATCCTAGCTACTTAGGAAACTGAGATTTGAGGATAGCAGGTCAAAGCCTGCCTGGGCAGGATATCCGTGAGACTTTTATCTCCAAAACCAGAAATAGAGCTGTGGCTCAAGTGATAGAGTACTAGCCTTGAGCAAAAAAGCTCAGGGACATCACCCAGACCCTGAGTTTAAGCCCAGGACTGGCACCAAAAAAACCCCCCACAAAAACAAACAAAAAACAACCCCCCAAAACAATATTAGCCAGAATATGAGAAACTCTGTGATTGATTCCTATGTGTGCCAGTGTATGTATCTGACCACTGTCATGGTAGCTTGGTGTCCAGTTTGAAACAAGTGCATTCTGAAGTCATTAATCATTTATGGTAGCTCAGAGAGATTTTCTTGACTGTGGAACTTTTCAATCCTGGCAAATGAACCAGGCAGCCAGGCTTTATAAATGAACAATTGAGATTTTGGTCTATGGATACCCTTACCCATATCTTCTAGAATTTAGGTTGGGTTTAACTGGGGGGGGGATTTTCTGCTTAGAATATAAACTATGGGTTACACTCAGTGCTAAATCCTCCAAAATAAATGTGAAGCAGTATCAAAAACCTAGGACAATGTTTGATCTCTGAGTCAGTCAATGGTGACAGTGAAGTCTGACTTCTTTCCATATGGGCGGGGGTGATCATGGGAGAGCTCAGTGAGTCTAGAAGAGCCTTTTGTGAAACGAGAGAGGCTGCTTTATTTTACCGTATACAAATAGACCTTTTGGAGTCTATTTGTAAATAATTATTCAAAGGTGAATATTATCATCAAATAAATTAACATATTGCAAACAGAAAGATCAGGTGGATAGAATAAGGGAAACAGATGGCCAGAGATTGTTTCCAAGCTTAACTCCAAAGGCTGGTTGTTCAAGAGAGGCCCAAGGAAAGACTGGAGTTGTCTCAGACTGAATCCAGTTATTTACTCACTCACTCATTTATTTATTTATTCATTCATTCATTCTACCAACCTTTGTAGAGCTCTCACTTGGTATAAGGTCCTTGTACATAGACCCTAGGGATTTATTAGTGAACAATTAGAACAATAAAAGCAGACAAAACCCCCAGCTTTATTAAAGCCTTTACCCTAAAACCAAGAACACTATGAAAATATCTAATACCCTAGAAAGGCTATTAACAATAACAAGGAATTTTATTTCAATATATTTATGTAAGAATTATAGTACTTGATGTACAAAGAGAAAATTCTTTAAAAATAAAAGTTAGCTTTCTGATCTCAAAAAGGAGCTTAGAAATTGATAGGATTACTATCTAAATCTCCATTTTTTAACATGAAAACTAACATTCTTTTAAGTGTTACTAGCCATTTTTGTCTAGAATATTATTTCTGAGACTTATGAAAAGACCAAAATTAAAATAGTCATGAATTTTTAACTGAATAAATAGGGGATTAATTACCTGAGCAATTATGTTAAGTGGCAAATAGAGCAAAGGAAATGAGAAATGGATTTGTCCAGTGAGTCTTCCATGTTTATGGTCCTCATTCTCAAATTCAACCAACCTCAGACTAAAAATAATTGAAAAAGAATACTGAATATGTAACATGCGTATTTCTCCTGTCACAAGTCCCCGAATAATACAACCCATCAAGAATTGACATAGATTGATATTGTATTAGGCATTATAAATAAATTTGAATTGGGTTAAAGTATATGGGAGGATATGTGTAGGGTTTATGCAAACACAACTCTATCTTATAAAGGGGACTTGAACATCCATGAGGTTTGGTATCTGCAAAAGGTTCAGGAATCAGTCACTTATAGATACCAAGGGACAACTGAAAGCATTCTTTGTTTTTTGTTGTTGGTTGTGGGGCTTGAACACTGGGCCTGGGTGCTGTTCCTGAGCTCTTCAGCTCAAGGCGAATGCTCTACCTCTTGAGCTACAGCACCACTTCCTGTTTTCTGGTGGTTAACTAGAGATAAGAATCTTACAGACTTTCCTGCCTGAGCTGGCTTTGAACTGTGATCCTCAAATCTCAGCCTCCTCAGTAGCTAGGATGACCCGGCAAGTATTCATATTTTAAAATAAGATAGTAGATCTGTAACAACTTAAAAAAAGAGATGATTATAGCTACTTTTTAAAAAAAATGGCACATTTCTGCTATTTATTTTAAAATAAAATAATAGAATGGTAGGTTAAACTATTTTCCTTTGATAGAAATTCAATACATAATGTAGATAAAGTAAGGAGTTGAAAAAACAGTGTTTAATTTCATATCATAAAAATGTGTGTGCTATATCTTTTTTTAAAATTTTTTATTTTATTTTATTTTGTGAACATACTGTACAGAGGGGTTACAATTACATGGGCAGGATAATGCATACATTTCTTACCAAGCATTGCAGCCTCCTCCTTTGTTTACCCTTCCCAGCCCTTCCCAGCCTCCCCCACCATCCCTCACCCAATCCTCCCTCCCCCCCTCCCGGCACCAACGTCAACTTGTACTTCTCATTGTTGTAACAGGTCCACCTGTATCCTTTAACGACTTGTTTTTCCCCATCTCCTCCACAAGTTATACTGACATCAAATATAGTGAAAGCAGGGGTTATACTGTGGGGGAGGGACATACAAAGCAACAAAGAGATAATCTTATAAATGCGTTAGAAACAAATACATAAAAGAAAAAAAAACATTAAAATACATATCTAAGGGTTCGTTTTCCTAACATCACATTATCTGACCTTTTCCGCTTGACTCATACATACACTAGATATTGCAAATAAGGGAAACCATGGCACCTATGTTTCTTTGGGCCTGGCTTACTTTCTATATCTAATTTGACCTCAACGAAGTTCATCTCACTGTTGCTTCTTTTTCTCAATTAACCTCATCTACTTCACTGGGGTTTGAACTCAGGGCATCATGCTTATTCTGGTTTTGCTCAAAGCTGGTGCTGCCCCACTTGAGTCATCCTCCAGTCCTAGCTTTTTGCTGGTGAATTGGACAAAAGTGCATCACAGAATTGTCTGCCAGGTTGGTTTTCAACAGTGATCTTTGATCCCAGCCTCCTGAGTAGCTAGCACAGTAGGTGTGAGCCACCAGCACTTAGCTATTCAAATATTTTTATCTTTCTGTCTGTCCTGGAACGCTAGATGTGTTGGACCAAACTTCCCCACAGGCCAATGGTACTCAGTTCCATTTTTAAGTCTTTTATTCTACTCTGTATTTTACTATTTATAGTTCCTGTGTCTTTAGTTATTGATTATTCCTTCAGTGCTTATTCAAGGTAGTGCACTTAAAAATTTCACATACGATACAATAAATTTTATTTCTAGAAGTTGTAATATTGTGTGTGTGTGTGTGTGTGTGTGTGTGTTTGTGTGTGTGTGTGTGTGTTAGACTGAGACTTGAACTTAGGGCCTGGGGCCCATCCTTTAGTTTTTTTCACTCAAAGCTGGTGCTCTACCCCTTGAGCCACATCTCCATCCCACAGATTTAAAAAATAGATATATATATATATAATTGTAAAGATACTGTGCAGAAGGGTTAAAGTTACACAAATAAGGTAATTTCCTATCAAGAATTGTTACCTCCTCCTTTTTCCCCCTACCATCCCTTCCATCCCCACCTCTCCAACTCTTCCCTGCCCACAAGTTGTAAAGTTTGTTTTCAACATAGTGTCTTGTACATCTCATTTTTACAATGGGTCAACCTGTACCCTTGTTTCAGCATTTTGTTATTTCCCTTCTGCTCCTCAAATTAGAAAAATGTATATACAAGATGCAGGGCACCAGAATCAAATACAGTGAAAACAGATTTTTGTTGTTGTTTGAGCTGTCTTTGAACTGCAATCCTCAGATCTCAGCCTCCTGAGTAGCTAGGATTATAGGTGTGAATCACTGACTCCTAGCTGAGGTTTGATTATTTTTATATCTCCTATTTCTCTCCTTATAATGTTTATACTTTCTTTTATCTTCTTCAACATTTGAAGCATACTTATGACACCTTTTAATAACTTGCTTGACTCTTAAATATATTACTTTATTTATATTGATCAATTTTCAACTGTGTATGGTTCCTATTTTCCTGCTTTTTTTGTCTTATTGATATTTTTTCATTAGATATGGATATGATGAGTTTTACATTTCTGGATTCTGGGTTTTGTGGTATTTCTTTAGCTGTGTTGAGCTTCATTAACAGTGTGCATTGTTACTTGGAAGCCATTTGATCCTTTCAAGGATAATTTTAAGAAAAGCCATTGGTGTAAGGTTTATTTAACTCCCTTACAAAGTCAATATCATTCAGAAGACTCTACTATATGTTCCTTGCATTGAGTAACTTTTCCATTCTGGCTGTTGGAAGAACAACTTAGTAATCTCACTTTGTGAAATTCAGAATTGTTCACCATGCTGTTCTCCATTTCTTTCACCGAATTTTGTTCAGTTTTCTCTCATGCGTGTGTAGTCAAGAAAGCTCTTGTGCAGTGATGTAGAGTGTGCTCTGTCCATGCAGTTCAGTCTTCTAGAATCATCTGTCCTGTGAATGCTGCAGGCGATGGCCCCCACGAACTTGTCATTGTGTCCACACTTCAGTGAGAATGCTGGGCTTCATTTGGGCTCTCTTTCTGCACCAAGCATGGAAACTGTCTCCAGGCAATAAACCAGGGCAATTGTCAGGCTCACTAGGTTTGTTTTCCCTCATACACTGCCGGTTATTGAATGTCTGAAGACAATTGTTTCATGTGTTTCTTTTCTTATTTCTGTTTTTCCTTTTCTTTTTAAAAAAAGTTTCCAAGGCAGGAGGCTAAATCCAGTCATGGAGATTCTATGTGGTTGAAAACACTGTTTTGTAAAAAAAATTTCTAATGGAAAATAGAAAACACACACCTATGTGATACATATTTATATGTACGATAATGGATCTGCATGTATTCATCATTCAGAATCAGCAATGTGCAATTCATACCCAACATGCTTTATAATAGAATTTTTTTTATAATAGAATATTTCTGTGGGCATTTGCAAATGAGAAGGGCTCCTTTTATAAACCATCATTGTACCAGCGTTATCAGGTTTATAAAAACAAATATGATTTTGATATCAATTACCTCAGTAAGGTAAAATTTGATGTTTCCCAGACAGCAAGGGTGTGCTTGGGGGGAGGAGGCATTCCAGTGAATAGCACCTTGGGAAATGGTCATAGCCACGCTTGAACCTGCTTCTTCTATGTGTGGAGTTTTTTCTTCTCAAAACTTTTCTTCCACAGGCAGATAAATGTCTTGTAGCTCATACCATTCTTTTTCTTTTATTGCTTTGAATGCCTATTCCTCCCTTTGTCTTTCCTAATATCATTCAAGATTCTCACCTCCTCTTGAGTTTTCTGAGAAGGACAGAATGTGTTCTGATACACCTCATAGGGTCTGAACATAGTTTAACACCTCTAATCCACCTCTGTTTAAGCAACACAGCACAGTATAGACTCCTGGTTGTTTCTCCTGATGATCAGGAGACTGACCAGGACTGCTGCTATCCTGTATCATACTATAGAGCATGCTGGTTTCTGAAGACAACAAAATTCTATTCAATTTCGTTTGCATTGACAGCACATTGTCTTCTACCAACATAAAGTTGAACAATTTTAAGTTGTACCACTATAGGTTGGTGAAATCTGATTTATTTAAGAGCAGGAGGATTACAGTTTGAGGCTAGCCCGGGCAAAAGTTTAAGAGATGTCTTCTTAATTGGAAACTGAGCATAGTGGCAATGCATGCTATCCTAGCTAAGTGGGAGCATAAATAAGCAAACGGTCATCTAGGTTGGCCAAAACAAGAGGCAAAACCCTTATTTGGAAAATAGCTAAAGCAAAATGGGTTAGAGGTGTGGCGCAAGTGGTAGAGTGGGTGCCTAAAATGTGCAGCTTCAAGGCCATTAGGTTCAAATTCCAGTATAGCTCCCCCCAAAAGTGTTGTCATCAATTGTGACTGTCCATGTCTTGGAAGATAAAAGGTTAAGTAAGGTCCTTTCTAGCTCTGACCGGAAGAGGAAGTCATAAGTAGTTTAGAAATCAAATTTGTGCTGACCAGTCTTGCATTTCTAGCATCCTCATATTTACTCTGAAATTTTAAATTGCTCAGAACAAATCATGAGATATTTGTTAATCAAAAGCCAGTCCCAGGTTAAAAACAAGTTTGGATGGCAGGATGAATGTCAAGCAGAGTCTGCTTTAAGAGTCCAGGGGGAGGGGCTGGGAAGGTGGCTCAGTGGTAGAGCGCTTGCCTTGCATGCTCAAGACCCTGGGTTCAATTCCTCAGCACCACATAAGCAAACAGAAAAAAGCCAGAAGTGGCGCTGTGGCTCAAGTGGTAGAGCGCTAGCCTTGAGCTGAAGAGCTGAGGGACAGCGCCCAGGCCCAGAGTTCAGGCCCCACGACCGGACCCAAAAAAAAAAAAAAAGAGTCCAGGGGAAGAGGCCTCTTCTGTCCACCTCAAGCCCCAATTCTCCCCTCCCCCTTTTTGGGTGCTAGGGCTGTTCTACATTAGGAAATAGACCACAGATAAAGAGAAGTATTTGCTTATGATTTATTTATTTATTTTGTAATACATTTACTCATGGCTGGCCCTCTACCAGTTGAGCCATGCTTCTAGTCTGGCATTCATTGGATATGGAGTCTTCTGGACTTTCTGGCTTGGGTGGTTTCAGACTTTGATTCCCCCAAGTCTCAGCATCCTAAGTAGCTAGGATTACAGGTGTGAGCCACCAGCACATGGCTAAGAAAGGTAATTTTACATCACAGCTTTGTGCCAGACACTGCTCAGGAGGCTGAATTCTGAGGATCACAGTTCAAAGCCAGACCAGGCAAGAAAGTCTGTGAGACTCTTACCTGTAATTAAGCACTAAAAAATCTGGAAGTGGAGCTGTGGCTCAAGTGGTATAGAGCGCTAACCTTGAACACGAAAGCTCGGGGACAGTGCCCAGGCTGTGAGTTCAAGCCCTAGGACCAGCACAAAAAATACAACCAAACAAAGAATAAAAAATGGTTTTGTTACTATTCAATTTGTTTGTTACTATTTAATTCACACATTATGTACTTCAGCCACTTAAAAAAAGTGTGTAACGGTGGTGTTAGTATATTGACCTATAAGGTAAAATGATCACTATGGCATATTATTGGACATTTTCATCAAAAGAAACTTCATCCCCGTGAGCAGCCGCCCTCTATTTCCTTTCAAACCACATAGCCCGAAGCAAATGCTAATCTACTTTCATCTCTGTGGATTTGTCTATTTTGACATTTTGTATAAATGGAATAATACATGTGGTCTTTTGTGACTGGAAAAGAAAAGTGATCCAAAGTGATTTGAACTCACACGAAGGAAGTAAAGAGTGCTTTTATTCCATTAAATAGGTTTTAATCACGGGTAGGACGGTTCCCTTTCCGTAGTAGGCAGCTGACAGTAAGTGGCAAAACAGAGTAGCAAAGAAGAGTGGTCCTAACTTTGTAGGTCAGCTGGGGCCACCCTGGCTGTCAGCACTAAATGTCAAAGCTTCAAGATGGTGATTCAGATGTTGACATCAAAACAGAAGGACTTGCTCAAGTGGCCTCAGGTATAGATGAAGGTAAGCCCTGGCTCCTGTCTGTCACATTCATAAATACTCTAAATGAGACTTATAATTAGACCTCACTTAACTGGCACTTCACCTTGCTTTCTCACGGAGTCACTTACAGGACTGATGTGTGTCTCTTAGCTCTACTGTGGCTTGTAAACACAAAGCACCACCACAATGTTGGACAGGCTATTTGCCCGATCAGGCCAGGTAACGGGGCACCAGGCTGTCATTTCCATCATGAGAAAATAGGTCTTTTGGTGTAATTTTCCTCCAGTAATTAGTCTCACTGTGATTTTTAGACTTTGTGTCGTGTTGTGAATGCAACATGTTTGACAGCTCTCCTGCCGAGGAAACATCTCCTATGATGGATAAGCAAATATCATCTTTCATGAAAAAATATCAGAAAAATTGTGTCTGAAACTTCTGGATAGCCAGGGGGAGGAAGCACTCCTAATGACAACAAAAAGCCCACTTACGCTAAAATATATACAAGTGCATCTTACAGGCCAGTCTAAGACGTACCCATTGGCTAGGTGCTTGCTTGTGTATTCGAGAAGTCTTTAGAGATGGCTGCTTTCTGTTCATCAAGTGGTGTTTAAATAAGCAAGATAAATGGAATAAATTAAGATACGTTCCTGAGAGAAGAGTATTGTAAATCAGCCTTTGATTCCACCAGCCTTTCTTTTCCTTACTTTTTTCACGTAGGTGCATGTCTATTGGTGAACTACATAAGTCCTTTGTAGAACAAAGCAGAAAAATACATGCCTTACTTCTCTTTGGTGGATGAAAGAAAACTTTTATAAATCGAGTTCTTCCTTCTAGAATGGGTGATACTTGAAAGAAAAAGATTCTGAAATTCTTAGGTCAAGAACATCATAACATCTTATGTTATGTTTAGTTGGCTTATTGCAGGAATGTGGAGTCCCAAGAGTTCTTAGCCATTACTGTTAGGAATAATATAAAGCAGTGTGACTGTTTTAGCATCTAACCAATGACATATTGCCTTATTTCCCAATAATTCTACTCCTAGATACATACATGAAAAATGAGTTAATACCAATACATATACTCATAAGCGAAATGTCCATCCCAGGATAGATGAATAAGCTGTATTATTCATACAACTGAGCACTATATAGCAAACAACAACAACAATAACCAAACCCTGGCATACACAAAGCAGAGAAATCTGAAATTAGTTTGTTCAAGGAAGCTAGAAACCCAGTTTATAGTGCATGGTTCAATCTAGATGATCATGAAGGGGTAAAAAGCAATCAGTGTTGATAGAAGTTAGAAGGATGGTTATGAGGCAGCGGGTACAGTCACGATGGCTGGAAGAAAGCATGTGGAACATTCCTAGGGGTTATGATGATTCTATACTTGATTTATATGGTGGTTACGCAGGTGTATTCATGAATGAAATTCTTAAATATACATACATAACTTCAGTTCAATGCAGATATTATAAACTATTGGATTATAAGATCAGAGAGTGAGGGCGGTACTCATTGGTGGGATTGTCCTCTCTCTCAGTCCTCCCACCCCCCTGACAGTCCTGGGGCCCGAACGTAGGCCCTCATATTCTTGCTTAACGTTTTTTCCTCTAGGCTTGTGTTCTCCAATTGATCTACAACTCTACTTCTGGATTTTGCTGGTTAATTGGGCATGAGAGTCTCACTGACTTTTCTTCCTAAACTGGCTTTGGATCATGATCTTCAGGTCTCAGCCTCCTTAGTATCTAGGGTTATTGGCAAAAGCTACCAGTACCCAACTCTATTTTATTCTCTTGCCCATGAGATACAGTCAGTGGAACACTTCTCACTGTCTTCTTTCATGTTACAAAGAGTTTACTGTCTTGAGAAAGAGTCAGCCCAAGGTCAGCCTGGAAGAGAAGCAGCAATGAATGAATGCTCAGAGCTAGTGAATACCTATGGCCAAAGTTACTGATGACACGTTAGTTACCTTTTGATTGCTGTGACAAAATACCTGAAATTCTTTAATTTAGAAGAGGGAAGATCTGGGGGTTTGGTGATTTATGTCTGTAATTCTAGCTACTTAGGAGGTAGAATGGGAGGATTGTGATTGAGGCGAACATGAGTGGAAATTTTTGTGAAACTCCTTTTCAATGGGATGCATTGTCATACTTGTTATCATAGCTATGAGAGCATAAAATAGCAGGGGTGGGGGTTGGGGTGGGTGGGGGTGGGGGTGGTTTAGGCACTTGCCTAGGAAGCAGGTAAAACTCTGTCTTGAAAGTAGCCGGCACACACACAAAAGGACTAGAGTGGAGTTCAGTAAGAATGCCTACCTAGCAAGGGTAAAGTCCTGAGTTCAAATATCTCTGGCATTCGTTAGTTCAATGAAGTTGACAATTAAGCTTAACCACAACAAAGCTGAGTGCCAGTGGCTCATGCCTATAATCCTAGCTACTCAAGAGGCTGAGATCTGAGGATCACAGTTCAAAGCCAGACTAGGCAGGAAAGTCTGTGAGACTCTTATCCCCAATTAACCACCAGAAAACTGGAAGTATAACTGTGGCTCCAAGTGGTACAGTGCTCACCTTGAGCAGAAAAGCTTAAGGACAGCGCCCAGACCCTGAGTTCAAGTCCAACCACTGACAAAATACCAAAAAAGTAACCACCACTGGGAGTAATTAAGGAAAGCTGCCATCTTCAAAGGCAATGAAATGTCCCTGTCAGAGTCCTACTATTGACACAAATGTCTCAATATTGACACAGTGTGTGTCACATGAACAATTCCATTCAAGTATACTTTCCTTAGTCCCTGTTCTCATAAGGCTCATGAGGAGTTCTAGATTAGTGCTTCTAAGTGCATCTTATTGATGACACATGTTGCTGTTTATCTCCTAAGTATTTATCTAGTGCTCAAGACACAAGGCTAAAGCAGTTTCAATATTCACAGTAGTCTAGTTGTTTCTGTTATTATCATTGTCCCTATTTTAATTTGGGACTGAAGTAAATTGCCCAAGGTCCCAGTGCCACTGGATAAAAGGGCTATGATTTAAACCCAGGCATTCTGGCTCTACCATGTCCAGTTTTAACTATCAACCTGTTTTAACCATGACTTAAATGAAGTATGTTTTGCTACCTGTATAATGCTGAGGTCACTTGAAATAGTGGGTAAAGTGGGTAGAGGCAAGGACAAAGACAGGAGATAGACAGCTAAGACATCCACTCTGATTTCACAATTTACCTGGCCAGGTCTTGACAGGAAGTTGGATTTCTTTTTTCCCATTTTAAAGGAGAAATCCTAAAAAAAACGAACCCCAGATATTCAAAAGCAATTAGATATTGCTGTCTGTGATATTTCTTCATCGGTGCCCTCTGACAGGAAGGAGAAGATGCTGGGTGAAGATCACACTGTCATAGATGTTACAAGACAATTTGGCTTGATGGATATCACTCCCTCAATGCTTCTCCAGGCAGACAACTGGGGACATGCAGGGTCGAGGAGGTCTCTTACTAAGTTGCCTCATGAATCTAGATGTCTTGAGCCTTCTGGGAGTTCCGCTGATTCCATAGGATTCTCTGTTTGGGATGATTTTTTGGGGGGAGTAGATTTTGTAAAACTTAACTTCAAAGTTCTGAAAGCAATTTTGATTCATGTGATGATGGCCATTGAAGACTAGAATTTTCTGTGTGTGTGTGTGTGTGTGTGTGTGTTTGACACAAGGAGTCATTCAGTGGATGGCTCTACTCTCTCAAAGGTGGCTCAGAAGGGATCATTTTGTGTGGCAAAAGGAAGATCCCCAAATAGCGTTTCTGGCAGGGTATAAAGACTTGGGGGACCTTTGTAGACCATCTCTCGAGTCTGATAGTTTGGGGTTGGTATGTTCATTGCACAAGGAAATGGATTTCTTTCCTAATTGTAAGAATAGAATATCTACCCACCTAAGCTAAAAATATATTTTGTATTCTTCCCATTGGGACTTTAATTCTTTTTGGCTAAGATTATTTTCAGGACTTTTTTTTTTTACAATAAGAATTAGTTGGTGTGTGTGTGTGTGTGTGTGTGTGTGTGTGTGTGTGTGTGTGCTATAATACAGGCTACTGCAATGTTCCTATTACTTAACAATTCTAAAGAGAAATTATGAAAAGCCCAGTGAAATTACATTGAAGATCTTCCTGTATTGTAAATAGGTTGTGCTAGAACAAGGGTTGCTCTGGGGCTCGGCAGCTGCAGGGATGGGCTGTGGGACGGGAGGGAGTGCCTGTGTGCGGCAGAGCACGCTGACCTGGGAAGCCAGGCTGCATGTGACTGTCCTTCTATCCTGTGACTTGGAATGGAGGAAACAGAATAGAGGGAAACCAAATGGACCAAAAAACACCCAGAAGAACACAGAGGCTCATTATGGATACCCTACATTTTCCATGGAAGATTTCACATTTGTTGTTGCTACGTTGACTCAGTTTTGGCATATGTGGGGTAACTATGTAGGTATGATAACCTACCTGGCTTAGGAAGGGTGTGATGAACCATTTAGTTGTTTGCCTGTAGAAATGTTTAAGTGGGTTTTGGTTTTGGTTAAGACTGGAAAGGAGCTATGACACCTTCCTTATGACACTCCTGGTGTACACTCGAGCTGCTACCTATCTACCAGACCCCACCATCTCTTTCAGGACATACTACACCCCATATCCATTCCCTTTCATCCTAGGTAGATCCTGGGCCTACAGTAGTTAATTTCCCAGGAACTGGAGGTGGAATGGTGGCTGCCAGGTGCTGGGGAGGGGGACAACTCCCTGGGTCAGCCAGAATAGGCAGCGAAGAGATAAGCCAGGGCTGGGCCCAGAATGGACCAAAGTGTGTCTTCAAGAGAAGCTGAAAACCCAAAGTAAGATGCACTGTGGGAAACCCTGGAGCATAAGGACTCATCTGTAAGACTTTGCTTGAAAGTTAAGGATAGCCTCAGACAGTGGAAACAAAGATCTGGCTCCCATGTACCCCTCCAGCAATCTGAGCTCTTTGTCCCCCAATCAAAGCAGATTTCACACCTCCTTTCACATGGGGAAGAGCAGGAGGACAAAAGTCAGGTAACTGAATCAAGATTCCTGGCTTAAAAGAAGAAAGTTTCTCTAGCTACTCCTGATTAAACTTCAGGGCTAAATTCCCTCTATGAGATTTCTTGATTTGATTCTGAAGCCCCAGATGTCACTGTAAGTAAAATCAGGTCACTTGGAGCCTGATATATATCCTTACAGATTAGGCACAGAAGATCAGACTGTAAGGTGTAGGATTCTACTCCTCCCTCCACCCCTGTATTATCTCCTGGGGTGGGGGCAGATCTAAAAAGGTTCAGCTCCAGCTATTGAGAACATCTGGCACAGAATGTGTAGACAAATACCTGTCTAGACTATTACTTCTCACCAAACCAAAACTTCTCAGAAATGTACAATCACAGGTCCAACTCTAATTCTACAGAATCAGCAATTCAAGGGGAGTGGAGCCTATCTCAGATACCTGTGTTTTTAACACACCTTCCAGGGTATTCCGATGCCCACTTACTACAGGACTCAAACAGACATGCTTAAAGCCAGTCAGTCTGATTTAGTACTTAGGGACACAATAGAAATCAACATATAGGCCAGCAGGTTGTTAACAAATCTAGTCAGGGAACATACCTTTTAAGCTTATCAATGAGGAATCCTTATTCAGTGGCCCTTGGGAAATTTGTAAGTAGAAATTTAACTCCAGTTTCTATCAATGGAGACAGAAATTCTGCCCCAAGGAAGTCAGAAAAGTGGGATAAGGAGTAGAGTTGAAGAAGAGAAGCTGGAAGAGATAAGGAGGAGCTCTATTAGTCCCAGAGGGTTGGTAAAGTGGTCAGGTGAGATAATCAGTCCTAGAAAACAAGGTAAAGCCCCAGCCCCCAAAACTTAGAAGAAACAGTTCCCCAAATTTAATCTTTAGTTTCTCCTTTGTCGCTGTTTTTTTATTTCTGTGCCAAAAATTAAGCTTAATAGGAACCATTGATCAGCCTAGGAGCAAAAGGGAGCCCAGTTGCTGAAGAATCTGAATTGCTCCTGAATGACTAGAGCCCCTTGGATTTCCTTGTGGGGCCCCAGAAGTTTCCTCCAGTGTGGTGTGTTACCTTGACTGCAGCAATAGCTCCACAGGCCCGAGCCTCTCAAGTGGAGCCTACTCCCATTTTTCTAAAATATTAATCTGTTGAATAATATAAATATGAAACAATAGTTTCCCCTGGTCCTCCTCCTGAAACAGTTCTTGATGGCATTAGAAAAATGTAACTAAGGCTCATAGCTAGAAAATTCAAATAGTCATAAAAAGGTCCCTCTTCTCAAATGTAAACATTTAAAAGAATGTCTTGTGTATCCTTGCAGAAAAATATGCAAATACAGCTCTCTTGCAGAAAAATATGCAAATATGTCTCTATGGGTATGAGTGAGTGTGTATGTATATACACACAGATGTATCTATATACTGTATATATAATTCTACACATACAGACACACACTTATACTGAAAAAATGAACCTACACTCATTCTTTTATGTTTTCTCTTTCTTCAATTATAGTATATATGGGAGTTTCTCAGTACCAGAATAATGCTCTTAAAGGCTCCACAGTCTTCACTGAAGAGATACAACATAGTTTAGATAATATAGCATTTTAGATAGATAGAGCTTTGGATTTCTAAAAGATTACTTTTGAATGAGGAAAGGAAAGTTTATGGCATGAATGGATGGATAGTCCAGATAGTGAGGGAAGACTACACACATACACATAATACTGGAAATAGTAGAAGTACCTAAAACAAAGACTGAATTTAGAAGACAATGAAAGAAGTAAGCAAACCTATTTTGGGAGGTACTTTGCTTTCACTGTGAGTTTCAATTTGTTGGATTCTGGGAAATATGAACACAAAGCAACAGTAGGGACTTGAACTAGGTTCAGAATGACCAGAGGGAGAGAATCTTGGCAGCAGTTTCTAATATTTACGAGAGTGGAGAAGCACAGAGAGAGGATAGACCATCTGGACAACAGTTACATTTGTCAAGTCAAGAAGTGACCAAAACACACTGTAGCATCTTATCAGTGGGAATGCAGAGGGAGGCTGCATCAATTGGGGTTTGTGAGAGAGCATGGCTGCGTGTAGGGGGAGAGAGATTCATCACTGGTGGCAGCGTTAAGAAGAGTAAGAAATAGCACTTACAGCTTAGAGAAGAGATGACTTAATTTTGTATTAGTCCAATGAGTTAGGTTATGCCTAGATTTCTGTGTGTGTGTGTGTGTGTGTGTGTGTGTGTGTGTGTGTGTGTGTATGTACAGGATGATCCATGCCAGTGTTATGATTTGTATTTGTTTTGAAAAATTACACATATATTTAAATAACCGTACAAAGGAGTTACAGTTTCATCTGTAGTTACAGTTACACATGTCTATTTATGGAACTACAATGATTTTTGTATTTTTGTGTGTGTATGTGTGCTGGTACTAGAACTTGAATGTAGAACCTGGACATGCTGTCCCTTAGATTTTTTGCTAAGGCTGGTTTTCTATCACTTGTGCTACAGTTCCATTTCTGAATCTCTCTCTCTCTCTCTCTCTCTCTCTCTCTCTCTCTCTAACAGTTAATTGGAGATTAGAGACTTTCCTGACTGTGTTGTCTTAGAACTGTGATACTCAGATCTCAGTCTCCCGAGTAGCAAAGATTACAGGCATGAGCCACCACACCTAGCTAGTAGTGTATATGATTTTATAGTCACAGAACATTCTCTATCTGTCCATGTATTTACTAGATACATTACATAGGAACATATATTCCCTCATTTCCCCCACCATCTGTCCTGGGAAGGAGTTTCCTTTTTCTTTCTCTTTATATTCTTCTTTTTGAAATGTTTTTGTTGGTACTGAGGGTTGAATGTGGGACCTCAAGCTTGCTAGGCAAGTGCTCTACCTCTTGAACCACACCCCCAGACCTTTTGCTTTTAGTTTGCTTTCCAGATAAGGTGTTGTGCTTTTTGTCGGGATGGCTCTCTGTCTGCCATCCTCCAGCCTCAGCTTCCTTACTAGCCGGAAGTATAGACAGCACACTAGCATCCATGCCTGGCCCTTAGTTTTGTTGGTGTTTTTGTTTTTCTTTATTTTCATTTGAGATGAGAAAACTGAAGTGTTATCTGACCAAGTCTTGAAACCAAGTTCATTTGTCTTCAAAACCCAGGTTCATCTCTTCACAACTGAATACTATTAAATCTTTAAAGGTATTATGAAAAGCTGCGAACACTCTGTGGGGGCTGTGATGTGAGCAGAGTAGCACATAGGGACAAGGCTGAATGTCTCAAGGATAATGAAGAAAATGACCATGTCTCAGTTTGTGTTCAGAGCATAGTGCAGGTATGGGTTGAGGAGGCCAATGGAAAATCAGATCATATTCTACTGTAGTGGGAACATGGCACGGAAGATCTATCAGAGATCAGCAAGGAGTGGAAGGGTAGACTCTGAGTGAAGGAGGTGGGTTTGAAAACAACAGAAGAACAAAATTATTAACCGAGTACATTTAGGAAAAAGAGGCAGGAAAGACCCTACTGGAGGATCTCTAGTAAGATTTGAAGGGGGAATGTTGAGGCTCCAGAAATAGCACGGGGAAGAAAACCAGCGTGGTCTAATTCAGAGAAGTGACAGATCAGGCAGAGTGGGATACACGGGTGTCGCGGCTGCACAGTCAATGGCAGCCGTCCGGCCAGCACAGTTCAGATTTACACCGCACTTGTCCACACCTCACCACATGTGCACAGCCCAGGAAAGCGACGACAGAGAGCCCAAGATGTTTGAAGCTCAGCAAAATCACTTCCATATGGGAAAGTTAAAGAATAAATTCTATAAACGTAATAAGCTTTAACCCTGCCTTTCAGATATCTGACAGGGGAAGACACCAGAGCAAATGACCATAGTTTCTATAAAGGAAACTCGAGAGAGAGAAAGAGCTGAACTCCACAAGAGGTTGAACTTGATCACACAAAAAGGAGTCCCCCTTTCTTAGGGACACTGCTTAGGTCTGAAAGGAAGTCATGGAAGTAATATTCTACAGAGAACATGATAGTATTGACTATTTCAGAGCAGAAGTGTGATCTGCTGTCCTGGCTATTTTAGGGAAGTTTTGAAAATTCATCTTTTACCTGCTCAGACGATGGCCAGGTTGGGAAGGTGACAAACCCAGGCAACTATATTTAGAAAGGACGTATTAGAACAAGTGCGTTCAGCTCACTGAGCATTGGTGATTGTCGGAAGACTCAAAGGGGAGCCTTAACACACAGGGTTTCTCAGGAGGAACTAGGAAACTCTTCAAGCTCATATGAATATTAACTTTTTATGTGTGCCACATAGGACACAGCTTGCTATTTGGAATCAAACTTGTGGGGTCTTTGCGGGCCACCTTCAATTCCTGTGAGTAATTCTCTTTAAGGGTGGCTATTTTCCATTTTTCAGGCACCAAGCAATCATATTTAGTTAATGATTTAAGAAAACAGTATGTATGTCAGTGAAGCTCACGTTTTGTTGTTCAAGTTTACATTCTGTTGCTTAAATCGCTTGCATTTTAAAAATAGTTTTAAACCCAAAGTTTATTTTTTCTTTCATTATATGAGTATTGCCTATTCCTTAAAAAGCAATCCTCATTTATGAAGGTCAAGTTAGTTTCAAGAAGTATCACTATTTCCCCTTCCCTTCCCTACCTTTCCTTTCTTTCTTTCTTCCTTTCTTCCTTCCTTCCTTTCTTTCTTCCTTCCTTCCTTTTTGGTATTTGAACTTAGTGCCTTGTCTCCTAAGTCATCTAGAGACATTAATATATGATGTCTCATGTCACAGACAAAGATGCCTAAAAAAGGAAAAAGGTCATTAAAATTTTATAACTAGTTATTGTTGATGTCTGGACTAGAACTCACTGCTCCATACATAAATTTTCTTTTCCTGTTTACAGGAGTCCCATAGTGAATAATCACAAACCACTTGATTTTTATTCTTCCTTCCACTGTATCTGCCCCTCACCATATGGGTGATGTCTGTTCAGTATGCACAGCATTCCTGTCTTTGGGAAGTTATATAATTCCTCTTTCATATCAGTGTGGCAAGACAGTCCGAGTAGCTGCCCACCTTCTTACATATACATCATCTATGAGATACCTTATAATAATGGAAGTGTTTTCCCTTTGTTTGCATTGATATGTTTGGTGGCGAAGAGGATAGAATCCTAATATTGATGATGATAATTATGTTTACAGAGTGACAGATATGATCTATGTCTTTATTAGTAATATTAGATGAGCAGAGCTGTGAAATGTAAAATAGAAAGAAGGGCAAATACTGCTCTCTATCTATCCTTTCCTGCTCCTGAATGGTTTTGCTCAGGTAAGAGCTTGTTGAGTAGCAGCCTAGTACACTTATATTTGGAACAGAGAGTGATATGTGTGTCTGGTAGATGTGAGGGTTTTATAAAAGTACTGATTTTTTTGGGCTGGGAAGGTGGCTCAGTGTTAGAATGCTTGCCTTGCATGCCTGAGGCCCTGGGTTCGATTCCTCAGTACCACATAAGCAAAAAGAAAAAAGCCCGAAGTGATGCTGTGGCTCAAGTGGTAGAACGCTAGTCTTGAGCTGAGGAGCTGAGGGACAGCGCCCAGGCCTAGAGTTCAGGCCCCACGACTGGACCCCCCCCAAAAAATACTGATTCTCTAGTCCATTCTTCCTTACTCTACTTATATATTAACACAAGTACCTCCTCTTTCTGTGGATTGTCTTCACAGTGGCACCATTTGTTTTTCTGTGTTCTTGTATATACTTTTGAGCTAAAAGGCAAATGAAAATATAGTTACAGATAGAAGAAAGGGGAGTCAAATTCAGGACCAATATTGCACATAGACTTGAAAAATCTGATTATTTGATCCAAACAAAATCCACCTGACTATGTGAAATAGCTCCTGACACACACAGGCTTGGGAGAAAATTTTACACAATGACAGAAAGACTTCACATGCCAATGGGTGAAAACTCATTCTAGGACCCAGATGGGGACCCAGGAATCCTGACACGCACACAGGGTGCGCCCGCACTCTCTGAGGAAAGTCACACTGGGGGAGGGACGGAATGCTTTAACAGCATGCTCTTTTGTTCTGTGAAATTATGCTTTTGGAGCTGTCACAGAAGTGTAGTCATTTGGACCCCTGGGGGCAAGGGTTACAAGTAAATGGTGGCTTTTGAGAAATTATTCTGAGATCAACACCAGCAAGGATGGCATGAAGGAGGAGGAAGAAGAGGAGGAGGAGGAAGACGAGGAGAAATTAGCAGCCTTAGCATGCATGGCATCATGCCCTCCTGCTGAGAAATGGGCTTCCTTAGAGGGCCAGAGATCTAAATAGAACTTTACCTATGACTCAGAGATGGCCTGGCCCTTGCTCTGATGACTTAATTTGCAGGCTGAAGTGTTGATGCCCAACTCTCTATGACTGTGAGTCACACCCCTTCATAGATGGCACCCAGTGTTCCTGAAATGTCCACTCTGCTTTGCCAAGGGATCTGTGGTGAGTACCTCTTTCTGCTTGGTCTTCCCTCCTTCTCCCTTATGTATTTTTTTTAAACCAAAGTAACAAATATCAGGCTGGATGAGCTGAATTGTGGGTTCCTCAACTCCATACATTGAAGTCCTAATGCTTACTACATCAGAATATAACTGGATTTGAGCTGTGAGTGGTGCTCCAACTAACTCCTCGGGAGGTGGAGACAGAAGGATTGTAGTCGGCCAGGGCAAGAGACCTGATTTGAAAAACAAGCTCAAAAGATAGGGGCAAGGATATGGTTCAAATGGTAGAGCACTTCCCAAATGCACATGAGACCTTGAGTTCAGAAGAGAGGAAGAAGAAGAGGAAGAGAAGGAGAGGAGAAGGAGGAGAAGGAGATGAAAGAGTAGGAGAAGAACAAAAGGAAAAGAAGGAGAAGGAGGAGGAGGGGAAAGAGTGGAGAGAGGGAGAGAGAGAGAGAGAGAGAGAGAAAGGGGGAGAGAGGAATGTGGCTATTTGGAGATTTGGAAATGGGGTCTTTTTTATTTGTTTGTTTTGGTTGGTGCTGGGACCTGAACTCTGGGACTGGGTGCTGTCCCTCAGCTCTATTGCTGAGTCACCTTCCCAGCCCCAGGAATAGGGTCTTTAAAGAGCTAATTAAGTTTTTAAATGATGTCTTTAGATTGGTTTCTAATCTAATATGACTGGGGCCTTGTGAGAAGACACAGACATACTCACAGGAAGTCTTGTGGAAGTCAGTGTGTGTGAAGACGTAGGGAGAAGACAGCCATCTATAACTGGGAAGAAGTGTCTTATAGGAAGCCAGTCCTGCCAATCCCTTGACCTTGGGGTCTTCTAGCCTTCTGAACTGTGAGACAGCACATGTCTGTTATATAAACCATTCTATTTGTGGCACTTTATTATAGAAGCTCCAGCAAACTCATACACCAGGACTGGTCTCTATCCTACACCATCGATGCTAACCATGCATGGCACTGGCGAAACCTGAATAGTCTTCTTTGATTCCATGCTCAGCACACCACTGCTCTTCACTGGGTGCCCTTACATTTTCAAGTGCCAGGAGACAAAGTTATTAATTTTTTTCACATTAAAAACGTCAAGCTGATCAAAGAAACAAACACTTTTAATGAAACATATGTGGGACACTTAGAAGGAGAAGATTTATAATGTGTCTGCTGTGAAACCAGAAGGCTCATGGAAAGTGTGAAGTAGGAGGAGTAAGATAATGGGCTCTGATGCCAGAGGAGACATGGCCTAAATATTAAACAGAAGGAACAATAATTCCCTCCCATGAAATCACAATTCATTTCTGTATCTAACACAAATCACTAATGCGCACGTAGGCTATTTTCATCTGACTACACTCAGTTCTTTTTCCACACCCATCACCATAATGCACACTTTGGTATTAGAGAAGGAAGTTAAACTCAGACATTGTGATATAAAATTTTCAGGATCCCTTTCAAACTCCAAATTCTAGGCTTGTCCCCTCTCCTGTTAGACTTGGAGGGCATATTTGTCGAGCTTTAAATACTAGACAATGTCTCACCTTTCTTTTATAATTTTGGCTCTCAAATAAAATTCTGCATTAAGGTGAGACCCTCCTGAATGAAAAAATAATGAATCTAGAATGCGTGATAGGCCATATACCATTATATGTATACCATTATACACCATATAATCCATGTCACTTGAAAGATCATTTTTTTAAAGGTAACTATCTTTAATTTACTTAATTTTTTATTGTTGATGTAAAGGGGTTACAGTTACATAATTCAGGGAATGAGTACGTTTCTTTTTGAACAGTGTCACCCTTTCCAAATGCTAGTTTTTAAGATATTAGAATAATGTGAAGTCATTACAGAAATCTGCACTGTGTGTGTGTATGTGTCTTTGCTAGTTTTTAAGGTATTAGAATAATGTGAAGTTATTACGGAAATCTGCACAGTGTGTGTGTGTGTGTGTGTGTGTGTGTATGTGTCTTTCCTTCCTTCAGACCAAACCCTGAGCTGGAGAGAAAACTACAATCTTTAAAATTTAGAAACATTAGGTAGATTCAAGGGCTCTCAAAGCAAAGGCTAAAGTCTAGGTAATCAGCACTTACCTAGAGAAGACTTTTGTTCCTGCATACCTTTGCAACCATCAAGTAGAAATCATTGTGGAATTAAGGTGGCTGTCTTTCTGAATTGTCCTTTGACTGCCCCTCCATTTACCTGGAGTTGTAAATTCTAAAGAAAAGATGCAACTAAATGTATCGGGATGTTAGCTGCTAAATAATCTTTCTTAGATCCTTAGAATCCAGAATATCTGGTTACCCTCAGCTACTATCAGAAAGTATAACACCCCTTTTTATTCTTTAAACCCAGTGCCCTGGCTCCCAGAAAACATACATGTTGCTGTGAGGTTTAACTTTCAGAGAAGTAATGTGTTTGTCTAAAGAATATACAGGAACTTGTCCCAAGAGATCAAGGTTCAATGTGATGTTCTAATTAGAAGGAAAAAGTAGATACACAGCCTTGGATGACAAAGATCCTTCCCAGAAGGCTGCCTTCCTCTCCGCCCTGCTTTCTACTGAACCTCCTTTCCCTCACTACACAAGTGCTTTCGCATGTGACTTCCCTAACGTGGCCTTTCCTTCCTTCTTTCTT
>NW_012267259.1:6912495-6974831 GCF_000151885.1 Dipodomys ordii | reverse complement strand
AAATTTAAAAAAATAAATAAATAATAATAAAAAAAACAGCTTGTAGGTGGACCTAAGCCTGGTAACAGCATGTTTGCAGAGCGGATTTATGCTGATACCCTGAGTCTTCCTCAACACTGATACGGAAGAGCATAGTGAGATTTCCTATTAACAAAGAGTAGTACTTATCATAAAACTAAGGAATTTAATCCTCCACGTGTTTAAGGTGTCCCCTTAAAAAGTCCAACAATAAGTCCTGTCCATATTTTCATGTAATTTCATACTAAATAAAAGTAGTAAAATATTTTAAACATGATGGATTAAGGCCAGCATTTCTTTCCATTCCAAGTTCTTCTTTGTCATATTTCCCTTTATGCTGGATGGTGCTGGGCAAGTTTGGGGACTATTTTGGAAGAGGAAAAGAAAATTAATTGAGAATGCAATTACATTTTGGGTTAATTGGATATGTTATATGGAACTAGCAACTTTAGGTATAATTGCTTTTGCTAGTTGTTCAAATTCGTATCTCAGTCCTCCTTACATCTATCGTGCCAACATACCCAAAGTCAAGGCACAAAATTAAAGAGCTACAAGTTACAGTTCCAGGGCAATGTGGCCAGTGAAGGGAAGGGCTTCCAGTGCATGGATCCAGATGCTGGCTGGGAAAGTTCTTTTAGATGGAAGAAGTAAAAGAAAACAACAACAACAAAAACAAACAAACAAACAAAACTGTACAATGAATCATTCAGCTTTCACCAGTGCCTAATTCTAATGGGAGTTTCTTCAGGCCAGGAATTATCCCTGTCGAGTATTTTCAACCCAATGAAATGAAAATTTATAGCCTGTTTCTTAAAGGTGCCTCCTCAGATTTATTAGATTTCTTTTAACATATGCCGGGTTCTCCCCTCTCTTCCCAAGAAGGGTATGAAACACAGATGTCCAGGGAAGGGATACTGTTCAGCTGGTGATGGCATCTTTGAAGTTGGAGAGTGGAGAGTGGCTCTTGATGGCTGGCCAGCAGAATGTCTTTGAGAAGCACGAAGGGGCCAATTCTGATAGTGTTAGAACAACTGAAAGTTGGAATCTACTGTGGCTATTGTTGGGATGGAAATCACGATTGGTTTAATGATCCCAGAAAGGAGAAGCAAACAGGATGCAAAGCCTTGAGCCTTGAGTCTTCTAAGCCTTGAGCAGAGTCCAACAGGAAGCCAATGGCAAAAGAGAAATGTGATTTGCAGGATTCCAGACCCAATATCATGATGTAATATATGGGAAGAGGGTTGTATAATAAAACATTTGGCTGGCCCTGTCTCTGATTCCTAAGAGGGCTGCTCTAAATCTTTGGAATTTCCTGAATTGGAATGCTGTTGTTATTCACAAGCCTTTTGGATCATACCTGAGTTTAGGCTAATGGTTGACTCAGAGAGGGCTAGTCACCAGAAGGACGAGCCAAAGGATGAATATTTGGGGGCTTTAAGCCAATCTGACTGTGAGAAAGAAAGAGGATCTGGGGACTGAGCTTGATCACATGGGTAATTATTTAATCAATCATTCCAGTGTAATGAAACTTCAATCAAAATGCTGGCCACCAAAGCTCAACTTCCTTTTTGACAAATGTAGAACGTGCTGGAGATAGTGATGTGCACAAATGCTCTGGCTCTCCACCTCTCCTGACTCTTTCTTTGTCTGTTCTTCTTTGTATATTTCACAATGAAACTGTAATGGGCTCTGGTGAATTGTTCTAGCGAATTATTGAACAGGAGAGGTCCATGGTCTTGCTTTGGAGTTGCACTGAATTGATCAAAAATCCCAGTGTCTATATCTTGAGATCCATTTTGCTTAGCATCATCTTATATGGTCATATACACACAGCTTTCAACCTTTTCTGCTTATCTAGTAGGATTATCCTAGATGTATATAAGTTATTGCAAATAAGGAAGACCATGGGACCTATGTTTCTGGCTTACTTCACTTAGTATAATTTTTCCCAAATCTTTCCATTTCCTAACAAACAGGGTGGTGTCATTCTTTCTTTCTGATGGAGGCATAGAATTCCATTATATAGCATTTTCTTGATCCATTCATCTACGGAGGGGCATCTGGAATTTTTCTTTGTTGCTGTGGTTTTTAATGTACTCTGTGACTCTTTTGTTCCTTTTGTATGTTCTTCCCACTATGGTATAACCTCTGTTGTGACTGTATTTCATTCTGGTACCCTACATCTTGCATATACATTTTTCTAATCTGGGGAGGGGAAAGGAAATAACAAAATGCTGAAACAAGGATACAGGTTGACCCATTGAAACAATGAGACGTACAAGACATTATGTTGAAAACAAACATTACAACTTGGGGTGGGGGTGGTGGTAGGGAGAAGTTGGGGAGATGAGGAGGGAAGGGGTAGTAGGGGTAAAGGAGGGAGTAACAATGCTCAATAGGAAATGTACTCATTACCTTACTCATGTAACTGTAACCCTTCTGTGCAGTATCTTTACAATAAAAAAAATCCCAGTGTTCACTGCACTCCTGAAATTGTGGCTGGTATATGGAGTGAGGGCTGTCTTGGTAGAGAGGTAAAGCCTATGGACTCTGATATGTTTGGCATGGAAATGGAATGGTGTTACGGTACTGGAGGGAGAGAGTGTGAATGGAGAGAGATATGAATCTGGAAAGCAACTGATCAATAAATTAGCCTAATCTGGAAAAAATGGCAAATTCCTACAAAGTAATAATATTTTGATTATTTCTGTGTATGAAATCACTCTAAGCTTCTGCTCATAGATTTTAGGAATAAAGAACCCAGGAAAAGGCTCTTTCTCACTCAAGGACATCTGAGGTATCATTTCAGGAACCTCAAAAGAAATCTGTGTCATGATGGCTTCTTGGTATATGTGGCATTTGAGCTTGAGCATCAGTTTGGACTGAGGGCCAGATGCTAGGTTCAGCTGGGACTATTGGTCAGTTCAGATAAATACATCCCTATTAACTTAGTAGTCTCAGGTCAGTTGAACCACTTTCATGCTGGCTTTAGAGTTTCTAGCCAGCAGGTTTTTGTGAACAAAGTGCAATCTGCCTCTGAAGTCACAAAGCATCACTTTGGTCATAATTCCCTGGTCAAAGATGCTTGGTGACCCAATTCAACAAGAAGAAACAGGCCACACTGCCGACCACACAGCATCAAAAATTTACAGCTGTGTTCTAAGTTTGCTCTAGGAAGTTATGGTTCAACAAAATCTGATAAAGAGAAGCTCAAATAAGTTCAGAGAGAATCACAGCCATGCATACATAGTCCTGGCCCAGCTCAAGGTTAGCTATGTACCTAATGCAAAGGTTGTATTTACAAACAACTCAGGTAATAGACCATGAAATATAACCAGGTAAGTTCCTGTTGACTGTAATATATCTGAGGGCAAGATTAAAACCTGTGCCCTCCATTGTAATATTCTTAGTGCTTGGTACCATGATTGTTTGAGGCATAGCAGAGAATCTCAAAATTTGTATTTTATTTTTAACTATTACTAAGTAGTTGTACACAGAGGTTTCAAGTCTGTAAGCCAGGTGATGATGACAATGCATCTTGATCAATGTCATCCCTTCTATCATTCATCTCATTTTCCTCTGTGCATCCCTACCCTCAAGTTAAGTAGTTCATTTTCTACCCCAGTCCTGGGGTTTGAACTCTGGGCCTGGGCACTTTTTCTGAGCATCTTTTGCTCAAGGCTAGCACTCTGCCTCTTGAGCTGTAACTATACTTTTGGCTTTTTCTGTGATTAATTGGAGATAAGAGGCTCATGCACTTCCTGCCTGGGCAGGTCCTCAGATCTCAGCCTCCTGAGTAGCTAGGGTTACAAGTGTGAGCCACTAGCTCCAGACTTCTTGAAGAGTTTTAAAACCTGCTAATTAGCACAGGTGAAGGGTAAGGGTAGGAAAGGGAGAACAGCAGAAGCAAAGATCCAGAGGCTTGAAAAGCAAGGCTTGAAAAGCAAGGTATATGTGGGAATGTGGATGTGGTTTAGAAAATAAGACTGGTTAAACTGACATCAAATATAGTGAAAGCAGGGGTTATACTGTGGGGGAGGGACATACAAAGCAACAAAGAGATAATCTTATAAATGCCTTAGAAACAAATGCATGAAAGAAAAAAAACATTAAAAACATATCTAAGGGTTCATTTCCCTAACATCACATTATCTGACCTTTGGAGGCTGGGAAAGGATGTGAAGGGTAAACAAAGGAGGAGGCTGAAATGCTTGATAAGAAATGTACGCATTATCCTGCCCATGTAATTGTAACCCCTCTGTACAGTATGTTCACAAAAAAATAAAATAAATAATCAAAAAAAGAAAATAAGACTGGTTAAAAAAAGATCAAGACATGAAACCAGAGATATGAATGGAACCCAAATCCTCAAGATCTTGAAATCTTGTACTAAGGAGTTTAGAGATTATCAGGCAAATAAGTGAGACCATGTTTAGATAGGAAAGACAATCTCAGATTTATATCTTATATCTTTTTATATTGCACTGTGGAGAATTAAATCAAGGAGATTAAGAGGAGAAAGAAGCAGATAAAGAATGTGTGTAATAATGTGGGGTGAGATGATGAGATTCATGTGGGTGTATCTCCCTTGGAAATCTCCTAATTATAGGCTGAGTTTAGACCTAGAGAGAGATGCTCAGATCATACAAAACAAAGGGTGGAGACAATATGAAATCCTCTCTTTGTCTGCCTGAACTTCATTGCTGTCCTTCACATGAGTTAGTGTACCCTTTGAGTAATCCAGCCCTGAGATCTGCCAGCTGTAGTACAAGCTGAACAGGTGACACTTATAATCTCAGAACTGGGCTTGTTGGCATCCACAGTATTGATCACAGTATCACTGCAGTCTTCTTTAAATTGGGATAACAAAGGCCAAGACATTAGAAGCAGAGTACTTGGGAATAGATGTTATAGTGATTTGGAATTTGGAGTCAGACCTTATTTGGATAAGGTACAAATAAACAAACAATGACGACAAAACTTTTCTGTGCCTCAGTTTCTCAATTTTTAAAAAATGAGGTCAATAATACTATCTGCCTAGTAATTTGTCATAAGGACTAAGAAGCTAATGTCTATAAAGTATTGGCACAATGCTTGCCATTTAGCAAGTACTCAATAAATAGTAGCTCAGAAGATTAGTACTCAATATTTTTTTCTTCTCCTGCCCATAAATCAATTGATTCTAAGCCTGAAAAATACTTGTGGATTATTGATGCCTTGGAAACATTTATATCCAGCCCTGATTATCCTCTGAGTTCCAGGGCTGAATGTCCAATGTTTTCCCCTGCTAGCTCCCTATTTCATGATGCCTTTGAATGTTTGAGAACATGGGATAATGGTATAAGAAAAAATGGTAAGTCATGACATAGTTTTTATCTGATTTTGCTCCTAGCCAGGTATATGATCGTAAATAGGTGTCACCATCTGGATTGGATAGTTGAGGAGCTCTCTTCCACTCTTCCACCATTTCTAGAGGTGAAAGTGATCTACAAACTATTAAAGATACAAAACAAATAGAAGGCAGTTTAGTATTTCACTCTTCCCAATTGTCTCCATCCCTCAGTGCTATGAGACATAGGCCAGTCTGTCCACAGGTGACCTCTGTCATGGCAGCTTCCAGGTACAGTGAGAAGAGATCAAACTCTACAGTTAGTGTGCGCATTCCAATTCTGTCATCTGTCCCACTGGAAAAGTTGGACCTCTGAAAAGCTCCACTTCCTCCTAGAGACTGATCTTGCTTTCTCTAGGATGTAATTGCATATGAATAATTGACAACAAGATTGGAAGTGAATTAAAGAGTAAGGGTATGTGTCATTTACACAACCCTCAACAAGAAGCTTGGCATAGATGGTTCAAGGTTTGGTTCAACAGAACGCTGCTGATTTTCCTTGGCTTTTCCTCATGGTCTAATATGGTTGCTATGGAATGATGGCAAAAGACCCAAAACATGGATGTGACTTGTCCTTTTCTAGCTGCTGCTTTTGTAAGATCCCAGGGATGTTTTCCCCGGGTTGTATTGGATACTTCTGAGTTTTCTTTTTATACCCCAGCTGCAAAGAATGCTGGGAAAGCCAGCAAATGGCATCTGCAGCTTCTATCAAGTAGAAGTCAGCCTTTCCTATAAGAAGGGAGAGGAAATGTAGCTTTTGAGCAGGTATCACCCAATGACAAAAACAACACATAAAACACAAACACAAAAAGACCCTCAGGGAATTATGAAACTGTAATAGATGGGCAAATTCATTTAACTTATTGCAATGAATCTTTTGGGTTATCAAATGCTTATAGAGTAGTTATTATAGTTATTAAGCACGGTTTAGCATCTTCCTCCTACTTCCATGAACATACCGTTCTGATGTTCATTTTACAGATGAGGAAATGTAGGCACTAAGAAATGAAAACTGACTATGGATTCGACAGGAGGCAAAGGAGCAGTCAGGTTTTAAACCCAGGTCTAGAGCTTTTATTCCAAATCCCAGTAACACAATGTGTTTTGAATATGTATATTAGATCATGGCATGGAGCAGGCAGCTGCTGGTGAATGCTGTTCCCATCCCTTCTCTATTCTGCCATGAGAGCATTTGGACATTGGACAGAGGGAGCAATCAAACACTGCCATTTCAAATGTTCCTCTTTTCCTGTGAACTATAGCTTTCTGTGTTTAATTCTTCCTGGTTTTGTTTTGTGGATATATTCCTAACCATCTCAAAAGAATTTAGGGTCACACAAAAAAGAGGAATATGAACGAATTTAGGAGATCTATTCCAAAATTGTCATCCTTATTTGTTTTACTAGTTTTAAAATGCATATTAGCCAGGTGCCAGTGGCTCGCACTTGTAATCCTAGCTACTCAGAGGCTGAGAACTGAGGTTCTCTGTTCAAAGCCAGCCTGGAGCAGGAAAGTCTGTGAGACTCTTTAATAAACCACCAGAAAACCAGAAGTGGTGCTGTGGCTAAGTGGTAGAGCACTAGTCTTGAGTTGAAGAGCTCAGGACAGTGCCCAGGCCCAGAGTTCAAGTCCCATGACCACCACCACCACCAACAACAAAAATGCATATTTAAAGGGGATTCTCTTTTTTTCCATATCTGAAATTTGAAAGTCAATATCAATTGTAAACAATTCTGTGTTTAAGGATCAATAGAAATGGCTGTTGGAGAGACCTGTGGAATTGGCGGGAATTATCTCTGAGCTTTGTCTTTTCTTGGGGAGAAACAGATCACGACATAGAGAGACAACTTCACAATGACCTTGTCTCAGAACAAGATCACTTTAAAATAGGGCATTTTGAGTATATTTTTAATTAGGCAGATGTGTATGCCATTCAAGAAAGGAAGACCTTGTAATGGTTTCTAGAATATTCACACAATGACAACAAGGCCACGTAGACATCATTTTGGAGGGTCTCTTTGCCTGAGGACATGAAAAAAAGCAAGCCAAGTGTGTGGGATATAAACCAGTAACTCAGGAAGGGGCAGAGAAGAACTATTACAAGTTTCCTAGCTTGGGATACTGAAAACATAAAAATAAGGTCACATGTCTACACAATGAAGAAAAGAGTCCCTGGAAAAGAGGGGGGGGGGAAACCCAGCCAAATATAACTCCACATAAAGGCACTCAGGAAAACATCCTCCTTAGTTTGACAATCATTCAAGAATAACATATGAGTTCATCGAGCCCAAACTGGGGGAGAAAAGCTAGAAGCCTGAGCCAGCTAATTTAAAAATTAGGAAGTGCTTTTCTCATCTTCTGGAGGAAGAATGTTCTGGAGCCAATCTTTGCAGAATAGAACTAACCCCCTAATGTGGGGCTCTCCTGTTGAGATAGAGCAGCTGCACCTTTGATGACTCCTTGGATATTAGCAAAACATTAGCTAAATATAGATGCACGTCAACAAGTCATAAATAAGGGAACAGGAGTGGGAAACGCCATCCAAAAGGTGAGTGGGTAAGAACAAAGACATTGTCTTCTGCCAAGACAATTATCACGTGCAGGATCGGAGTATTACTCACCAAGTCATTTAAAAATCCAAGTGCCAAATAAGAATAAAAGTCCCATGTAGAAAATAGTCATGTGTCCTGACTGGAAGCAAACTGCAATGTAGTATCAGCTTCCAGAACTCAACTCAGGGCCTGGAAGGGAGATGGCACCGTAGTGAATTTGAAGATGCTCTGAGGGCCAGGTGGCAAAGAGCTTCTTAGCCTGCTGGCCTGCCGTTTTACCTACACTCATTCTTTCTGTATTTATGTTGCCTTTACTATAATAGAAGTGGTGTCTCACGCTGGTGGCTCATGCCAATAATCCCAGCTACTCAGGAGGCTGAGATGTGAGGGTTGCAGTTTGAAGCCAGCCTGGGCAGAAAAATTCTCTAGACTCCTGCTGAATGCAGAAAGAATCTCATCTTGCTATCACAAAGAATACTTGATGTCTTGTACCTCACAAACTGTATCATAATACTTAAATTGCAACCTATCAAATAGTTCTTAATTGCTCATGGGTTTGTAGGAACAATAATTTTTTTGAAATCTTTGTATTAAAAAAATACATGGTTTCATCCTTTGGTAAGTCCTCAATCTGATGTGGTATATTAGTAACTATTACTGAAATAGAAATTATGGTAAAGCCAGGTGCTGGAAGGCTCAGACCTGCAATCCTAGCTACGGAGGAGGCTAAGATCTATGGATTGTGGTTCAAAGCTAGACCAGGCAGGAAAGTCCATGAGACTCTTATCTTCAATTGACCACCCCAAATCCAGAAGTGGTGGAGTACCAGCCTTGAACATCAACAACAAAATGCTCAGGAACAGTGCCCAGGGCCTGAGTTCAAGCCCCATGACTGGCGCGCGCGCGCACACACACACACACACACACACACACACAAAATTTAAGGCCGATTAAGTTTGGAGAGTAAAGGGATGAACAACTCCTGTAGATTCATTCACCCATTACTCCTGTGGGTTTTGTAACCCTGGTGACCTATGAACTCCACTCCCTGCTTCATACACGACACACTGCTTGTACCAGCCCACCTAGGCAACACGATGCTTTCTTTGGTTAAGCAGAGATTTCAGCAGAGAGCTTTGTTGCGTCCTGGCAGCCGTGGATGGCAACCTGTCCCCTGCCTCCTCGTCTGAGTGAGGCTCCATCAGGCTGGCATTATTGATGGAACCTCTCCATATGAGGCCCAGTCCTGCCATTTGTTGAAGGAACTGAGAATGTTAATGAGCACGATGTGGAGTTGAAGAGCTCTAGGGCCTTTTCCATTCAGGCTGCACAATTGTCCATTCGATGGGGAGATGAAAAACAGCCTCCCAGGAGGAAAGATGAACTCAAAGTGGTAGCTCTTCATTCTCTGGTGCTCCTGAAGACGGCTCAGGGTGACACGTGCTTGTTATTTCTGCTTGCAGTGAGGACAGTGGTGCTCATGGCCTGGGGGGGGGGTGGTGGTGGTGGGATGGCTGCTGTGGGCTTTCTTCTTATCCTCACAGCTCCACTGCCATGTAGTGGTGTAGCTGAGCTCCTTGGCACATGCCAGGCCTGCCATGGATGTGCATTTCTATTGGCTCAACATGTTGACCTATGCTTGGTACCTCCCAAAGGCAAAGCTAGTAGAGTCCTTAAGAGCTGGGCTTTAGTGTACTTCTGTCTCCCCCCAACTCCCTCCTCCCTTTCCCTCTCATCCCTCTCCCCCCCTTGCTCTCTCCCTCTTCCTCTCCCTAGTTGTCTAAAAAGCATAGATGACACATATACATATAAGGCAATGATTTTAATTTTTTTTAAAAAAATTATCAGCAAAAATCTCTTTTTAACGCCACTACAAAGTTTTCTCAATTCAGATTCAGACAAGATTCTTAGTGGAAGGCTTTTTCCAAATCTCATCGACTCTAGTGGTTATTGATGGGACTGGTGAATCAAGGGAGCACATCTTCACAGGACTCTGTTTCCTCCATCTATGAGGTGGCAACAGGCAAGCAAGGTGGATAACAGCAGCAAGAGCGCTATGGCAGTGGTGGCAAGGCGGGTGTGTGAGGGGCTTTGTCCACTGCCAGAGCACTGTTGGGCAGCTTGGTGTTTGTTACAACCCCCTGGATGGTATTGAGGAAGATGTCCACATGGCCACTGGAAGACAGTTTTGGAAATAATTTACTGTGGATGATAAACTGGATGGTACTGAGTATTTGTGTCTTTCATTTGGTTCTGGCACAAGAAAGTCTTAAAGCTGGCAGGAAGAATTAAACATAGAGTAACTATAAAGGAATACTTTGAACATCTATGTACAATTTCAAGCTTAATGAAGCCAGTCATGGCTGGGCACATCTATAATCCCAGCCCTTAGTAGTTGGAGGTAGGAGGATTGCAAGATTGAAGACAGCTTGGGCTAGATCCCTTCCCCCCCCCAAACAAAGACCTCTCCCCCCAAAAAGCCACCTCCAAATTGTACTCCTTGCTTCTTATGTCTGGAAGTAATTATTACCTTGAGTTTTGTGTTAACAGATCTATTGCCTTTTCCATAGGTGTCTATAAGCAATCCAATTCTTGATTAGGTCTATTCTAGAACTTTTTTCTACTATAACTTGCCTTTCATTGGTCAATATCATTATACATTTTGGATTCAGTTCCTGTGTTAGACATATAATATTGTATCATATGGTACTCTGAAAGTGCTTCTTAATATTTGATATTTCCTACATCATGGGTATGAATAGAATCTTATGTAACTTCTCTACGAATTGTCTTGACTACTAATGATCATTTGCCAATATGTTTACTAAGCATTCTTTTTGTCTCATCTGAGAAGTGTTTCTCTTTTCTGCCAGGGTTTTCTTTGACCTTCTTGGGTTCCCTTTTTCTTATTTATTTGTAAGAGTTACTGTTTTACAGATATTAACTCTTGGTTAATTGTAGGTATTGCAGATATCTTCTCTCAGTTAAATCTTATATCTATTTCTGGACCTCTGATAAAAGGGTCAATGAGGTTAATGTGATTAGATCTCAGATATTTTTCTTGGTAGTCTCTTCCTTTTGTCACTTCTTTATTTTTGGGCCCGGTCATGAGGCCTAAACTCTGGGCCTGGGCGCTGTCCCTCAGCTCTTCAGCTTAAGGCTAGCACTCTACCACTTGAGCCACAGCGCCTCTTCCGGCTTTTTTCATTTTGTTTATGTGGTGCTGAGGAATCGAACCCAGGGCCTCAGGCATGCAAGGCAAGCGCTCTAACTGAGCCACCTTCCCAGCCCCCTTTTGTCACTTCTTTAAGGGCACAAAAATATTTGTCACATAGTCTGTTTTCTCTTTCATACGTCATTGATCTACCTAGAGATAATTTACTGAGAGGTATGGATCCTTCTCTCCCTTCCTTCCTTCCTTCCTTCCTTCCTTCCTTCCTTCCTTCCTTCCTTCCTTCCTTCCTTTTCTTCCTTCCTTCCTCCCTCCCTTTCTCCCTCCCTCCCTCCCTCCTTTCCTTTGTCTGCCTACTTGCCTGCCTGCCTGCGTCCCTTCTTCCTTCCCTTCTCCCTCCCTCCCTTCCTCTCTCTTTGCTTTCCTCCCTTCTTCCCTCCCTCACTCCTTATTGTTTATTGCCTACTCACTCTACCTTTATTAAGGCCTGTTTCCTTTTTCTACTTACTTGCAGTGTTAGAGTTTTCTGCGTATGTGTGATATGATTCTGTTCCACAGACTAATTGTTCTTGCACCAATACTATGGTGTCATTTATAACGACTTCTTGATTAGTCTTCTATCTGGTAGGGCACATTTTGATTTTCAAGCCTTCTTGGCATTTGAATTGATCAAGATCCAGTTTACTGAGAAATGGAAGCTCTTCTTTTAAACAAACAAACAAACAAACACTGAACAAGGCCAGTCCCAAATGTGCTGGCATTGATGCTAAGAAAAGCAAATCTATTTTTGCTTTATTAGCACTATTTGATCCCAGGGTTTGTTCTTTCTTAGGAGGCTACACAAGAGCTAGAATGTCCTCTGCTGGAAACATTTGACTGCCTTTCTCTATCTTTTACAGGCACAGGGCTGTGTTGGGTTCTTTCCTAAGAAAAAGGCATGATGTTGTCTGGGTGATGGCGTGTCTTCATAGGTGATGGTGTGTCTTCATAGGCTTTTTTCACAATGGCATTGATTTCACTTTTTTCCATTGTCTCAAGAATTTCTCATCTGGGTGAGAAAAATCTACTCTAGCTCACCCAAGTCGCTCCTTTCCTTTTTATTTTAATGAAAAAGAAATTATGATGGAGGAAAAAAACCAGTGTTGTCCTATGGTTTCCCCCAAGATGCCTTCTTTAGAGTTATCTAAAGTTTACCAGCAAAATAACTTTGACTAAGTTAAATGGCGACGTGTCACACACCCAAAACGTGTGAAGCAATTTGAAAAAATATTTTAAATATGCCATGGATTTGTAAATTAATGCAGGGCTCACTGTGCTCGAATTTCCATTTCTAAACTGCTTCATTTGCATGCAAAGAGTGGGCAATTTTTGTGTGTGTGAAAATTTAGCCTTAAGAAATGAAAATCAAAAACTCAGCAACTTGAAAAGAGCTGTTAGGCATAGAAATTGTTTAATCGGTTTCCAGCAGGGCCAATGGTGTTGGCATTTTGAAATACCAGATTGGATTGGCATCCTAGGAAAAAAAAAAGCCCTCAGCTCAGAAAAAGTCGCCTAAAAAAGCCACCATCTACAAAGTGGTGAAAGAAGATAGCCGAGATATGACAAATGCCAATGAGACAAATTTTGTGATCGAGAGAGAGCCTGAAGTGTGAAATGAACAAATGTTAAATGTGATAAAAATTTCTGTCAGTGCTACCCCAATCATCTACTCTGACAAATACAATGCTAGATTGGAAAATCAGGTGCTTTTGTCTAAGAGTTGGTCCTTGTGATGTCTTCAGACCTTCCAGCTCTACATGTGCAGCTTTCTTCGAATGTTCTTACTTTAGACGATATTAAAAAGGCTCCTAAGAATCTCTTCTCCAAACAGACTGAGATCCCTACTTTTAAATTTTCGAGGGTTTTGAAGATGCAAGTTGGAAATAAGATGCCATTCTAAACAAACAGAACTCAGTGTGTGTGTGTGTGTGTGTGTGTGTGTGTGTGTGTGTGTGTATGCTGGTTCTATGGCTTCAACTCAAAGCCTTGTGCCCTATCACACCTCCACTTCCAGCTTTCCTTCTGGTTTATTGGAGGGAAGAGTTTCTCAGATGTGTCTGCTTCCCTGAGCTGGCTTTTAACCAGGATCCTCTGATATCAGTCTCCTGGGTAGCTAGATTACAACAACTGGCACCCAGCTTCTGAGCTCAATGGTTTTGTGGTGCTTTTGTAGCTTAGACCTTATAAGCCAAACCAGAATACCATCTTTTTTATTAGATACTCTATTTCTTCACCTACAATATATGAGATAAAAGGTCCAAAGTTGGATTCACCTGTATGTAGTGATAATGCCAGTGGAAATAAAATGATAAATAATAATAAGGCTGTTCATTTATTTACCACACACACATTTCTTGGACACCTATTTTGTGTTGGGTGCCAGTTTAGATGCAGACAATGTAAAAACAAATAGAGACCTTGGACCTTGATGAAGTTTATGTTCTTTGCAGTAGGTGGATTTCTAATGGGTTCTATGATACATGTTATCTCTTTGTTTTCTTCTGAAATATTGGGTGAATACAGAGGCCCAGGTAACAACGAAGCTGCTGTTTTCTCTCTAGTGTGAGGCTGTGGAGGAGTAATCAGCGCAAAAAGCATGATATTGTCTTGTGGAATCTGAACTACCTGCTTTGCTTATACTTTTTTTGCTTCTCAGAAGAGAGCAGAAAAATGGGGCCTCCATTGTTGAAACTTCCTTCTCAGGGCTCAACTCTCAGGTAAGAATAAGGGTGTGTGTGTATATATATATATATATATATATATTCATATACATATATGTCATTTCTTCTTCAGTATGGAATCACTTTATCTTTGTGTTGTTGGTGAAAAAGAATAAAGCACTCCCAACTCATACAGACATTAGCCCTGAATTCTTGATACAAATCTGGGCATTCATCGCTGCTTGTTGATTGAACAATTGATAATCCTAGCGTGACAGAGCTAGAGAATTTTAGGATAAGTTTTCTATGCCATCAAGTAATATAGTACAGTTTCAAAATAAGACTCAAACAGCAAATGTGAATGTATGCCTGCCACGCACATGCTCAGAAGATATGCTTATAGAAAGATAGAAGGAAGAAATCATAGATTTGGAGAGAGAAATATTTCAGGGATGGCTCTTGATAGATATGCCCAGGCATTTTCTTCTCTATCTGGGTGATCTTCAGAGAGAAGGGTACATGGTATTTATGGCTGAACTTGAAGGACCCGAACATGGATTCTGTTTGAATTTGTGATATGCTTGCTGCTGATCTCTGAATCACTTTGCAATTACCGACCTATATGGATATAAAACAAATGGTTTTTAAATATAATAAGATGTATGTGAGATGTGTATCCTTATATTTAAACTTTCACAAAATTAGTATTATTTCCCTTAGTGGGGAAATCTATCCTCTAAATGATAGTATATCAGGTGGAAATTCAGTGGTACTAAGCATAAAAGCCAGTGTCGAACCCTGGTATGATTCTAGCTCCCTTTCCCAGGAAGGTGAGGCTGAGAGGGGGCAAGGCTGGAAAGGTCCACTTGAATGACACATCTCTCAACTAACAACTTAGATCCATTAAGAGTCCTCTCAGCTTGCAAGAATAGGAAATCTGATTAACGTGGGCTAGGCCAGTTTGGACTTTGCACTGGGACCTCAGTGGGCTCTTTGGAAACCTTCTGAGGAAATTTTATACTCATTTAGTTTCAATGAAAACAAGGCAAGTGCATAATTAGTGTCTTAACAATAAATAAATTAGAACTTGAGATTGCTATAACAATATACACTGTTAGAAGAAGCACTGAAGAACGTGGTCTAAAAATAAAGAGAAAACCATGAACACATTCTCTCTCTCTCTCTCTCTCTGGAGATCAAAAAACACACCAGTGGTTTCATGACAAAGGATGAATAATAAAAGGAGCTGCAAACTTTTCTTCCCACCTAACACTGGGAAGGTGGTGGTGTGGGACTGTATGAGACCAGTTGTATCCAACACAATAAACTTGTCCTACAAGGCTTGATTATTAGTCCCACTTAAAAAAAAAGTAACATCAACAAGGGTAAATGTAAAACGGATGTTAGGAGATTTTAAAAAGCTGCAACCTATGAAAAGTAAGTAGGTCTTTGCAAAATACTGTTCCAATCAGTAGAATTGTTTTCTTCAGAAAAGCTGTCGATACCCCACCCCGCTCATCCTCTGCCCTGGCATAGCCTGGAAACTGTCTTTCTTCCTGTGGGACCCAGAACTATTCAAATGCTTCATGAAGTCTGCCATGCCCTAGAAAATTCTGAGTGCCATTGTGGAATAATCAGCCTCAGATTTAATGTGAGCAAGTTTCCATGGCCTGTAATGAATCAGGAAAATTTGGGGCTAGTGGCCAAAGGCTCGGTGATCCAGTCTGAGTTACGATGGAGCTGGAGCCCACAGCCCGGGAAGCCCGTGACTCCCATCACACTCCCCCGTGACTCCCCGTTGACTCAGATTGGTGGGAACCCATGCTCCACACAGTTAGACGTAGTCTAGAACAAGGGGAAGTGTCAGTTTGTGTAGTCCATTCTCTAAATGGCTTCACGATGACCTGGCTTGAGGCTGGATGTCTCAAGAAACA
Organism: Dipodomys ordii; assembly: GCF_000151885.1. Classification (NCBI taxonomy): domain Eukaryota; kingdom Metazoa; phylum Chordata; class Mammalia; order Rodentia; family Heteromyidae; genus Dipodomys; species Dipodomys ordii. The sequence goes on along the minus strand of NW_012267259.1, from coordinate 6,959,067 downwards.
GACTATAAAGGCCCTAACATAAGTAAGTCAAAGAAGTCCACAAAATGAGATGATCAAGATTCTGGAAAATATTCTTTTATGGTAAATATTTTATAGGAGAAAATGGATAAAATGGATCCCATACAGGGACAGGAAGTGCATACGCATGTGTGTGTGTGTGTGTGTGTGTGTGTGTGTGTGTGTGCATGTGTGCACATGCATGAATTTTAACCCCGATCTATTTCTGGGGTAAGCAGGATGTTGACATTTACTCTGTAATGAACTGACACTTGCCTCTGTGCTCTCTTCTCCCTAACCCAACCGACTGGGCACTGGTGTGCTCATTTGAGGGGAACTCTGCAAAATGATTGTGCTCAATTAAGATGAAAGGATGGATACTCAGATATATTGGACGAGTCGTTATGGCCGGGGGCAAACTGGAGTTGGGCTACAAAAAAAAAAGCAGAAGCAAATTTGTAATGAAAAATAAGTTCCCATGGTAAAAAATAAAGCAGCAAGGGGCCTTGGAACAGGCCGCGAGGACTGGGGAGACAGGCAGAACACATTCAAGCCAGAGCTCATTAAACAGAAAAGGAATCTAAGGGAGAAAGAAAGCCAGTGAGTTGGAAAAACAGAGGGGCTGTCCATCCACAGGGCTTTATAGACAGATCTTAAGCATTTGGACACTGATCACAGAGATTTAGAGCTGGAGGAGAGCGTGAAGATGCTCGAGTCCAAGTCCTTCATGTTGCAGATGAGGACACAATGCTGCGTGCTTTGCTTAAGGTCTCTGCTAAAGCAGAGCAAAAGCAGTTTGGGGCTGGGACTCCTGTTTGATCCAGTGCCTGCTGGATACCCCCTTATTTGCTTGGAAGGGACTCTGTTTCTTATCAGTTTGGACCACTCTGAAGTTACTGGAAAATGACAAAGGAAATACAGGTAACTGGATTTTGAAATTAACTGGAAAGTGACCAGGTTGTGACAATCAAGGTTATGACGTCACAGCAAGAATTTCTAGCACCGTATGGGAAACTTTACAAGCAAACAAGATGGTATGTCCTCATGTCTGAATTCATTCATCAAAATCACTGTGAGTGAAGGTCTGACGTGGATCATCATGCCTCCATGGGTATTCAGAATTGGCATTAAAGACCTGGGGTTGAAGCCTGCCATTGGCAATGTGACTTGAGGCGAGTTGCTTACCATCTCTGAGCCTTGCTCTGCTCCCATGGGGAGCAGATCTTCTATCGTTGCTGTGTGAGCAGATGAAATAAAGCATATGTGTAGCCTCGCCCAAAGTAAATATTGTCATTAAATGTCAGTATAGGATTTGGGTATTAGAGATCACTGTCCACAATGTACACCTGCAATTCAAGAATTGTTCTCAGTTTTCAAAAGTAGATAAGGATGAAGTGTGTGGTCACAGAGACAGTGGTACTTAGTTTACCTCTTCAGAGATTGCAGTGGGCTTCCTGGAGGAAGTGTGCCTTCTGGCTGGTGTTATGGGGCAAAGATTCTCCTCATGGTACCACATGGTGCGTGATACAGTGCTTGCAGCCATAAACACCATCGAGTCACAAACGGAATCAAAGACTCTTTTCCATTTTCTTTTTGGCATGGAGGACACTTAACTTGTAAATGTCACTACTCACAGAGGAGTTGTTTCGGAACCTTCTTAATTGTATATTAGTGTGCTTTTGTGTTATCAGTCTATGATTGCTCTTCCCCCACCTCCCCTCCCCCCCACCATACTCAGGGCATTACACTTGTTAGGCAAGTTGAGTCACACCCCTAGTTTAGTAGTTTGCTTTACAGATAGTCTTGCTATGTAGTCCAGGCTAGCCTGAAACTCAAGATCCTCTTGTCGCAGCCTTCTAAGTGCAGGAATTACAGGTGTGTGCTATCATACCCGGCTTACAGCTGTTCATTTATGGCCAGTGATGATACAAATTTCCATTTATAGTGCCAGACTTCAGTAAGAATATGCTGACCTTAAATAAACAATGTGGGAGTGACCAACATCAAGTAGGACTCAAATGCTAGATTCCAGGGGGTCCCATCGTCGTTGGGGGAGGATAGGAATGCATCCTTTCTGGGCCTCAGTTTCCTTGACCTTAAAATAAACTCTTTGAATTTAGGTGAGTCATATTCAGACTCAGTGCACTGTGGCCTTTTTTGATGATAACTTCACTCATCAAAGTGGTGTGTGTGTGTGTGTGTGTGTGTGTGTGTGTATCTAGATGTATATATAAAGAATGGGAAGGAAATCTCATTTTTCTTTCCATGCTCCCATTCTCACAGAAGAACTTACAGGCTCTTAATGAAGTCATCTTCATCCAGAGCTCTGCTTCTCGCTGAGGCTCCTTTTCTTATTGGTAATCTGGATTCCTCAGTTATGATGTCTGTGGTCATCCTGGTGATTACAGTTACTCAGGTACAAAGCCCCAGGCAGGTACATTCTCTTGTGGATTTCCCAGGTGATGAATCAGGGCATTATTACTAGGCTACCCTATTCTCTTCCTTTTAGTACTTTCAGGAAGTCTGAAATACAGGACAGATTCTCCCATTGCAGTAGAAAATGTTCCTTGGTCTAAGACAGCATTCCTTTGGTGGTTTGGTTACAACATTGGCTACAGTGCACTGTGTCTTACCACTGGATCTCTAAGCATGTAAATTTTGGTCAATGACACATAGAAGGCTGATGGTGAAGGGGCTGGAAGAAGGAGGACACGTGGGAAGATGTTCTGTTGATCTCTGAGGTTGATGCCTGTTGGAAGAGGGTAGGGGTTGTGGTGAGGGGGTAACTGTGGAGGTGGGAGGGAAGGGATGGTAAGGGAAAAACAAAGGAGGCGGTAACAATGCTTGATAGGAAATGTACTCATTACCTTGCTCATGTAACTGTAACCCTTTTGTACAGTACTTTCACAATAAAAAATGTATAAAAAAAGATGTCTGGTGTGCAAAATTCAAGGAGGTATACAGAAGTTTCGGTCAGGCTTTTCCTTATGTGCTGGTCTTCTGAAAAGTCTGTTTATGCACTTCTACAATTCCTCTCAGCCCTGCTCTGAAGGATGCACAAATAATCAACTCGGTGCATTGACTGTCTCCTCTTGCTCTACTAGAGTCTTTACCACTTGGCTAAATGGCCATTTCTTCATCCTCAGTAAGGGCCTACCTCCACTACTACCTCCACATCTCCATTCTTAAGTGGCTGCTCCTACATGCCTCTTGCTTTGCTGCACTTTTCGGTTTGCTGTTCCCTGAATGAGAATGGGAATGAACTCTAGATATAGGAGTTGCAAAGATTCAAATTTACCTCGTGTCTTTCAATTCTCCTTGTATGGCAGGCATTGTCTTAGACCCTTTCTTGTGCATTATTTTTATCTAATCTTCTTAATAATTCTATACTAGCCTCAGCAAAGGGGAAGCAGAGTTTTCAAAAATAGTCTCATTTATCTTTAGGAGATAATGTTTGTTTTTGTTTTTGTTTTCCCCCTGTGGGAAGATTTTTCAGTGTTCTAACACAGGAGAAATATTGAGGAGATTACCCAGAAAGTCAAAGCATTTGAAATGGATGTTCAATATTTCTTGATCAGAGCTGGAAAAAATACTGCATGATCAAACACTATTTTATTTTTGTTCTAGTGGGTTTGGAAAAATAAAGAAGATCTAAGATGGGGTTGCCTGGATGAGAGTTAACTTTCTTTCCCCTGATTTGGGGGCTTGAACTTAGGGTCTGGGTGCTCTACTTCCAGCCTTTTGTTCCTTAATTGGAGATAAGCCTGGCTTTGAACCACATATCTCAGATTTCAACCTCTTGAGTAGCTAGGATTATAGGCTTGAGCCACTGGTGCCTGGTGAGAGGTGACTTTGTTTTTTAGGCAGGTGATCCATGAGCAACTCCATAAAGGGAAAGGAAAGCTTTGAGGGTGGAGTCACCAAGGAATTCACAAACCATTCAGTAATATGTTCTTAGTATCCCATGATAAGTGACTCTGGCATGAGAGTAAATTGTGTGGAGACTGAAAATGTGTTAAGGAAATTGAAGAGTTTTCAGCAGTTTATTTACTGCGCACTCATTCATTCACTCCTTGAGTGATTTTATGAGCCTCTACTAAGTGTTAGATATTCTTCCCACCATTGAAACTACAGTGGTGTACCATTGCTTAAGATTTTGGCTGATGTTGAGGTCTGAGATCATGACATTCCCAGACTCCATGGAGAATGAGGAATGAAGGGGAAGGAAGGGAAAGGTGGGGGTTGCTGGAAGGAATACTAGGAAGGACTGCTTTTAGAGAAGAGAACATCTCTGGAATGAGGGATAATAGGCTAACAGCTTTATCCGTGGGGACATGATCCTAAGAAGAGGAAGCTATCAAAACCTCTGTGTGCCCCTGCATTTCCATTGTGATGACTTACATTTCTCCTCAGCCCTTTCTCAAGAAACTTTACACATCTCCATGGGGCAAACGATGCACCGGCAACAAGATGTCCATTGAAGCTTATGCCTGCAATAATTTGAGCTCTTGCTTTCTGGGAGACAAGTCTCATAAAGGCTTGTAGCGTGCTTAAACATGAAGCGTTCAAAGCCATGTTCATACTCGGGGTCAAAGCGGTTCTGCGCACCATCCACCAAACGAGCAGCACTGTGAACAGATCAGCAGTTTCTTGAATCGGCGGGTACGTCTGCCCCAGACCCTGGCAGACTCTTGTGAGAGATGTAATGCCAGAGTGAGCCTGTCACCCAAAGCAAAGCCAAAAAGGCAGCGACGCCTCCCATGGCAGGGAATTGAGACAACGTTCCTTGGAAACCAATTCCCCTTTGTGCAGTCACAATACCAAAATATCAACCCGTTCGCTCTCGAGAATAATTACAACCCACTGTTGTATAATCCTGGAGAAATGATAAAGTACTTGCCTTTGTGAAAGCGTTCTGATTTTATTTCAGCCCTGAGTGTGGGGACAGCTGGGGATGGGGGAGTCTCGGGTCCCTGGACTTCATCTGGCTGACGCTGGGCGGTTTGGTTCCCAGAGTGGATGGAGCCCTAGGCAGCCTGGAAGCCAGCAGGACCGGCGGAGCTCGACCTCATTGAAACCACGCGCCTCTCAGTGGCTTTGGAAATGAAAGGTCGTGATTGGGAGTCTTCATCTCCTGGGAAATTTTCTGGTTTTGTGAATAATATTCTGGAGTTCTTCAGGTTTTCTCATAGAAACCTGGATTACATTTGTAACTAGGAAAAAAATAGAAAAATTAAATCAGGGGGCCAGGTGATGGGTGGTGGTGTCTGGTTGTATTGGCTGCGCTTCTAGACACAGAATTGTCATTGAATTTTTGAACAGGATCCTGTAGCACACCACCCAGTGTGCACAGAACAAACCAGCCACAAGCACTGGCCACTTCCTTAAAATCGAAAACTCTCACACCCCAAAGTGAAGCCAACAGGACCCATCCTTTAGCTGAAGTACAATGGATGATGCTAAACATGAGATTTCCTCTTTTCATCGTTTAGGTTTTATATGAAAATTAGGATAAAAAAACCAGGAAAATATTCGATTTGCTGTACATCCACTGAATAAGACCATAAAGGTTCTTTTCCTAAATGGATATAGGTGGAGTTTTTTTTTTAAAATTATCTATATCTGTATCTATATGTAGATAATTTTGAACTGCCTTTTCTAGAATGACTTCTTTAATCTAAAAATTGAGAGTGGTAATTTATTGTAATGTGTGTGTGTGTGTGTGTGTGTGTGTGTTTCTATGGGTCAAATTCGGGGCCTTGCTAATAATGCAAATGCTTTACTACTGAGCTGTATTCCAGCCTGTCATTATAAAAGTTTTAAACCTTTTCCACAGTGAAAAAAAGACTGTCTCCTCCACTTGCCAGCAATTCTTGCATGTCTGTGGTTCCCAGAACTAATAACCATGAGACAGGCCAGTGGTCCTTATGTAATATGACTGTCTTGTGCTGAGTTCCTTATTTTAATTCTAGTTTTTAAAGAAAGGCAAATAGATGATACATCATTCTTTCTTCTCCAAGACTTTCTTTTCCGTTCCATTACTCAGAAATATGACTTGGCGGGGTATAGTATTCTTGGTTTTCAATTTTGTCTTTTTCAAAGAGTTCTAGTCAGCTGAATGTTAGTGGCTCTTGACTGTAATCCTAACTACTCAGGAGGCTGAGATCTGAGGATCGAGGTTCAACACCAGCCTAGGCCTCAAAGTCCATGAAACTCTTACCTCCAACTCACCAGCAAAAAGCTAGAAGAAATGTGGGTCAAATGCTGGAGTGCCAGCTTTGAGTGAAAAAGCTAAAGGAGAAAGAGGCCTTGAGTTCAAGCCTCAATACTGGCACCAAAAATAAATGTTACAGTCAGTATTTAGGATAATGAAGTGTGAGGTCAGCCAGATTTTTATTACTAATTATAAACTTGCACTATGTAGAACTTTATTTTAATGGGCAAATATTATTAGATGATTTCATGTGTATATTATCTTCCCCTAGTGATTTTTTGGGAATACTGTGAGGTGTTTGATTAACATACTCATATTTCTTTTTCCCCTCCTCTGGGAACAGGCTTTCTTAACTATGACTTTAGAAATTATTGAAATTATTTTATTTTTTAAAAGACATGACCACTGTATTTTAAAGTATTTTTCTCATCTTTTATTTTTTGGGAGGGCAGTATTGGGGTTTGAATTCAGGATTTCATACTTGTTTAACACATGCTCTACTACCCAGCCATGTCTCCAGCCCATTTGGCTCTGGTTGTTTTTGAGACAGGGTGTCACTGTTTGCTCAGGCTGGCCTGGACTGTAATCCTCTTACTTACACTTCCTGCTGTAGTTTGGATGCCAGATGTGCACTTCTGTACTTACCCTTTTCTGTTGAGATGGGGTTTCACAAAGTGTTCCCCCCCCCTAATATGGCCTGGAACTATGATCTTCCTAATCTTAGCTGCCCTAGTAGCTAGGATTCCAGGCATGAGGCCATTGCACCTGGCTCCACTATTTGAATTTTGCCTGAAGTTTGGGAGGAGTACTGAAGTCTGCTTTCCATATTATTGATGACTTTCTGTAATACAATAATGTTTATTTATTTTTGCATCCAGTGTACTTTTCTTTGAACCAAGGGTTTTTCTCATGCTATGTAATTGCTCCACCTTTGCGTTTCCAATGTTGTTTTATATTCTGTTATCTCTCACATTATGACGAACTACTGGAGTATACATAATATCACTGTATCTCTTCCTGTTGACTCTTTATCTCAATTACTTATCTCAAGGTTAATTTGTTTCTTTTTATCAACATTAAAAATTAATTTGTTCTTTATTTAAAGAAGATCATCATTCCAGATTCTGGACTCTGTTTTAATATTTTCAGAACTCTTTTCATCATCTGAGTTTGCATAATGATGTTTGCTGTCCCCTCTCTTCAATTGATGCAATTTATGTGGTTTTTTTTTTAGGTTGACTTTTCTTTTTGTTGTATTCTCAGATAGAAAGGATTCTTTGTGTACTCTCTTGTTCTTGTTCTTTGATGGTCTTTACATCTCTTTCCCAGAGGTCTACAGGGTAGCTGTTCAGGGTGAGGGTCTGATAGTCTGAAAATGCAGAAGGCACAAAAATGAAAATACCCAGCATGCAACTTGTACCATCACTCTGTTTCCTCTGACCTTGGTGTCAACATCAAGAGGAAAGACAGCATTTCCTACAGTGCTAAATGCTAGTCTCAGTGTCTCTGTATTTCACTAACAAATCCCAAGTACTTTGCCATAATCTAGTAGTTCATGAGGGCAAGTCATAATCTGAGTTCATAAACGGTTTTCTACCGCCACAACATCGTGATTTTTCACAATTTTTTCCACATTTTTCGTTTTCCTGTAGTAGAGATTCTAATAATATTAGAATGTGGAGTGTGGTAAGGTTTAAATTAAAGAACACTTCATAGTGTACATAGTACAGTGCCAAGTTTAAATCCAAGCTACTGTTAGTATTACTACTACTCTTGCTTTCTTGGAAGTGATTGGAATGAAAGCAGGAATCAGTAGATGTATATATAAAAAAGAAGCATCCTATAGTGGAAAGACAATGGTCTGATTTTCTCATTAGTTCAGGCTGAATTCCTGAATCTTGATGGTCAATTGGACATATTTTCAAACACACAGAGCTGGTGTGTCACAAAGTGCACCAAGTAAGTTTGTAAATCTTTTTTGATTTGCTTCTAAATGAGTAGAACTTTTTTCAAGATTCTGGTAAGGATTTGACTGTAAATCTCAGGTTTCTTTTCTTTTACTTGTTGCAATATTTCATCTTTTGGATCAAGGGTGGTGGTGGGCATAGAGCTTTTGGTTACAATTTTATGTTGGAATGTTCCAGATTTGTTTCCTTTGTTTCCAAGTACAAACTATAATCAGCTACATACATGAAAGAAAACTATATTGCATAGTTTGCAACATAGTTGTTGTTATGAGCAGTTCTTTTATTAATAATCCAACATTTCATTGGTTAAGTGTATTCTTTAAGCTAGACATGATGGAACTTTGTCTTTTGCATTAATATTATTATTGATATTTTATCGTTCTTCTATCATACCATAGTGGAATTACATGTCTTATGGACCATTTAAATCACTTACTTGAATTTCCTACCACACTCTTAGGATCAAGCACAGAGATGAATTTGATGCTTCTTGGCATTGAGATTCAAAAATATTTGAAATGCATGTTTGAACTCCACTCTTGCTGAACCTATTGTTATTCTAAACAAATTGGGGATGTGCATGATCTCTCCATTTTCCAAGAAGATATATTTTCAGTTGTAGCATTTTTGAGATAACTTCAGTCTGGCTCACTAGAGTCTACATCGGAAGTATTTTCTTATTGATAAAGAATTCTAGAAGATGCTCATTTGCAGTGAAGGCAAGAATGGAGTTCCTCTGGGAAGGAATTGTAGAGTCCAGCCCAAGTTTTGCTAAAGCCGTATCCAATTACCCATTAGTAAACTTACCATTGACAAGGCACTTAATTGTAAAATGTTTTCAATTCTCTGAAAAATGCTCCTCAGATGTAGATTATGACCATTATCACCCTATTGTTCGCAGAGTCTAGTGTAATTCCCCATGTCCCATGGGTGTTTTGGTTTCTTTAGTCAATTCATTCCCATTAATATTTACTGAGGTGACATTTGGTTGCTTGCGCCATGACAAATGAGGAGGGTAGAATGCCTTGTTCTGTGGTCAGGACATTGAGACATTGAGAGGATGCTTTTCTTTTGAGCATAAGAAATCCAAGGAAACAAGCCAATTAGCCCTTCGAGAGAGGGTGGAGGATGCCAGGGACATGTGGTTAAGTTACATAACGATGAGAAAGTCAAAAGAGGTACCATGGTAAGGCTAGAGAAATAAGGTCCCTGCCTAGGAGGTCTGGACTTATTTTCAGGAGGATTGTCATTCATTTGTATGGGCTGTGGAGGGTTTACTTCCTTAGATATCTGTTCTTGAGAATAAACAGAGCAGTGGAAAAGTTACTCACTTGTCTGAACAAAGACTCAATAGGACCAATGATGTTTCCTGAAAACTGCCAGAAAAACTTGTTCTCTTTTCTCAATCTGTGGGTTTAGACCGTCACTTGAGAGTGCGCTAGTTGCTAGCATTCTTTGTTGCAAAGTTCACATTGCAAAGCAGAAAGCCTTCCTCAGTTTATGTGAGAGTCATGCCTTGGGTTTAATGGAAGGCACTGTCAGCCTATGACCTGTATGTCTTAAGGGACAGGTAAGTTACAAAGAGCCATTGAGATTCTAGTATTAAAGAGTGTGCTAGGTAATTTATAAAGATTATTTAGTAAACATTGTTTAATCTGTATAGTGTTTCTCTACTGAAGATTTTTATTATTAATGTCCCCCTTATTCTGGATAAAGAAACTGAGGGCAAGAGATATGGTAATTTGCTCAAATTCCTATGGTGTCTCTTACTACTCTTCTCTCTCCACCCCCATATGTAATGATGAATAAGAGACCCAGTCCCTTTCTTCATGCGTCTTAGAAATTTGGTTGGATAGATAAAAAATTAATTAATCCTTATATAATCTGGTATCAAATAATGATTACTGATAATGGGTTTCAAGTGAAATATGAAAAATGGTGGGTGTTATTTAAGAAGAACACTAATTTCCGTCTTAGAAATTCAGAGGTATTAGTGTTGAAAGTTTAAAAACTTTTCTCTTCCTTAACTTGCTCTTCAAATATGGGCATTCTCTAGGCCTCAAAAAGTTTTGGCTGATTATATTTGGACCATCTCACTGAATTTTAAATGTTAGCCTATCAAATATACAGCCTTGGCTCTTCCTTTAAGAGCAAACTTGAAAGTTCTATCTGTATATAAGATACTCTGTCTGTGTGCACCCTACTCATCAGTAAAAGTATCTGGTTCTATGAACTAGGAATAAGACAAATAAAGCTGAAGTTTAATGGCTGAAAGAAATATTGCCATTGCATTTGCTCAAAAATTCAATTTGAGTAGCACTCATCAGGGTTGAATTTTCTCTGGTGCAGCTCAAAGGCTAGACACTAAAGTCATCTATTTGGGATTTAATTTAAGCTGCTGATTGAGCCATAGCTGGACTTCCTTGCAGTGTGGTACCCATGTTCCATGAATGAACCTAGAGAGACAGAGAGAGAGAGAGAGAGAGAGGGAGGGAGGGAGAGAGAGAGAGAGAGGGAGGGAGGGAGGGAGGGAGGGAGGGGAAAGAGAGAATTGTGAGTGTCAGATGGAAGTCATGTTGTCTTTTATGACTTAGACTGAGAAATCATACAGCATTTATCACTTCATCCACACTCTACTCATTGAGACCATTAAAATTTCTTGCTCAGGGTAGAGAAATAAATTTTACTTCTCAAAGAGAAGAAATGACAGTATGTTTTGAAAAGATCGGATCAGGTCTGTCTGTCTATCTATTTATCTCTCTCTCTGCCTATCATGTATCTATTATAGGTATATAGTTATTGAAAAATAGAGTCTTCAGTGCATGTTTTCAAATATGGAGAACTCAATTATTAACATTTTGCACACATTCTGAGGTACCAAACACTTATATGGGTCTAAGTAAAAATTACAAAAAAAATGTATATGGCCCCTGTCTTAATAAAGAATTTAATTTAAATTGCCAGCAGATAAAATGAAAGAAGAAAACACAATCACACTCTTCCCACAACAAAGCAAAGAAACAGGAGGAAAATAAGCAAAGAACAAGTATTTATAATTATGTAGTCATTCATCAGTTGGAGAGAATATTTCCATTGTTGAGTTATACCCTCATAAAAATATAACAAATGGGGGCTGGGAAGGTGGTTCAGTGGTAAAGTGCTTGCCTCGCATGCCTGAGGCCCTGGGTTCGATTCCTCAGCACCACATAAGCAGAAAAAAAACCGGAAATGGAGTTGTGGCTCAAGTGGTAGAGCGCTAGCCTTGAGCTGAAGAGCTGAGGGACAGCGCCCAGGCCCAGAGTTCAAGACCCACGACTGACCCTCCCCCCCAAAAAGGTGACTTTTATGAAAGAGAATTAAAAAAAAAACAGGACTCAAAGGAACAAGAAATGACTCAAAGAAGAGTCCTTTGCAAGCCTTTTGTGTAGTAAAAAAAAAAAAGAAGTAAAAATTCAGAATAGGGCCAACGGTTTGATGTCAGAGAGAAGCTGGAAGAAAAATGTTGGCTTCTAAGGATTGAAAAACAGAGACAAATGAATGAGGAGGTAAAGAATTAAATAGTAACACTAGTTTATGATGAGGGGGATTTTTAATAAAATTTAGGGCAACTAGACATCACTTGTCTGACCATCCAAAAAGCCATGATATGATCCTATGGTGGCTGAGGGAGGGAGGGGAGGCTTGGATGGCTGGGTGCAAGGCAGAGTGAAACTGAGGAAATGAAAACCCTCCATGCCAACGCGAAGGCTGAGCTAAAGAGGCTCACGGTCCTAAGAGAAAAATGCTTAGAACGCAGAAATCTCAGGCAGGCACTGAGCAGAAGGTGCTTTGCTTTATCAAACATGCGGAATATTTAAGCCCCAGAAGCCCTTTCTTCCCGTTTTGCTGAAAGAAAACTATCACATGGGTTCAGGCAGAAGAACGTTTATTGGGAGAACCAAATGGCTGGCCTGCACCACATATAGGTTTGCAGAGAGTAGCATGTAACAGCTCAAGTAATGGTGGAGAGAGGTAAGATGGGGAAAGGCAAGGAGGAGGTATGACCACAGTGGATGTGGGATGTGGCAGTGACCTCAGAGCCTGGGGTCCTTTTGCTGACATTCAGGTGATTGACAGTCAGGTGACAGACAGTTACAGGTGATTTCTGGTTTTGGCCAGGTGGTTTCTGGTCAAGCTGTCCTTCATGAAGAGGGGGGTTGGGGGAGGGGGGGTAAGGAAGGAAGCAGTTCTCCTGGGCAGACCGAACACTTCCCACAGTAGACAAGTGAATATTGCAGATAGTAGCTCTGTTTGACATGATTTGCTTAACCAGTTCAGCCTGCTCCTTGAGAGGAAGGACCTGATCTTAGGCTTAGCACAAGAAACAGTCAACGAAGGCCTTGACTCAGGAGACTCTGAGACAAGGATTTGAGGCAAATCATCTGTTTTGGGAGTGATTGTAGTCAACACCAACAGTTGGGCTGACAAGTGACAAGAAAGGAACCCACTGAAGAACACAGCCTCAAGCCAGGTAACTCCATGGGCAGCTGGAACTCAGTCCTCTGGAAGGCCTCCAGAATTAATGAAACTGAGGAGCAGAAGAAGGTGAGGGGATTTAGTAACTTCCCTCTACTCATCTTTGGTTGGAAGCTGTTTCTGGAGCGTTAATTTGCCCTTTCTTGTTCTGCTTCTGTGTCCAGAAGACTCCCAGGGAGAGTTAATGAGAGGCTTCAAGGTAGACAGATAAATTATCTTTATGAGAACGCATCAACCATGTCACTACACTAGACACTGAGAAAACAAGGAGGGGACAAGGGAACATAAAAATAAAAAAACAGGCAGAGATCTCTTAATGACTCTCACCCACTACTTCCTTATAGAACACACACACATATGTGCATGTGCCCATGTGCACGTGCGCACCCCTCCCCCCACATACACTGTGCAAGCTCATCCTTCCAGCATCTTACAGAATCTTCATGTTACTTCTCTGTCTTTGAGCATGTTTACAACATTCTCCAGTCTAGTCTCACTTGCAAATTGAATTAACAGGCTATTTACTCCTCTTCTGAATCATTAATGAAGATATTAAATAAGGCCAGATCAAATACGAATCCCTGAAGCTCCCTCCTTCTCTCTCCTCCACCATCCTTGGCCCTTAGCATTTTTTTTCACAGTTTAGCAACCATTTGGCTTATAAGACCTTCAAGCCATTTCTCGGTCCTTGTCACAAGTCATAACCAAGATAATCTGAAATGAACTTATCAAAGAAAATTGTAATGAGACCCGGTGTTAAATATGCTGCTCTAATCACATAGTGTTAGCCGCATTTCCTTTCGCCCAACTCATTTTTCAGTTCTCCCAGCAAATGGTTTCTGCAAGCAAGTATTCAAGCTAATTTTAATCCAAGCCTTGATAGAACTTTATTGTGGAGAAAAAAAAACAATTATTTCTTAAAATGTCACTTACTTGATAACAATGATATTTCTTTGAAGCGCATGGACACATGTGTAGTTGTACTTCACAGGTGCTATGACGTGATTCATCCAGTGGCTCTGAAGAGTACATTTAGGCTTGGAGACCAGTCCAGGCTCTGTCACTCACTCCCAACCTCCACTTCTTCCTGCCACACTGCGAAGCTTTTTAAAGCCACTATCTCTGTGCTATCAAATAGGCGTCCATGCTGTGATTAGTGACACAGAATTAACTGTCCCCATCTCAATTTAATCCATCAAACACTTCACTTTCTGTTTCTTTTAATATTTTTCTTCTTCCTTGACTTTTTTTTGGATACATGTCTTGTTATGTATCCAGGTTGGCTTTGAGGTCAACAATCGTCCTGCATTTTGAGAAACTGGGCATCTAGATGTGCAATATAGACTGTACAGCATCTGAAGGTTAAGGTAAGATTTTAGAAGTCATTAGTCATGGTTTCTTCATCTAGGGTCTGGGGCTATCTAGAGAAATGTATAAATGTGAGAACATGTCTCTATGACTTGTACATATACTACTGGGATTTATTTGCCTCTAAAAGGATTCTGTGTTCAAACACACGGGGGTAAACGTGTTCCATGGTAATATACCTCACTAAGCATTCTCAAATGCGCTTTACTCTGCATACACTTACTTTCTCTACACAAATGCAAAAAACAAGCAGAAAACCAGGCTAAAAGAGGCATTGTTAAAGCAAGCCTTTAGCAAACTGGCCCTGGTGGCTTTTCTCCTCTTTTTATGTCTCTGAATGTTTTCGCCTTTGTTGAGGTGAAAACATTATTGTTCTCAACTTAATCCATCCCACTGATGGACAGAGAGAATGCTTAGAAAATCTTTAACAAATATTGAATTAAGAATAGTCCCTTGAGACCAGGAGGCAGCTATGCAATTCCTTTTCTCCTTGACACAATTGTTCTAATGCCTGATAACAGCCCACATGAGGTCTCTTACACAGACATTGTCAATCCTCAGAGCAGGTGCTAATGGGATGTGGTTCCATTGGCCTAGTGGACTCTTCCTGGGCAACTTCAGGTTTCCAGCATCTGCCCTATGAGCTGGTACTTGAAACTCTGAAGCCAGGTGTATTCAAACCTGTTCATGTGCAGTTGATTTTGGTAAAGCTTTTTTTTTTTTAAATCAAGCAACCAGCAAGAGTTTATATCCCTTAAGTGCTTCATATAAATACTTAAATATAAAATAAGAAGGCAAATCAAGATCTGAATAGTCTTAGGGATGTATGCATATATTGGAAGGTTTGGGATGGAATGGGGAGAGAAGCCATTTTTATTAAATCTCCAGTTCTTGGAGCCCTCGTGAGGAAGGGTAAAGGTATAAGTACTTCCAGAGTGTGCAAATACAGCAATCCTCAAGAACTGGCGATACAGCTGGACCTTCATCTCTGTCAGGCCAGTGGTACCAAACTCCTCTGGTAGGTACTGCATTTGTCACTGTCACACATGTTCAGAGGAAGAAAAAGTCAGTTTCTCTAACTGGTTAAAGTGCAGTGTACATTGGAGTGAGATTCTCATGGTGTAACCTCCTTGAACAATTAACAGATAGTTTAACAAAATAAAGATCAGGAAGTGGAAACACATCTTGACTGGGAGAAATCGGGACTCAGTGAGAAGGGCAGATGAATGGAAAGAGGAATGGTGAATGAATGTAGTCACATTATTCAATGTATATATGTGAAAACGGAACTAAGAAATTAAGATGGTAGAATGATGGAAGGCAATGCATTGTACACACAAATAGATACGCCAAATGGAAAGTTCCTTCTTTATCTACTTGAAGATAAACATAAAAAGGAGAAGAAGAATAAAATGTTTTTAATAAGAGGCAGTAAAATATTAATTTTCTTAAATCTCAGCAACCCTTGGGTATCTTTTTTTTAATATTTTGTGTGAATACATAGGAAGGATGAATAAAGCATTTCTTCTGCTTATTCATTTACAATGTTCACTTCCAGGAAAAATGGTTATGAGATGTTGGAGCTGGAAACTGATTTCACCCACCACTTTTTAAATGGAGCAACATTTTTTATTTGAAAGAACAACTGGTAAAAAAAATCCCAAACACAAAACCCTAGAGTTATTCAGATTTGTGTGTTTGGCAGACACGTTCTCAACTTGAAAGAAGTGAACCTGTCACTTGAAGGGAAACAACTCACAGTATTTGTTGCCTAGGAGAAAATTCGAGCTTTCAAGTAAAATTAGAATTTTGGAAAAATTTCTATCTACCACTATGAACTTGACAGCTTCACAATGTTTGAGGACTTTTGTGATGAGATTGGTGGTGATATTAATACATATAATCTTTTGATATTGTGTAATGAAATGTGTCAACATTTAGAAGATCTGCATAACTCAGGGAAACCTGTTTTTCCAAATGACTAATGTATGATGATAGGAAATCATGCACAGACAACTGATCCATTTAAATGTGCAAGGTGGACCAATGGATTTTAGTGTAATAGATTAGAAGAAACATTCCACTGGCATGGTTTTGCATTCCATATTGCAAATGACCTTTGAGAAACTACTGTAGCATTGTGTAGTGTCAATGAAATAAAACCTGTAATTATCTGAAAAGACTGTGAGATTACTTCTCCATTTCAGGCTATCGATCTGTAGTCCTCTTCTCTCTTCTTTCCTTTCTTCTCCTCTACTCTGTTCTCTCCTTCCCTTTCCTCCCATCTCCTTTTGATCAGTGTCATCTCTTCCATTATCTTTCCTCCCTCTTTCTCTCCATCCCTCCCTCTCTCTCTCCCATCCACATCTCTATCTCATCCACATCCATCTCAGTGTTTCCTAATTTCATTTCCACATATGTATACTGAGTATAATGACTGTATTCGCCCAACCTTCCCCTCTCTACTTCCATACCTCCTTATCCCACCCATCCATTATCCAGAAATGTTTCAGCTTTCTGGTACTCATTTAGTTAAACTATGTGTTAATTGTTCCAAGGGGTTATACCGTGGATTCCTATCCATGCATATAACATACTTCAGTCAGTTTGATTATCTATATATGTGTATAGCCTTGTGGATGTTTTCATATGTGTTTATATTTTAGTGTGAGAGGAGATATGTCCCCTTTATCTCTCTGAACCTGTCTTACTTTTACTTAATATGATTTTCCCCTGCACTTTCTACTTTCCTGAAAATGACACATCATTCTTCATGCTGGATAATAAAATTCCATGCCTGTCTGTCTGTCTGTCTGTCTTTGTCACATTTTCTTGATTCATCCTCAGTTGTAGGTTATTTGGCTGTTTCTACGACTTAGCTATTGTGAACAGTGCTGTGAAGAACATGGGTATATAAATGCCTTTATTGTATACTGACTTGCATTCTGATGCGTAAATGTCCAACTGCAGTATTGCTGGATTATAGGGTAGTTTTATTTTTAGTGTTTTTTGAAGCATCTCCATACTCCTTTACATAGTGGTGGCACTAATTTCCATTCCCACCAGCAGTGTGTAAGGCTTCTTCCCCTCCCCCCTCCCCCCCTCCTGCACAACTCACCAGCATTTGTTATTGCTTATGCTTTTGAAGATGGCGGGATGTGAGAGGGAAGAAGTGGGCACAGAGTATGGTTGGTCTCCAAGGAGCATTTGGAGTTGTAGAAAGAATTTAGGACAAAGTCTTGAAAAAAATCACAACATTTAAAAGACCAATATTAAGAGTTGGAAAAATTTGTACTATAAGCTTTAAAAATGAGGCACTATTAATATAACTGCTATAATCTTGGCTATATTAGTTTAACTGAATGAAGTTAAAGAGGAGTATAGGGATGGAGTCATAGAGACAGAATGAAGTAATTTTAGTGAATATTAATTGTGGATTGTTGTGGTATTTACATAGTAATGATTCTCACATTTAGTAGGTATACGCCTCATATAAGGTCATTTCCTAGGTATTGTGTTATTTTATAATATTTATGTGGCATGTAAATGCAATGAAATATTAGTCATTAAAAATCCTGGCATTTGCAACAATGTAAATGGAAAATGGCTATTATGTTAAGAGAAATAAGGCAAGCCCAGAAAGATAACTATTGTATGACCTTATTCATATGAAGAATGTAGAAATAAGTTGATCTCAGAAATTGATTTGATCTTTCTTATCCATTTTTTCATATATCATTTCTTCAAATCTCATTGTTATTACAGTAGTATGGAGTAATTTATCTTAATGGAGATACTGACTTTCTTGAACTCTGAGCTGAATATTGAGAACAGATGAATGACTTGGTGTCTAAGGCTGAGCAGGGCATGATTGTGAATCCTCAGAACCCTCCAATCTTCCAAACAGAGACATCCAAATCTCTATCATTTATTTTTCTTCTTCTTTACCATGTGGTCAGTGCTTGATAAAGATTCTCTTACTTAATTTTTAATATGCTCAAATCAATTTGCTAACCCAAGGAGAAGTTAAATAGCCTTCCCAAAGTTCAAATAGATCCAGAGAAAGAACTGGGATTTGAAACTAGAAATGTCCGACTCCAAATCCTACAATCTCTGCTTTATCCGTGAGCATTTTAAACAGAGAATAAAATCTCAATTTCTGGAATGCTTAGGCAATGCTGAAGTAATTTTACCTCGAGGAAGTTTTATTCTATGAAGTTGACATTCTGGGTAGAACATAAGAGACTGTCCGCTAAAAATGGTGGCACCCTTCCTTCCATAGCCCCAACACTTGGAAGGGTGAGACAAGAGAATCATGAACTTGGGGCCTGCCTGGATTACATGGGGGAGATGTTTAAACCAAAACCAAAAGCAAAGAAATTAAACAATCGACAAGTCCTTGCTTTAGATTTCCAATTGCTTTTAAATGTTCTAGTGAATACTGGAAAAATATAAAAATTATAAAGTGCAGCCTTGTAGGTATTAACTCCAGGTACTTTTTATTCTTAGACCAATCACAGTGGATCAGTAAATTCCTCTTCAGACTTCTATAAAGAATTCTTTATCTGTCTTCATGGCTGCAGACACAAAGTTGGATACATTTCCTCCTAAGTAACATCTCTTCTTACTCACTGATATGGACCCCATGGAAATTATGCCCATATCCTTCAAGAGCAGAACCAATGTCTAGATTTGTATTTGATGTTAAGGGTAATGGCAATGAGGATTATACAATTAATTTACTTTCAAGGAACAAGCAGAAAAGTCTCACTTTGAAAAACATGTATGCATTTGGTAATAAACTTGTACCAATGGTTTTTTTCAAGGAGAGAGAAAGGGAAAGAGAAAAAAATAGAGAGAAAGAGAGAGAGGCCTCAAACCCCATATACCCTAAACTTTTCTAAGACACACATGGAATCTTTTAAATTACATTTGTATCAAATTAACTTGGGTGGTCTGAGCGTCATCAGGCATGCAGAAAGGGTTCTCTTAAAAAGCTAATTTAAGAAAGTTGTGAGGGCATTGACAATAGAAGCAACCTGTTTCCTTGTTGTCAATGTGTTTTCTTTTAGAGAAACTTGCTCTTTCCTGCCCATGCTGAAAATATCTCCAGCTCTCCAAGAGCTCGGCTTTAACATCTCCCTGGGTGGCTCCAAGTGGCTGCCATTTTTACCATGTGCAGAGTGAGAGCTTCTCTATGCTTGTTCAAATACTATAATGATTAAAATATTGTTGGGCAGCCTCATATGTGTGCACTTAAGTCGTGAAGCACTCAAAGCTTACCAACCTTGTTTTTTTTTTTTTGTAGGCAAATAGTGCTTGAGCAAGGCAATTATCCATTAAAAAATGAATGGCAAGTCTGGGAAATTTTGCTTATAGCATTGCTCCTGAAAATATCCAAAGGATGGTGTGGTAGTAAGAAGCAATGAACAGAGAGGTAGATTGTGTATGCCGACTTGAGGATAACCGGAGGGCAGTGTAGGGATGGGGTTGAGGAAGTGTGCATTTGCACAGGACATTCACAATTCAGCGGAGGAGGCAGCTGTATTATTTGCAGAAAGAATAATGGTGAAGCTTTAAGCTTATTGAAAACAAGACAAAAGAGAACTCATAATATATAGCTTGTCTCTTTTTCAGGACAAACTTCAAAGCCCTTTCTCAAGGGCTTTAGGTTGATTCAGTAGGTTGATTTCGTCTAGTATGTTTTGAAATCATCCAGCCAGGTAAGATATTGGATTGTGCACCGTTATAAGTCTATGAATGTGTGCTGAATTCTTACATTGCAAGTATGCAGATGTACATAATTGTATCAGGTGCTATAAGTCTCCTCATTATTGTTATCTCTTAGCAATATGGTTCACTTCAAAGATCCATAATAAGGACAAAGAACCCTTTTAAAAGTGAATATTCAACATTCATTCAATAACTACCTGGTGCAAGGTACAGGTAAGTTCTTTACTTCTACTCATTTAATGTCACAACCCTAGAGCTATATAACCCTGTTATGATTTCTATGTTACAGCTGCAAAAAGTAAGGCATGCAGAGATTGACTTATTCACAGTCACTTTGTGAGACTGGGGCATGAATTTATAATATTGACATCCAGGGCTCCCATGGTTAATACAGAGGACCTCTCTGGTGGCTTGATTCACTCCCTGCTCTTCAGGAGGAGAGACTGTCCTTACCTCTTTCTCTGTCCTGCTCCTTAAGGAAATATGTTCAGATGAGGACTGGCTATTTTCATGCTGTGCCTCACTTGGGAGAGCTGAGTCAGTTACTTGGGATACGAGGAAAAACTCAAAGACTCACCCCTCTGATTCTTTCTGCAAAGCAAATTTGGGAGTATGCCTGTGTTGATTGGCCCTTCATGGATGCAGGTGATTGACACCATATTGGAGAAATGACAGCCTTTGAAAAATATATTTCAAAGTTCCCTTCCAATGGGATTCTTTTGTTGTTGTTGTTGTTGCTGGTCATGGGTCTTGAACTCTGGGCCTGGATTCTGTCCCTCAGCTCTTCAGCTCAAGGCTAGCGCTCTACCATGTTAGCCATACCATCACTTCTAGTTTTCTGGTGGTTAATTGGAGATAAGAGTCTCACAGACTTTCCTGCCCAGGCTGGCTTTCAATTGCCATCCTCAAATCTCAGCCTCCTGAGTAGCTGGGATTACAGGCTTGAACCACCAGCGCCCTGCTGTGGGATTCTTTTAGAATACTCAGAGCAACCATTTTGTGCATCTCAGAATTCAGTGTTTTGTTCTCCCTCATTCTTTAACCTCTCTGAATCCAATTGTTTTCATGTGCACAATCCTACCCGCTCTGCCTGTCTCAATGTGTTATGACAGAACTTTGAAAACTCCACCGTGAGATACAAATATAAGCCATTAGTATTCATTGTTGTTTTTCTTGTTTCTCACAAGTACTGTCAACTTCACATATGCACTGTTAATGGCCCGCTTTCAAATTGTGTTGACATTTTAGGTGATTCTTAATGGACTTCAGTGTATTTCAGTTGGAGGCTATGTACTGCTGTGTCTGACTGGCTTTTAGAGGAAGAAGAGAGGGACAAGGAAGGGTCTGGAGAAGAGGGGCTGAGACTGTGGAGTTCAGCCAGAGTATAGAAGTTACTTAAGGTAGAGGTCATGACTGGGATCAAGGCAGAGTTTGGATCAGTTTACTGAGGTGTCCAGACTTGTCCCTTGGCAACCAGTGGTTTAGATTCAGAGTTGGGGATGAGGCCTGTGGAAGAGTAGGCTGTAGCACTCATGTCTTCCTTCAAGCAGTGGTTTTGAGCTAGTAATGACACTTGTGTAACAGAAAATGAAGCCATCTCCACAAGCAATGTTTTGGCCACTGCATCCAGGCATGTGTGTTGCATTTCAGTGAAATAATCAGCCACTTAAATCAATAAATGATTAACCACCTTCATAAATACATTATTTTGTGGTATAAGCTGGCTAAATATGTTGAGCTCAAGAAAGTTATAGCTGTCTATATAAACTATTTCTATCTGTTGTACAACACTCTGTATAAGGAAAAGCTTAGTTAGCTAAGTGTATGCTCTTTAAATGATGAAAATAATGGGGCTGGGAAGGTGGATCAGTGGTAGAGTGCTTGCCTTGCACACATGAGGCCCTAGGCTTGATTCTTCAGCACCACATAAGTGGAAAAAGCCAGAAGTGTCAGTGTGGCTCAACTAGTAGAGTGCTAGCCTTGAGCTGAAGAACTGAGGGACAGTACCCAGGCCCAGAGTTCAGGCCCCACAACTCACACCCACACCCCCCCCACACACACAAATGCTATATAAATATTCCATATCGACGGTACAAGGTTTGAAAGAGATTGTGCATCCGTATATGATCTGTTCCCTTTCAAAGGCATAAAGCTAAACATTCCTAATCTGTTGGGAGGCCAGTCTGTTATGGTCCTAAACATTTTTCTATTTGTTTCACTACATTTGTTTACTTGGAACCGTAGGGTAAATTAGTACAATTTAGAAGGGATTCTGGAACTGTATCATGAAAAAGATAAACCTCATAATTTTATTCTTGATATTTTCATTGAGTAAGTAGAAAAGCAGACAGGGATTGCTGCCTTTACCACTTGCACATGGCAAGGAAAGCCGATAAACCAAAGCCTGTCCAACAGTAATATGAGGGAGAGGGCTTCAAAAGGATGAGGAAGCAAGGGAGGGTCTTTACCATCTTAAGGACTCTGATTCTCCTCTTTACCCCCAGTCCTGTCTCTAGTTAAGAAGACTGTGGGATGGCTGAGATGGGCAGACATGCTGTTTTCTTGTGGTATGTTCTCTGTCCAGTGTTCTCTTTTCTCTGCTATATTTCTTTTTGTTTTGCTTTGTTTTGTTTTGGGAGGGGGTCCGGTTGTGGGGCCTGAACTCTGGGCCTGGGCGCTGTCCCTCAGCTCTTCAGCTCAAGGCTAGCGCTCTACCACTTGAGCCACAGCGCCTTCCGGCTTTTTTCTTTTTGCTTATGTGGTGCTGAGGAATCGAACCCAGGGCCTCAGGCATGCAAAGCAAGCGCTCTACCACTGAGCCACCTTCCCAGCCCCTCTCTGCTATATTTCTGTTCTAAGAGAAACTTTACCTTCTTAACTAGGTCCACAGTTTGCCTGAATGATTCTCTTGTCACATGCAAGAACCAAGGTCAATGTAGCTGCTCTAAATTTCTGCTAATATATATGTTATGTTGGGTTTATGTCTTTTTCCGGCTCTCAGTTCATCAAAAGCTAACAATATCATGTTTGTCAAAATACCCAAAAGTTCTTAGATGGAGATCAATGCACAGTTTACCCACTCATTTCTTTAGCGAAGAGTATTGCAGGTTGGTCAGTGGTATGAGACAGAAGAAGTTCTGGTGTTTTGTTGTATATTAAAGAGTAAGATGTCATACTAGAGATGGATAGAAGAATTCTGAAAGGTTTTAATATGAAGAAGTAGTAAATGTTTAAGGAGATAAACATGTTTAATCCCACCTTAACATTACATAATATACCTCAGCGCCAAAACAGCATATTGCCCCAGTAATATGTGCAATTTTTATGTTTTTAATATTTCAGTTAAAGATAAAATTTAATTTAAAAAAGCGCATTGATTCCATGGCATGCCTATTTTAGAGTCTTCCAGGGAAAAGATTTATAATCAACCTCAGTTCAAATCAATAGAATAATGGCATTTGGGTTAAGAATTTAGATAAGCAACAACAAAAAAGAATTTAGAGGAACAAAACAAACAATAAAGACTAGTACAATAATTTGTTCAATGCAATGTGTGCAAATTTCAGTGTCCATAATTTAAAGGGGGAATATTTTGTATCAGTGCCAAGAATGATTTATTTCAGTTTGATTCATCATTAACTTTTTCTTACTTTTGCAATTTTTTCCCCCAAGACTTGAGATATTCTTAGTAACAGAAAATTTCTTCACATGCTGAAACCTTTTGGTCATTCCCTTCTTTTGAACACTTCCTTTCAGGGCAATATTAAAATGTTAAATGAAAGAAAGAAAGAGGGAAGTTAAAGACCTGAGAATTATAGAGCTAGGGAGAGAGAGAGAGATATGCCATTCCAAAATTCAATAGTCTAAACTCCAGTCAATTAAATTAATATTAAAGTGGAATTCAGTGAAAACTAAATTGCTCACACTACTTTCATCTGGTCAAATTCCTCCAAGAATTCCTGTTCCCATGAATATTTAGCTTTCCTACTCTCAGGAATGAATCTGATTTTTACCTTGAGGAAAAACATACCATATATGTCGTGAAAAATACAAATGCAAATTCAATGAGCCCCCCCCCCTAATATTGAACCCATCTGTATTGAGTCCTTGCGTATGGCAATCAAATTGGAAATCCGGGTCTATTACATGCACATGTAATATTTCTAGAGTATATCAAATTCCATCCTATATCAAATTTTTCCTTGGGTTCCTAGAAATTTAATATAAGCAAGTTTCACTCTATTTGAAAAGGACATGATGCAATATAATGTGTTTTTCAATGAATAGAATTCTTGGTAATTCAATTTATGATCAGGACTTCTTAAAGGCGACGTACTTCCTAGAGGCTTCATTCCTGAGTTCACTTCTGAGAACCTTACTCAGGTAACATTCCTTTTGGCTTGAAAGACGAAGAAGTGAAGATAGAAGGAATTTTTGCTGATTCAAAAAAAAAATAACCATGTCACATCAAGTATAGATGGAGATGTAGTTTGGAGATGAGGCAAGTCTTGATTTAGTTTCTAATGCATGGACATCTCTGGACAAGCCATTTCCGCATTTGTTCACCAGATGTTCCTTATTACTCTTTGGTCCCAGCACTGCACCCACATAGTAAGTGCCTATGTCATCAGACTTACAAGACATCATCTCATTCCTAACTGCTTCCATGTAGCCTATTTTCCCCCTCCCCCGCTGTTGTATTCCTATGATTCAATGTATTCTTCAAATTGTCATTTTCTATTGGTTTGCATTTTCTACCAACATTTCTTTTTAAGTTTTGTTTTCCATAATTAATTCTGATTCCCCTTGCATATGTCTCTGTATCACATGACTCCTATTATGGTTATTATTGTTAAATAAAAATATACCTTTCTATCCTATGTTCCCAATCCCCTGATCTTAGTAAAATCAAGCCTGTTAAAAATGATATGCACTCATTAAAAAAATTCCATTTAAAATCTTGGAAAGCCTACATTAAGAATACTTCCTCGTATGGCTCTGTCAATCTTTCCTGCACCTGTTAGCATGTTTAGAAAATGGCTTTTTATAATTCAACCATCTTATTGCAAGTGGAAAAAGATTCACAAAAGTAATTCTGATTATTCAAATTGTTTTATAAAACATAAAATTAAGAATCTCTCCTGTAATAAGCACTAATAAACTTAGCAACTAGATATAAATAAAATATAGGGTATTAAAGTGCTCTAATATGATGGGAAAGAGTTATAGGCTCCTGTAATTATCCTTGCTAAATGTAAACAGTTTCTGAGATAGTTTTTAACTATTTTTAGTGCTGAAATCTTGAAGCTTTCTTGGATATACCGGTAGGATTGGCACAGCTTCCATTATACCACTTGTTTTTTAACTCCCCAACGCATAATAAACCTATGAACTCCATTAACTGTAATCGATATGCATGCAAGGTTATAAAGGCCTTTCGTTGGCCCTCTCTCTGACTCAGACGAGAAGCCAAAATGAGTATGACGCCAAGTCCCATGCAAGTAATCAGGTAAGTCATTTTTCATTTGAAAAGAAGTCCTCTCCAATAATGGAAATGCTGAGAAGGGTTATTACAATAACAAATGAGTTGGCAGGGTGATTTATGCTTGAAACAAATGTACCTTCTGATGGAATCCTCTTTAATTCCTTATAAATCCTGGGCTTAGTAGACAGGGTCTGACTCTGGGAATGGGGCAGTTGAATGCCCTCACTAGTTTGAATTCACTTGTCTCATTTCTTGTGGACCAAACAGCTGTTTTCCATAGTCTTCTCAGCAGGTCTCTGTTTGGGGATTAGTTACGCTTCACATGGTCGTACATCACAAGGAATGGATGTGTAATTACATTAAATATGCTTCATCTCTTTAGATTCACGTATCCCAAATCACTGATATTGGAGCCATCCAATAATCGCTCCTCATGAACTGGTTTACATTTTAAACAACAATGTCTTAACTTAAATGTAAGTGTTTTTAATGCTTCTGGAAACTTCTTCCTCAGATTTATTTTTGAGTGTGCCTGACCATGTTAGCTACAGTTAGGGTTCCTCTGCGAGAGGTCCTCATGCGTGTGCCTAGAATAGAAGAAGCAGGACTGTGTACTTCAGGCTTTAGAGTAAATTCAGTGGAGAGCTTAGAACTGGGGATAGTCAAGTTGCTGAGGAGCCAAAAGGGTGGGGACCAGTGAGGGCCACAGGGAAATGCCCGGGCCACCATTCAGCCAGTTCATCCGTGCCATGTTCTTCCTCCCCTTAGAATGTGTGGTTGCCAAAGCCAAATGTACTACTTAGGTTTTGTTCAAAATCAGCCTGAATCCTTCCCTGTAAAGAATACTCTCCATTTTCTTAGAAATGATGTCGTTTCTGCATCTCCCAACAGCCCTCTGTTGACTTTGGTTATTTGTCTTGTCAGCTCCCAGAGCCTCAAAGCATTCAAGGTCATTATTCAACTAGGAAACATAATCCTTCTACAACACCTCCACCACCTCTGCACTCCCCCTCCCCATTCATTGCTAAAAGGGGGGCAGGAACTGTGATAATCTCACTCAAATGATCTACCATAGTCCCTTGCACATACTAGATGCTTAGAAATTTTGCCCTATGTGAAGTGCCATTCAGTTTAATGGAGCAAATGAAGATTGTAAAAACGATTTTACCGAATGTAAAACAATGGCTGAGGTGGCTGTTGTTGCATTATAAAATGTCATGTGATTTGATTGAGTAGACACTGTGATTCAAATGTTGCTCTGGGCATTTAGCACATAGTGTCATATGGACAAATTAGATTCTTGTCCATTCCAATGGGAAAAGACAGAATAAACAAGAAGACATATAATAGGATAGTTTTAGAGTCTGATTTTCTTCCTTCCCTCCTTCTTTCTTTCCCTTCTCTATTTTCATTCATTTTCTTTCCCCTCCCCTCCCCTCTCCATCCCCATCCCCATCCCTCCCCTCCCCTCCCCATCCCCTCCCCTCCCTTCCCTTCCCCCCCCTCCCCACTCCCTCCCCTCCCCTGCTCTCCCCTTCCCTTCCCTTCCCTTCTCTCCCCTTCCCTTCCCTTTCCTATGCTTCCTTCCTATTTATTAGCTGAGTGGCTTTCTAGTCTCTGAGCATTAGTTCTCTCATCAGTGAACAACATAAATAAACTTGTGACTATCAGGTTGCCACATTGGAGAGCCAATGATAATTACCCTGTGTCTGTGTGTGTGCACGCGCACGCATCCGCGCATGCTATTATAAGTTTTTTATTGTGAAAATACTGTACAGAGGGGTTACAGTTACATGAGCAAGGTAATGAGTACATTTCTTATCAAGCATTGTTGCCTCCTCTTTAGTTTTTCCTACCATCCCTTCCCTCCCACTTCCACAATTACCCCGCCACCCCCACCTCCGCCTAAATTGTAAAGTTCGTTTTCGACATAACGACTTGTACATCTCATTGTTGCAATGGGTCCACCTGTATCCCTATTTAAACGATTTGTTTTTTTCCCTTCCCCTCCCCAAATTATACCGACATCAAATCCAGTGAAAACAGGGTTATACGGTGGAGCCAAAGAGCTATTTTGTGGAAGACACTACGCACATAGTGAAGAGTAGAGAACAGACCTAGACCAAGAAGAGTCAACAGGGGGCAGCAAACCCAATTCCTACAGCTAGAGTTGACCTGACATGGAGTAGGTCTCCCTGTGAGGGGATGGGGTTTCCATCACTAAAGGTACTCGGGCCACAATGGGTGATCACCTGTGAAGGGGTCTGTGGGATCCTGGCTGGCTGGAAAGACTAAATTAGGATGCTACAAGAAAAATGTGCCTGGGGATGTCCTGTGGGTTAGCGGGTGTCACGCCTCACAGTTGGTAACTGGCATCACAAGTTTGATGCATGTATACAAACTTGGCTCTTGTGAAGTCTGAAAAGCCAAGTGTTATTATTACTTTTAACACACACATTATACTACAATTAAAGAATCCTCTTGGGTGGATTTTATTGTTTTATGGACTGGGAAACAAAACAAAACAGGTGAGGTTCTTTGGCTATAAACTTAGGGGAAAATTGGCCTAAGAATCAAGGCCTAGTCCTATAATCAGTCCAATAATCTCCAACTTAATTCCTTCAACTGGAGGGTCTTGAAGTTTTGGAACTATCTTTTAAGTATTATTCTAGGCCAACTTTCCTTATTAAACATATTAAAGAATCCATTTTATTATTTGTTAATTATAAAATATCATTTTGGAGAGGATTTGAACTTAATTCAATTTAGTAAGAATTATTTTAATTTAATAATTAATAAGCTAGTCATTAATAACAATCCTGCAATTATATTTTAATTTAATAATATGATTAATAAGTTAACCATTTTTTGAAATAATGTCAGATTCTCTAAGCTAACATCTCATCAATTCTCCTCTGTTGATGATCTATCTCAGAGTTAATGCAGAGAGAGCTGTTGTGTTTAGCCAGTCAGGTTGTATTTTCTATAAGCAGCACTAAGGTTCATTGTATCTAACTCTGATGATGAACAGGGAAAAATGGGTGACACCTATAGGTGATAAACATGCAAAGTTTTAAAAAGCACTTAATATAATTAAGTGGAATGCTGCAGGTCTTGGAGTCACATAAATCTGAATGGATTAGAGTTTTTGTTGAGAGAGACTAGTCTTATAAGAATTTTTCTACAATGAGAGGCTTTTCTTTTTCATTTCTTTCTTCTTTTTTTTAAACCAATTATATTATTGTCTGAAAGGAAAAGATTTCTGTCACTATTTTCGGCTACATGGAGAAAATATTTCATTCTTGTGAAAACCATATTCAGGATTAAAAATATTCAATGCAGGCTGGTTAATGCTTCTTTCTAAATCAGAAAGGAAATAGTACAAAGCTCACATTCTTATAGAAGGGAAATCATAGCAGTCTTTAGAGGAAAAAAATAAGTATATTGTTAAGCTAATCAACTTTTGAGTTTTCTGGAAAATTCTATAATCTAAGCAAAAGATTGAAGCGTTTGTAGCATTTGCTAGACACTGGAACAGAGTCAAAGGTGCTGAAAAGGAGAAATTAGAGGCCCAGGAAGAGAGAAGGTGTAGAGGATACAGCTCAGTTCTGGCAGGTGAAATGTGATGGGAACCAGAGCTTTTTATTTAGTAATCGGCCTGATACTAAATATCCTCAGGGCATAATGACTTGCAGAAAAATGTATTTATTTTGTTTTTAATCTCAACAGTCATGTGAACTTAAAAAAACAAACAAGGAAACTTTCCTTACAGTTGCAACAAGACTGAACCTTACCATTGAGCAGTTAAAAAAATGAATATCTTTGAATATTGCACTATACCCAAAGAAAAGATTCATAGTATTAAAACAACTGAAGACTGACTGACATAATTAATTCACTTACTTTCCTTTACCATCTCTTCAATTCCAGAAGGATTTCAATCAAGGGCTGTATTGGTTTCTACAAGCTGCTAGGTGGCATTCAACACCAGAATATTTTGGTTTCAAAGTTCTGGAAGCCAGAAATCTGCAATCAAGTTGTTGGTGTGACTGGGTTCTTTCTCAAGGTGCTGGAGAAGGACCTGCACCAGACTTCTGTCCTAGACACTGGCAACCTCAGGCATTCCTTGACTTGTAGATAGATCTCTCCAGTCCCCTGGTTATCTTCTTGTATGTCATTCATCATATTTTTTCTTTCTGTCTATGTGATCTAAGGTCTGCTTTTAATAAGAACATGTATCATATTGCATTAGGGCCACCCAAATGAACTCATCTTCACAAGATTACCTCTGTAAAGATTCTGCTTCTAAATAATGTCCCTTTTTGAATTCCCAGGAGATGAGATGTCAGCTTATCTTTGGTTGTTGTTGTTGTTATTGTTGTTTTGTGGGGAGAGGCACAATTCAGCTCATAACAATCACCTTCAACAGTCTTCTTCTTTCTTAAATGAGAGTAGAACAGTTGACTGATTTCAGAGAAGTTACAATTCTTTCTACCTCTCATGATAGCATCCAATCAGCATAGTAAAGTGCTGTTTGGTGTGCTTATGGAGTTTGGCACAAAATATGTACCTAAGACCTATTTTTTTTTACTTGAGTGGTTGTGATCATGTGGTGTAGCCACTCCTCATAGCTCTTGTTGCCTCTCCCTCACCTTGGCACTGTTCACATGTGAAGGTCTGAGTGTTAGTTGAACCTGCTGCCCTGCTTTTACCATCTCTGAACACAGATGGACAGAGGATCTGAGAGAAAGTAGCATGGATCCTCTCTGGATCTTGAGACCCATGAAAGATTTAAGTGGGAATCAGAATCCATGACTCCAGGGCTCTGTGGGTGTTAGAAGGAGAGGTAGTGATCAAATCAATCTACTGTTTTTTTTTTGTTGTTGTTCTTAGCTCTTGCCAAGATTGCCACATTTCCCCATTTTTCTGGTCTCAGAACAGAACAAGACGTCAGTTTTAATAACATGAACCCATTGTCCAGGTGGCCCTGTCTCCTTCCTTCTCTCTGCTCCTATGAACTTTGCCTCCCTCCAGGACGTGTACACCTCATTCTGCAGTATGCATTTCTCTGTGGGACTTTGTAGCAGTTGTGATTGTTCAGTTTATCTACGTGACCTGCTTTGTAACAAACATCTTTCGTTATTTAACTCCTGAGCATTTGAGGCCATATGTATGCTATCTCTCACCCTGATTTTGAACTTCAGGCCAAGGGCCTTTTATTTTCTCCTACTGGACCTATATAGTGATGCTCCATGAACTCATAATTTAAATTGAAAAATACTACTCATTTCCAAATAGGAAATCTCTTTACAGTTTTTCTTATTAATGCACCTGTTTCTAAAAATGGAAATGAAGGTCTTCAAATTAAGCTACCTTTTTTTAGAGAATCTTAGAATATTTCTGCTTATGGTAGCAAACAAATCAATCCTTAAATCACTCTGAATGCAAGAAGCAGGCATAACATGCCCCTGACTTTATAAGTGAGTTTTTTATTGTGGGTTGTGATTTTTTTTGGCCACTATCCTGACATTCTCCAGGAAGTTACTAAGGAGACTGTAGAACAACCAATGTACTGGGCATTTTGTGGAAAGAGGCACCTTTATGTTCAGATTGCCTTACAGCCAAAACACAAGTGCTAAGTGAGTAGCCAGTCTCTAGATGACACACCTCATTAGGCAATTGGGATGACTGAATATAGTAATGCATGTAGACTCCAAGGGTTAAATCAATGGGAGCCATAATCATCAAGGTGATGGAAGTGTCATTTATGAACTGTAAAGGTATGTGTGTATGAGTATATCTATATCCATATGTGTACATCTGTGCAGTGGTATTAGATACCATGGAACTAGATATTTTAATTTCCTGAAGTGTGTCTTCCCTAAGACTCACAGCATTGGTAAATATTGACTTGAAGTCCACAGGAAATTGAAATAATGGATTTGGGGGGGGTAGCATATGAATTGACTCCATGCACAGAGGCTGAACTTAAATGGCAGATTGAGGAAGAATGTCTAATTTCTTGATTATAAAGGCCTTATTTTTTTTCCTTGAGCCTACAGCGCCTTGCCATCTGTCTTTTTAATCTCTGCAAGGAAAATCCCAGCCTGACTCCAACCTCTCTCTCTCCATAATGGGAAATCTCTCTGTGTTTGATGAACCTAAGTGAAAAATGCAGTCTCATATCCATGTATTTATTAAATCTCTGGTTGCATAAAGGCCTCACTCCAAAGTAATGTTCAAAATAAATTGCTTCCATGATTGTATTGTTAGAATGCACATGTATGATTTCTCCTCTCTGCATTCTAAGATGACAATGTATCTTGGGGAGCATTAATGATACAAATTCAAACTACCAGGGTAATCAGCAACAGACAGATCAGAAAATTGTAGTGATTGGCCTAAAGACTCCTCCTGAGTTCTTCTCAGAGCTAGGAGGGCTGGGGCCTCCTCCAGGAAATCTGGCTTATCTTTCTTTTTTCTTTCCTCCTACAGAACCCAAGTCATAATTTTTCCACCCAACCCTTCACCCTGACCCCCCACCCCCAGGATACAACAGTTCTTCTCTGTGCTTGGGGTTCCCCTGAGTGCCTTTTCAAGATGTTAAATTTTGTCATCACAGCCAAACACACTTCCAATGACCCTCGGACCCTTCAGACACTGTCCTTCCTTGTGGCAATTCACATGGGGTCTTCTATGGTATTTCATGTTCAATTCAGTCCAGGGCTGCTGCAGTGAGAAAGCTATTCCCACTTAGTGACTAGATTTGAAAAACAGCAGTATATGGATATACTTTTGTGGGGTTCTTGTTGCTCTTGGATTATTAGCATTCAAATGGTCAGAGACTTTCTTACATGGGCACTACTTTCCATTGTTTAGCCTACATGAAGGTCTCTGCTATCTTGTTTAACTTTTGTGGTATGCCTATGAAGATGGACATTTATTTTCCCCTTTTACAGATGGATAAACCAGGCTCATCAAGGTAGACAGATATGTCCACATTTGCTTTGTTGTTCAGTAGTAAAGCTGAGATTTGACCCCAGACAGGTAGATACCAGAGACTGAAGGCACAGACTTCTTGTCAGGTCTTTGAGGCAGTGTAGGAAGTAGTTAGCAGTCCTAATTCCTGGGAGCAAAGGCCACTACGCTCCTCTCGGGGAAGGTTTCTTCAGCTCCCTGAGCTCTGGCTACCTTTATGTGAAATGAACCAATCAGAACTTGCAGCATAGGGCTTTGGAGAAAATGAAATGAGATAAAAGATACAATATTCCGGACACATAATGTGTTCCATAAGTGATAGCTGTCATGAATGAATTCTCTCTTGCTGTCATCTAATATCTGTCTCTCACTCTGTAAAATAAGGCTAGCTTTGATGCTTCTTCTTATCAATAGGAGGACTATGTTAAGGGATTGAGTTGAGGAATCCTATTTCTTTCACTACGTTGATATGTGCTTAGCTGGCCTTCAAACTCCAACGTAAAGAGCTATCATAAGGGCTGGGAAGGTAGTTCAGTGGTAGAGTGCTTGCCTTTCACACATGAGGCCCTGGGTTCGATTCCTCAGCATCACATAAAGCAGAAAAAGCCAGAAGTGCTGCTGTGGCTCAAGTGGCAGAGCGTTAGCTTTGAGCTGAAGAGCTGAGGGACAGCGCCCAGGCCCAGAGTTCAGGCTCCACAACCGGCAAAAAACAAAACAAAACAAAACAAAAGAGCTATCATAAATGTTCTTGCTTATTGACAAGTTGAAGAAAGATTATTTCCAAGGATGTTAATGCTAAGGTCTTCCCTTTCTACAGAAGGACACTGGGGAGGAAAGCACAGAATCCTTGTTTGAGAGCAAGGAGACCTGGTTTGCATTCTCTAGTCACAGGTCAGAGTGAACACAGTTTGGTTATGGCTAGTATTCAGTGTTCTTTTTGCAAAATGAGGTTAGAACAAGGTGTTTTCTTAGATATTTCTGCTCCTGTTGTATATGAAAGCAAGTACTACATCTTTTCTAAAGGTCTTTATATGTCACTCTTTGTTCTTAACCTCACCTTCACTGTGGGATTCTGGGAGACAGATGATGGGTATACAAGAAACAGACAAGTACTGAGGATAGAAATATATATTTGGAATTGTTGGATGGGTTAGGCTGGGAAAGAAAGTAAACCTGAAATGCAAAGAAATAGCTATAAGAAACAGCTTTGAAGTAAACAAGGAAATGGTTGGGAAAATGACTCCATTATGTTTGCTCCAAACAGTGAGAGGTAGATACCGGTGGCTCATGCCTGTAAGCCTGACTATTCAGGAGGTTGAAATCTGAGAATCATAATTTGAAGCCAGTGCACGCAGAAAAAAAAATCTCCAAAATGCTTATCTCCAATTAACCAGCAATGAAACAGAACCAGAGTCCTGGCTTAAGTAGTAGAGTGTCAGCCTTGTGTAAAAAAAGCTAAGCAAGAGCATAAGGCTCTGATTTTAAGCCCTAGCAGTAGCATAAAAACATTATAAAGAAAAACCCAAATAGGAAATGGTGCCTTCCCCTGAATTTAACAGGTGATACCTTATCTTTGCCTCATTAAAACTGAGATGATATGATCCTGTTTTAAACATAAGATATTTATATAACAGTGGAAAAATGAAGAATTCTTCACCTCACCAATATGCTTGAAATATCAGTTGAATAATTCATGTGCAGGAGGTGATTTTAAAAAGATGAAAAGTGGGGTCAGGAGTAAAGTTGTTAACATCTACATTTAATTTAAAATAATAAATAAGCAGAAACAGATAGTGCTGCATCTCAACTACTCGGGAGGCTGAGGCAGGAGGATCACAATTCCTATGTCAGTGAATATCTTACAAAGTCTCTAGGATACATACAAAGTATTGTGTAATAGAGATAGCCTTTCAGATTAATGTGGAAAGATACTGTTAGTCATTAACATCAGGACTGATTATTAAATTACTGAAAATTTAAGTTTCTAAATTAGGAATTTTTTTCAGATTAAATGTCTGACTCATGTATTTTACCCAAATTAGCTTCTGGTTAAAATAGTCAATGTAAAAAAGAATCATGAAGTAGCTTGAT
This sequence comes from Dipodomys ordii, assembly GCF_000151885.1. Lineage (NCBI taxonomy): Eukaryota > Metazoa > Chordata > Mammalia > Rodentia > Heteromyidae > Dipodomys > Dipodomys ordii. The sequence continues at coordinate 6,924,719 of NW_012267259.1, read as the reverse complement.
TAATAATAATAATAATAATAATAATAATAGAGAATGTTTTTGTAGTATCAGAATGGAAGAGGCCTTTCTATACATGATATTAAGATAAAATTTATAAAAAGAAAAAATTGTCTGGTTACACCATATAAAGTCAAAATAAAAGAAAATGAAAGAAACACTATTTTCACCAAAAATACCTAATACAAGCAAAATAAGTAAAAAGAAAAAAGTTAGAAATGTATTTGAAACATCTATGTCAATTCTACTGAAGGTGATCAAGTCAGTAGAAAACCTCCAATAAGAAAATGGGAAAGAGATAAATAAGAATTTTGTTCACAAAAATCACCACTGAGTGTCCCTAAATTTATGAAAAAGAAATACAAACTGAGGTCGCATTTTAAAAAAGATTATATATTGAAAACGCAGATCAATCCTGATGAAGGGCTAGGAGATATACATGACCTCAGGTTATTTTAGGAATAAAATAAAATGTGTGGTCCTTCTGAATAGTAAATGGTCAAAACTCTTTTTGTCTCTATGTCTCTTTCTCCTAGCAGTACTGGGGTTTGATTTCTCTCTTTCTCTCTTTCTGTTTTCTCTGTCTATCTCTGTCTCTGTTTCTCTTGCCCTGGCAGTATTGGGATTTGAACTAAGGGTCTTGCCTGAGTTCAGCACTACCCAAGTACTTAACCACTTGAGCCACGTTTTTCCTTTAGCTGTTTTGTTTTTCTGGTCCTGAGACTTGAACTCGGCCTGGGTACTGTGCCTGAGCTTCTTGCTCAAGGCTAGTGCTCTATCACTTGAGCCACAGTATCACTTCTGGCTTTTTTTCTGCATAATTTATTAGAGATAAGTGTCTCATGGACTTTCCTGCCCAGGCTGGCTTCAAATGGTGATCCTCAGATCTCAATAGCTAAGATTACAGGCATGAACCGCTAGCACCTGGCCATTTAGCTATTTTTCGGATAGGGGCTCATATTTTCACCCAGGGTGGTCTCAGACCATGATATTTCCACCGATGCTCCTAGATAGCTGGCATTTCAAGTACATACAACCTCATTTGGCCTCAGAAAACACTGTCATCTACTCATTTAAATTATACTTTCTTTTTCTTATGAAAGTAACCTATAAATGCACAAAATCAGTACACTAATTTTCACTTCAGAAATACAACTAAAATTCTATCAATGAGGACCCAACATAAAATACTATGTTCTATCTACAATGTTATATTCTATACAATATGTCTAATAGAATATCAGGCAGCCATTGCCATCCTTGGGTGGATTCCTATGGAAAGATGTCCACAAAGAAGACACATTATGAAGCCGTTTGTACAGATAGTAAGAATCTTATTGATTTTTTCCATTGTGATTGTTTGTTCATTTTTTAGCAGTGTTATGAATCAAACCTAAGACATTGCACATGCTAGGCAAGCACTCAGTCTAGCCCATGTAAGTAGTTTAATTAGGACATGATGCCAGAAATGTTTCTAGGGAGTGAAGAAGTGAGGTAGGAAATGGAAGGTAGTCAGTGCAGGGTACGTCAGTGGATAGTTAATAAGTAGGTTAAGTTAATGTGTAGGTCAAGTAGATACTGGAGCTCTGTCCGTGAGGGGACCATCAGTGCTCTTCCATCCAAGGGCTGATGCTGGTTTACTGAACTTCTAAATATCCATTCATCTTCATCTGAGAGCTATTTCCAGGATGAAGGTCTTCTGGTCAGCTTCAAGCACAGTTTGCGAGAAAGCCCATAGGCCAAGTTGCTTCACGGGAGGAGTCTAGAGTTTCAGACTCCATAACTTTAATCTTTCAGATGGAGACATATTCATCCTAATACCTCTTACTTTAATTCTTAGATGTTTATTTTCTCTTCTGTTCTAACTTTTACTGAATCTCTAAGCTTATAGCATGTCTGACTTGGACTAACTATAGGATCAATGCTAAAGATTGATTGATTGCCCATCTTGCCTCTAAATTATCTTTAGATGGCTAAGAAAAACACAATATGGTTGATAAAAAGGAAGGGATGATAGCTAAGATATGGAACCAACCCAGGTGTCCCTCAGTAGATGAATAGATCAAGAAAATGTGGTACAATGGAATTCTACGCTCCCATCAGAAAGAATGGCATGGCCTCATTCATAAGGAAATGGAAAGACTTGGAAAAAATCATATTAAGTGAAGCCAGGCCCAAAGAAACATAGGCTCTGGGGTTCCCTCATTTGTTATAATTATAAATGTCTAGGATAGTCCTAGCAAAGGATCGCAACAGCTCACTAGCTAGGTACATATGATCATATAAAATGATACTACTTGAAATGAATTCCAAGATATGGAAACAAGACTTTTTGTTGCTGTTGTTAATGTACTGTGTGAAGTTATTGCTTTTTTCTTTCTTTTCTTTTGGTTTATCCCATTATGTCACTGTATTTGATTTGATTTTGGTACCCTGTGTCTTGAACATATGTTTATCTTATTTGGGGAAGGGAAGAGGAATAACAAAATGGTGAGACAAAGGACAAAGGTAGTAGTCACAAGACAATATATTGCAAATGAATTTTACATCCTGGGGGAAGGCAGGAGGGAGGGAAAGCAGAAAAAAACAAGAGAGGGGGTAACAATGTTTGACAACAATGTTTGACATTGCCTTACTTATGTAACTGTAACCCCTTTGTACAACACCTTTACCATAAAAAAAATGGAAGAGGTGAGTTTGATCAGCGCATATTGTATGTGTGGAAATGACACTGCAAACCCCTTGTACAGCTACTGTATTGCTAATAAGAAATCATAAAAAGAAACGAGAAGATTAGAGAAAAAAGAGAGTCTAAAAATAAAAACTTGAAATCAAGTGTATTTATGATAATTGAGCCATATTTTAGGTCCTGAACCTCTGCACATTCCTAGTGCAGAAAACAATCATCAGAAAAAGGAAGACAATTAGTTATCAGAGACAAAATAGTCCTAAGGTTAAAACAAAGCAAAATCCTGAAGGATACAGAACAGAAATCTGTTCACCAGAACTAGTGCATTTCTGAGCCCCAACGAAGTCAGGAGCGGAATGGTCACTTCACATCCTCCATGCCAGCTGCAGTACAGGCAGTAACTACAGCGGGAGATCTGTTCCATTGTTCCGTTGTTTCGCCATTGCTTGGATGAGTCTATCCCTGCAAATTTGGCATCAAGCCAAAGCAAAATTTAATCAAGTCCGTTTTAGGATTCAAGTCAATGCAACCCATGTATGCAGTCTCCTAATGGTTTGGTTTGAACTAAGGGCAAACTTAGATAATCTAGAGAAGTGGGGAGAATATATAGAGAAACCAGGAAATCTCTTAATATTATTTTTTTCCACAACCACGCTTTCAATATTACTCAGGCAGCAAAGAGATAAAGAAAAATTATGGAAAAATTATGCAGTGAGATTGTGTGTGTGTGTGTGTGTGTGTGTGTGTGTGGATAGTTAATGTTTTCTGAAAATCAGTCAACTATGCCAAATAACATCCTTTTAGGAAAATTCAGAAATTTAAGATAGAAGCTTACTATATGAATTCTATTGTAATCCTATATAAAGATTTCTGTGTTTTGTGTTGGGCTGCTAATCTTTCTTTTTTTCTGCATTTGTAGTACATTTTTAGCCATATTTCATCCTTCTAGTTCCAGATGATCATTTTCATCATCATCATTCTCATCATCATTATTAGTAATAATTATATTTTGGTGATGGCTGTTTCACGATGCTATTCAAGAAATGAAGTACCTCATAACACACATGTTGATGGCCTGTGCATTTTGATATCTTCTTAAAACCTGTGCAATGAATTGGCTTCACAGTCTGGCATTTTCAGGAGTGTGTGAGCAAGTAGCCTCATTATTGATAAATATTTTAAAACACGTGATATTTACCCAGAAGGTCCCAGTGGCTCCATGTGCCTCCTGCAGAAATGGCATGTAATAAAAAAAATTCCAGAATGAAATTTCAGAAGAAAAAAAGGATACTGCACTTAAACAAAAAATTCAATAAAAGAAATGTTAGAAAATCCCCAAAGCATTCCAACCAAGTTATGGATTAATTGCTTGGCACGTTTCCTTTTTTAATTCCAAGCTGCCTTTTTGTTAGCTGAGTAAACAAAGCATCCAGAATAAGTCAACTTCAGCCAACAATGACAGCCCATTAACATCCTGACTGATAATAATGATAATTCCCAAAGGTATCAACACGGTCTACACATAAGTAATATTTGACCATCAGGGACTGTGTTAAAAACAGGAGGAATAAAAAAAAAAGCTCTTGTTCTCCATCCTGAAATAGATAGGCAGAAAAAGAAGGGCCTAGCTTCCATCTAGACTTCCATATAGTTGATCCAGATCTTTTGTGATGGAGGCCTGAGGGGCATCCACAGTTTACATTGAGTCCTGAGGGGGTACAGGAAAGGGCAGAGGAGTTGTTAAACCCTGAATCCAGAAGACTTTACAAGGCTGTTATCCTATCTAGTTTGAGGACTAGAGTTTGATTGTTGCATCTCACACACACACACACACACACACACAATCGGAGGTAGTATATTTGCTCATGCCTCAAGAAAGATGTTTTCATTAGAGTTCATTTTATTTACATAATGTAGATCATATCTTCCTTTTCTCCCTGAATTCTGAGTTCCAAAAGAGCAAGGCTCTGCCTTAGATTGTTTACAGAAGGTGCATAGTGAATACTAAATAGCATTCTTCCACAAACAAGGGCTATTCAGCTATATCTTTTAACTCAATGTCAACCAAATAGCACTTCTCCTTTATCACCTCTAGCCACCAGAAAAAGGACTGTGGAAATAATTCAAAACTTAAATTTTGAGTGGAAACTTTTTTTGGCAAAGCCACATGGTGTACATTACTATTCTTACTGCACTCAGATTTTTCACAAAGATATCAAGATGGGGAGGTTGACATGAGAGAGAATTCTCCCCATGAATAGGGAAGCCATCTCTTTTTAAAGTCATTTATTTAAAAAAGCTTTAAGTAGTTGTACAAAGGGCGTTCAATTCACCATGTCTTTTTATGAGTCCTTACCTTCTATCATACCTCATCCATGCCCTCGAGGTACTGATTTCCATTTTCACATGTGCACATTGAGTATTGTGACTGCATTGGTCTTCTGTTTCTCTCTCCATCAGCCTGTACCCCACACTGAGACTATCTCTTGAGAGAATCAGTGTACGATAAACCAGATAGCAACCAGTCTAGAGTCTCTTTATCCTTCACAGTCTTTTTATTGTACACATATATGTTACAATGACAACTTTGCCCAGATATATACTACAGAGAACCAAGGCCATGTAGTATATCTCATGATTGAAGTTATTGGTTCTGTGAATGACTGAAAGTTGTAACTTCGGGGCTTCTTTTCTAGGCATTGATTTAACTGGATACATCCATCTATTCTTCCTATTTTAACCCAGGCAAAAAAAGAGCATCCTAATACATACATCTACAAATACATTGTTTAAACTTCTCAAGGAGTATTCAAACTCAAATAACATTTTTATTCAGATAGGGACTATAGAAATCAATTCAATTCTCTATATTTGATAAATAAACTGGGTACCACAAAGGCCTGTATTTGATCCAAGACCTTGAAACTGCTCAGTTATATTGGTAAACACTTAGAAAGAGTTGAGGATGGGTGGGGGGAGATTTATCTTTCAGAAAACACCACCATCTATGTATATTGAGATTGTGGTCAGCTACTTTTAAACTGTTTTGGTCTGAGATTTAGGATTAGGATTAGTGTCTGCTTAGGGTTGGTCAGGATTTGTTGACAATTTTATAATAATACACAGTTCTATTTTCTGTACTTAGAGATGCTTTGATGCACCTTTTTCTTCAGTGTATATTTATCCAGCAGTGAGTAATGCACTGTGACAGAGGATATGAGTGTCTGTAACACAGCTCTCCTCATAACCTCATTCTCTAGGAGACACAGGGCATCATGGGAAATATGAAGGTGAGCCCATCTCAGAACAAAACTCAGAATAAGGTGGCAGATGGCAGATAGCAGAAAGTACCATAGAGAGCTAAAGGGAGAGAAGGGAAGTAGCCTTTCATTGGGAGAAATTGGCTAATATTGTATGAATTCTTTTGTGTGTATGTTAGCACTAGGGCTTGAACTCAGGACCAGGGTACTCTCCCTTAGCTTTTTTGTTCAAGGTTGATGTTCTACTACTTGAGCCACACCTCTGCTTCTAGCTTTTTGCTGGCTAACTGGAGTCAAGAAATCTTAACAAACTGTTCTATATAGGCTGGCTTTGAACTGCAATTCTCAGATCTTACCCTCCTGTGTTTCTAGGTTTACAGGTGTGAGCCACCATGCCTGGCTTGGATGAGTGATTTCATAGATGTTATTGAGAAAAATCCTTCTAGGGGTTAGGAAACTCAGTGATGGGATGGGCATAGTACAGACGTGAAGATAGGCATAGGACAAGAAAGCGGAGACTTCAGCTAGAGAAAAAATTATGTGCTATCTTTTATCATATTTTTTTAATGTCAGTCATGGGGCCTGAACTCTGGGTCTGGGTGCTGTCCCTGAGCTCTTTAGCTCAAGGCTGGCATTTTACCACTTGAGCCACAGCACCACTTCTGGTTTTCTGGTGGTTAGTTGGAGATAAGGGTCTCATGGATTTTCCTGCCTGGGCTGGCTTTGAACTGTGAGTCTCAAATCTCATCCTCCTGAGTAGCTAGGATTACAGGCGTGAGCCACCGGTGCTTGGCTCATACTGCATTTTAAACATCTCCGGGAAGCAAAGTGACTTGAACATAAAGGCCTCCCTCTCTGTCTCTCTCTCTCCTCCTCCTCCTCCTCTTCCTCCTCCTCCTTCTCCTCTCCTCTGTCTTCCTCTCTTTTCCCTCAGTATTCTCTTTCTTATTTTGATGTAAGAGAGTGATATTAGGGACTGAACTCAGGGCCTTGAACTTGCTAGGCAAGTACTCTACCACTTGACCAATGCCCCAGTCTTTCATTTTCAATTTTTCTTTTCTTTTTAAGATAAGCTCTCACAGTTTTTCCAGGGGCCAGCCTTGGGCTACAGTCCACCTACTTAGGCCTCTGAGTAGCTGGAATTACAGATCTGAGCCATCACACCTGGTTTGAAATGTCAGTGTCATTAAATCAAGGGCAGTAACCCAGACAGGGACAAGGCTGATAGTAAGCTCCACCTGTTTAATGCAAAAACCACCTCTTGCCCAAATGAATACTGGCAACTGGCTTGCCCATGGGGCTTGGGCTCAGTTTGGAGTAATAATGTAACAATTATCTAGCAGCATCCTTATATTTGAACAACTACTGGAAAAATGATGTGTAATGCAAATATGCATTTGTTGTCAGAGGACCTTCACTTGGCAATAATTTATTACAGCTAAAATTAATCTAATTAGTAGTAAGTAATTCTTTCAATATTTTATAATTCAGCCTTCAATAAAAAGCTCATTCGGACCTCTCAAATCCAAATTGAAGAGAGATTTGAGTTTATTTTCTGTGGCTTTTTCCTTTAGTCTTTCCTTATTCACAAAACCCAGTGCTATTGTTACAAAGATACAGCCAAATAAAGAGGCAAAAATGTCCCCCAATGAAAGCCTGACAGGCAAAACAAATCTGAAAATACCCTGACATGAGTTTGGTTTAAGAAATGGACACATTGGCTCCCGGAACGTGTGAGGGGTCAGGATCTTGGAATAGTTGTAGAAACTAATTATTATTGCTATTGTCGTTTTTATTAAGGACAATTTCTTTTAGCAGGAACTGCCACACATTGTATAAAACAACAGATGCACATGGCAATTGGAAGACTCACTGCAAGAGATGGAGGGCGCATGTTAAGCCAGCCACAGTCAAGGGTGCGATGAGTTAGCACCAGGCAGGAAAGCTCTGGGTACACTCTCACACATTAACCACCATTTATAGAGGAACATCCCAGGGAAGTCAGAGTCTCAAGTGCTCTTTTCAAAGCAGTAACTCTCACACTTAAAAAAAAAAGAGTGGTAAACGCTAATAGAAAGTTATGAAAGGGAGTGTCTGAGGCCTGATGTGAGTCAAGAATGAAAGGAAGAGACTTCCAGCTTGCTCAAGTCCAAGACCCAGGTTGAAGCCAAACCTGGTACAGGGAAGGAGAAAGAACACAGCCTAGTTCAGAAGACTGGAGCAGGCGTGGCCTCCCCTCTCCGCAGCCGCTCGGGTAGGACAACATACAGGTGTGATGTGCTTAGAGAAATTGCACCTGACCTCTGACACTCTTGCTCTCCATCACTCCTGGCCTGGGTGACTCTATATAGGGGAATGGAAGACGCTAAGCATTTCCCACTCTGCCTCCAGTTGCTAAAGAAAAGCAAGGGGACAACTTCAGTTCTGCAGCAGAACCCAGAGAGACTCTTGGTGAAAAGCTTTCAGTCCCAGGTCTTCCATGCCTTGGGTGGGAGGCAAACAGATGCAACCTGAGAGAAACAGCAGAGTCTCACGTTGAAGAGGAGGGGGGTGGCTTCTGCTTGAATAGAGTCCCATTCCCACTCTCCTGCTTCTTCCCCTATACCTCGTTTCTTTCAGACAGGCTAGTGCTTTGTGGGTAGGCCCAAGTAGGAAGCTCCATCTTTTATTGTCCCTCAGAGTTGTGTTGAAGACCACCATTGTTATTTCTTCTAGATCTGAACAGTAGCACCTCCTTCTAGTTTCTTCTTAGATAGAGTATCTGCCCTTGTTTTTACCTAAGGTCCAAAAGTAGACTCAGATAATTTCCTAAGCCCCCAGCATACAGAAGCTACAGGAAATTGATTACAGCACAGGCCCGGGAGCTGTTGCATTAACTTTCTTACAAGAATGTCTGAGTGTTTTAGGATTTCAATGTAGTAAATAGATTCTCCTGCAGAGCACGGTTTTAGGGTACAGAGTAGGGTTTGTGATGGCCTATTCCCTTATAAAATAAGACATTTAGTAATGTAATAGTCCTAACATTTAAACCTCAAATGTATTTCCGTGACAAGTGGTTAAGAACTCAAAAACAAAGCATTATCAATAGCATATGTATGAAATAAGAGAAGCATTGGCCAAGAGAAGTTATATTTTTGACATTGGCAAAAGGGATACATTAATTGGCTGCAGAAAGAAGTCAACATAATATTTACTCTACATTTTCACAAGGATATGAAGAAAATTCTAGAAACTTAAATGCACTTGGCTTTGTTTTGTGAAGGAAAGCCCAAGGGGAACACTAATCAGAAGCAAGTCTTCTGAGTTCATTTTCGACACCGGATAGGATCAGTAAATAGATAGTCTCATAACTAATGCACAAGATAACATTGTTGGGTGTGTTAGGAGAGTTGTGGTTTTCAAAGTGATGGACAGTTTATAAGAGACTTGAATTGGAGCTTTCTGTCAGACTGTATAAGCATAATCCTGCGTTTCCTTTTAGAAGCTTTTATTCATGCTGGATTTTCTATATGGAATTAGTTCATTTCATTTCCTACATTGAAAGCTGGTGGCTTTTTTTTAATGTGCTAGCTGAGCTTGAACTCAGGGCTTGGGGTGCACTCCGTGAGTTTTTTTGCTCAAGACTAGTGTACTACCACTTGAGCTACAGCTCCACTTCTAGATTTATTTTTTTGGTGGGGGGAAGGAGGTAGATAGTTGGAGATAAAAGTCTTATGGACTTTCCTGCCCAAGATGGCTTTGAACCCTGCTCCTCAGATCTCAGCCCCCTAACAGCTAGGAGTACAGGCATAAGCCACCGGCGCTCATCTAAGGCTGGTAGGTTTTTAAAGTCTTAGATTTGATAAAACCTCAGCTTTAAAGGATGTCTTTCCAAAGCAACAGTACACTTACATTCATTGTTTTCTTTCTCTCTATTCTCTCTCTTTCTACTATTTGTTTCATTGTATTTAGGCATTAGACTCATTAAGGTATAAATTTCTGTCAGATTCTTCTATGTATGTATGTATGTATGTATGTATGTATGTATGTATGTATGTATGTATCTATCTATCTATCTATCTACCTACCTACCTGCCTGCCTGCCTGCCTATTATCTATCTATTTTCTGTTACTAGGCCTTGAACTCAGGGCTTTTGGTTCTTCCTTACCTTTTTTTTTTTTTTAAGACCAGTGCTCTACCACTTGAATTTGAGCCACACCTCTGCTTCCAGCTTTTTATGGTTAGAGGTAAGAGACTTGGATTTGTCTGTCCAGGCTGACTTGAAATCTCAGTCTGTAGAGTTCAACCTCCTGAACAGCTAGGAGCCACCAGTTCTTGGTCAAGTGTTAGATTCTGCCTCTCAGTTAATCCTATCCACTGCCTCCCTCTTCCTATCATTATCCTTAAGTGCCAAGCAAAGTCTTACAAATAAAAGATATTTCATACAAAAAAAAATTGGAGGGGGGGGATGGGAGAATCAGTGCAATGAGTGTAAAGCTTGTTTGGGAAGAATATGATGTTGAAGTCCTGGCTGGCCTTTAGATGAAGTCTTCAAGTCAACTTTAATGTATCCTGGTCACGATGGCTGCCAGCCTGGAGTGATCGCGCTCGGAAGCTGCCCGTTCATTCTCTGACACTCCCAGACAAAACCCAGGGCTCCTTCCCCTGAAGTATGGAATACATTGAAAGAAAGATTGCCCCAAGTGAAGGAAAATTAGGATAGTTTTGAGAATTCTGAAGTAGCTTTTGATGTAGTTCATATCCTACCTGAGTATGGCACCAAAAAGATTGGGAATTCTTGTTGCTTTATAGTCAGACAAAAATTTAAAATTATAAGTACAGAAATGCTATTTTCATTGGTTAAATACATAGGAAGAAGACAGAAAAAGGATCTGGATTATTCCTAGTCCAGTGGCTCATGCCTGTAATCCTAGCAAGTCAGGAGGCTGAGATTTGAGGATCACGGTTCAAAGTCAGCCTGGGCAGGAAAGTCCATAGGATTCTTATCTCCAATTAGCCACTAGAAAACTGGAAGTGGCTCTGTGGCTCAAGTGATATTAGAGTTAACCTTGAGCTGAAGAGCTGAGGGACAGCGCCCAGGCCCAGAGTTCAAGCCCCATGACTGACCAAAAAAAAAAAAGAAAAGAAAAAGAAAGAATCTGGATGTTTACAATCTAAAACTTATTCTCCAGTCTTGTGTCTTCATTATATATGCCAAATTGCAATGAAGAAATAAGAAACTCAGGAATATCTATTCAAACCAAGTTTTGTTCATTTAAGGAAGTAGCCAAAGTCCCTTAAAGAAATCTTCAAATTATCTTGAAGATTTTTCTCAATTTTGCTTTACTCTAATGAGAAATCTAATGACCTAATTGCTCCTTGAAGAGGAGCAATTGTCTGACACGTGTTAGTTTCTAGCAGATACACATGTAGCATATAGTATGATTATAAGAATATATGACTACTAGCCCAAGTTAGAGCTACGCACAGTGGTGGGGGAGGGGGTGGAGGGAGGCATCACCTTGCCGTTTCGATTTAGATTTAAACTCAGGTTTGAACTAAGCATCAGATTTCCTTATTGACTACTTCAACCATCCCTTCTGTGTCTTGTTTTCCTTTTCCATGTTCTCTGAGGAGTAATTCAACTTGCTCTCTCTCTCTGTCTCTCTGTCTCTGTCTCTCTTTGTCTCTCTCTCTCCTCTCTCTCTGTCTCTCTCCTCTCTCTCTGTCTCTCTCTGCTGTGTGTCACTTCCTCCATGTCATGCCTTTCTCGAAACATAAACTTTGTCTAAACCTGGTTAGCCAAAGTAACCAGATTGTTTTCTTTCAGCTGAAGAATGATCCTTATTGCACAAGTGGAAGACGAAAAATAAGCCCTTTAGAGCTAGGGCTCTTCCTAGTTCCTGACTGCACCCCTATGTTCATGGACAGCTCTGTCCTAGTTTCTGGATGAGAGTTCAGTTAGCCTTTTTTTATTTTTATTTTTTGTCAGTCGTGGGTCTTGAACTCAGGCCCTGGGGGCTGTCGCTGAGCATTTCAGCTCAAGGCAAGCGCTCTACCACTTGAGCCACTGCGCCACTTCTGGTTTTCTGGTAGTTTATTAGAGATAAGAGTCTCATAGACACTCCTGCCCAGGCTGACTTTGAAGCATGATCCTCAGATCTCAGCCTCCTGAGTATCTAGGATTACAGTATCTAGGAGCCACTGGCGCCCAGCTGCTGCTGCTGCTTTCTTCTTCTTCTTTCTTCTTCTTCTCCTCCTCCTCCTCCTCCTCCTCCTCCTCCTCCTCCTCCTCCTC
>NW_012267259.1:6861917-6912425 GCF_000151885.1 Dipodomys ordii | reverse complement strand
CTCCTCCTCCTTCTTTTTCTTCATCTTCTTCTTCTTTTCTGGAGACACAGCACCCTCCTGGGTCCAGGGCTCAGGTGTTCTCCTGAGCAGACCCTCTTTCCTGCTTTCCAGATGACTTGTGGGATGGGTCTTACTATTTTCACTAGAAAATTGCAGTCCACAATTATGGTGGGCAACAGCTTGCTCAGCAAAGAATGAATATTTTCCTTATGTTTCATTTTGTTAAAGGAGGTTGAATAACCAGCAGAACAGAGGTCTCTTATCTCTGTTGGCTAAAGCCCAATGTTAGAAAGGCTAGCTTTACAGGGTCTCATACCAGATGGACCGATTAGTTGGCTTTGCTCTATTTCTATTTTTTTAAACAAAAGAAATTCTTGATGCCTTGTCTTCTCAGTTATAATATATGAAAGTAGTATTTTATATTTCATGAGGCTGTTGTGAGAATTAAATGCATTAAGCCTTTTATAGTTCATGGAACAGATATACAGTAAGTGGTAGTTAGGATATAATAATAATAATATTATTATTATTATGGTGATGATGATTAACCATCCAATATTTTAGCAAATAATTGAGATTATTACTTCCTGTGAATAAGTCTCTGTTCTGGGCACTTTATGCATGTATAATGGACTGATTGGTCATTTTTGTGCTGAGTATAATAAAGACACATAAGAAAGGCTATTAAAGGTAATAAATAATATAATAAAGGCTATTAGAGATCAAGCATAGCTGGAGATATGGCTCAGCAGGAAAGCCAACCTATTTCAGAGGACATAGGCGAGACAGTTACCCAGGGATACAAGAGATAGATAACTAGATGATGGGGAAAAAGAGGGGGAAATAGCATTTGAGGAAGAGGAAATTGAGTATGAAGACCCTGAGTTAGGAGGGAGCTTGAGCATTAGAACCCTCAAAGGATAGCCAGTGACGGTGGAGGAGTGGCATAAAATAGAGACACAGACAGAATCCTAAGCTCAGGTAGGTATCCATCCTAGTTTTTCAGGGTTTTCCCAGACTGTGAGACCCACTGAGCTAGAACCTGTATAGTCCCAGGCAAACCAGAATGTTTGATCTTCCTATCCAGACCATGAGCCAACCATGGCCAGCCGTCACTCAGCTGGAAGACTCTGTGGTTCTGAGTTAGGAAATCAATCGATTTCTTCTCTCAGAGAAAGGCAACACAAAGAATAAGGACTGTTAACATTGTTCATTAGCATAGACTTGGAGAAACAGCACAGAGCCACTGACAGGCCATATAATTAGGTTACAAATTAAGAACCATTCCTTTATCAACTCATTCAGGATAAATCAATGTGCAATGCCTATATCCAGATTTGCAATTAACTATGTGAAAGACATGAGCTTCAAGGATGATTGCCTAATCTTCCCCGTGTGTTTCATGTATTCTAAAGAAGGCAAGGCTTAAGATAAGGAATTTCTAGCTAAATGATGCTTATACTTGCTTCTAATTCCCTCTTGGTGTCAGTCTCCTTGAGTGTCCCAGGGCCTTACAATGAATGGAATTCAACTCTCCTTCCCTGTTATGAGGGTTAATTTCATGTGTCGACTTGCCTGGACCATGAGGTACCCAGATATTTTTTGCAAATATTGCTTTGGGTCTGCCTGTGAATTTCATTTCAGATTAATGTTTGAAATAATGAACTGGGTAAAGCAAAGTGTCCTTTTCAGTGTAGGTGGACCTCATGCAATCATTTCTTTAGCAGTGGCATTTGAGTGAATTCAGACTTTTTCCTCCATAGAATTAAAAAGGCCAATCTTCCCTCATGTAAGGGAGCCTCCTTCTGTTCCATTCAAGCTGAGACATTGGCGTTTTCTGCCTTCAGACTCAGAATGAAACATTGGCTCTTCCTGGTCTCAAGCCTGCTTACCTTCGAGTTAGAATTACGTCATCAACTCAGCTGGTGTCCCACACTAGAGCACTGGCTGTTCTGTATCTTCTCCTTACTAAGTAATAGTCGTGGGGCTTGCCAGCTTTCCTAACTTCCCAAGCCAATTCCTTGAAAGAAATCTTTCTATATATAAATAGTGATACCTGTATATCTATATCCACATATCTCTAATTGGTCTGGTTTGTCTGAAAAATCTCAAACATAAAAGTATAATGAAAACATGCCCTATTTTTTATTTCTTGATGACATAAAAATAACTTGATCATGTATAATAATCATTAGAGAAAAGGAAAGTGTGCACGCTCCAAATTCTATTCTTTTAGCAATTTTCCATCAGCATTTAAACAACGGGAACATGCATTTGTTTTGACCAAAGTTAAGGTCATTCCTTGCAGGCCTGGCTGCTCTTATGCTTCTCTTTGCACATCAGCCTTCTAAAGGAAAGGATGCTGTTGCAAAAGGGAATGAGAAGAACTGGAGTAACAAGGCATGTGGGATTTAAATACCCACAATCTTATACTCCAAGATCCACTACAAATGGATGGTTTAGCTTTCTAGGAAGCCATGTACTCAGTCCAGAAGCCTAAGAGCTTCCTGGTCACCCAGCAATGGAAAAGAAAGGAAGACCCTGAGTAGGGGAGGGAGAAGGAGCTAGGGAAGCTGTGAGTGAGGAGAGGAAAGGCATCAGAACCCAGTTCTGGGCCACTCTATCCCGCATCCTCCCTTTCATCCTATGCTAGGGTGAAATATTTTTCTTCCTCAAATATTCCCAATTTTTTTTTCAAAACAGGCAAGGTAACTAAAATCTAAAGCATGTTTTTCTAAAAATGAAAAAAATGAACTTATGGTAATTTTCTAAAGGAACAGAATATATACATATGTATATATAATATAAGTAATCACAATAAATAAGAAAAATAAATAACATAGTATCCTTTAAAAACTAAAAATATCAGGCCCCGTATCTCACAAATTGTAGCCTTTACTATGTTTTCTTTAGCATCATGGAGATAGATTTACATAGAATACAATATAATAAATAATAAAATTTACCCACCTAAAGCATACAAGTAAGTGAGTTCTAATAAACATACTCATGTAACTATCATCTCTATCATAAAACCATAAGGCCTTGGGGCCTTTACCCTTCATTTCTCCTGTGCTTTAGCCTCTGGAAACCACTGTTCTTTCTGTCACTGTAATTCTGGTTTTTTTCCTAAAGTTTCTTATATATAAAATAATACATCAGAAGTTGTATTTGTCTGTCTTCTTTCACTTAGCATAATGCTATTCATTTCCTGCTCTTATAGTATATCCACAGGTATATCAGTATCGGTACCTAACTCTCTATTAACTCTATCTATGTATCTGTTTATTTATCCATCTATATATCTAAAATCGTGTATATGTATGTATGTACCTATGTATCTATCAATCATCTATGCTTCTCTTGACCCACTTATCTATCATTTATCTATTCTATATTTCTCTGTCCATCCACCATCCATCCATTTATTTCTACCTAAAGTCATTTGACCTTTCATATATTTTCCAAATTCCACATGCACACCTATCATTTATTCAAATGACCTGGGTGGGTATTATGAACACAAGGGCCACCAGATCTTTCTGCTGTGGTTTTACTCTATATAGTTGAGATCATTTTATGTTGTTATACTTGATCAAGCTTCTTCCTTTTCAGCGCTGTGTAACACTCTACAGTGCAAGTTCCTCACAATGTATTCAGCCATTGCTGTGACAAATAATGTTGTTATGACCATCCGGGCGTGTGTCTCCTGGTGCTCCAGCAGGGTTTCTTTAGGCAGGCCTTGTGAAATAGAATTGCTGGGTCAAAGCATAAGCTCATTTTTAGTGTGAAATGACATTGCTTAACCAAATGGCTTTGTTATAAAGCTTTGTAAATATGTCATTAACTTGTTGTCAGCTAAGTAAATAAAATTCGTAATAGGAGGTTCTGTGAAATTTTGATTTTTACATTCATTCACTAAATGTTTATGAAACATTGAGTTGGGGCCAGAAGCTGGGCTCAGGGTTTGGAATGTGTTGATCTATTTCTGGATTCTCCTTGCTCATGCAGTCTTGCTTTCTGAAAACACTTTGGAGAGGGTCTGGCACAGAACACTCAGCCAGGGCTGGCTTCTGCAGGTCTCTCCCCTTCTTACCATTTTGATCCTATGGACCGTTCTCTCTTCTGACTCAAGGGGCTTCTGCAGTCCCACGTGATCTACACTGAGTGCTCACCATTTGCCCTTGCACAGTTACTGCCTGGTCTGGGTGACTGCTTGTGCATTGGGCATCCTTACAAGAATGTTTTGAATGTTTAGAACCATGGGGATCAGAGATACGTCACATGAAATCTTCCTTCTTAATGTTGTGGTATCAGATTATTGTGCTGTGGGCACAAGGTGAGGTTTCCATCTTATATAACTAAAGCCCTTAACCATGGGGCACCAAGCCCTCCTCTCCTTCCCCCTTCAATCACCATATTTCCTCCTGCTTCCAAACCTGACTACTTTAATTGCTTTAGTAAATGTAATCTTGTGGTGTTTTTCCTCCATGACTGGCTTTTTATTCACTTCTTATTATGGTGTTTTCTTGGTAGGGGCTTTTAGCAAGACAGAGCTTATGATCCTAAATAGAAAATATGCTTCTTTATGTTAGTGTTGAAAGGCCTAAAAAGAGGGTGGTTGTGTTAAGGACTTAATTCTCTGATAGATGTTTCTTTTGAATTATCTCATCTCAGTCTCTTAAAGTCCTAAGAGGCAGACCCAGTGATTCATGGTCAATCAGTAAGCCAACGGAATCCAACATGGTTTGCTGTCTCTGTCTCTGGTCATAGAGAAAGATGGCAAGGATGTTGAGACTTCAATTTATGTTTCCCCCACACCAAAGCTGTTTTTAAATAATATCCTGATGTTGTTCTGCCGTGTAGATGTATGGTCTCCAGCTACAAATGTGAGATCAAGAGGTGACATGATGTCTAAATTTGTGATGCTTTAGCTAGAATTTTGAAATCAAATATATGAACTTGCAAATCCATTGCTTCTCTGGTCTTCTACAGACTTGGGGTACCACTCTGTGGTTTTCCTCAGAGATCTAGGGTTATTGTTGAGCTGTCTTTCTTTCTCCCTCTGCCTCTGCTCTTTCTAGTCTGGGCTATTAACCTTGTGTGACAGTCTATGCACACATCATGTCTTGGTTTCAACCTATTTCTTAAAGCTAGATTTCAGCTTTGTAAGTGAGACCATAATGTTGGCATCAAGTCCGATGCTTGTCTGAGTGTGGTTAGGAGGAAGACAGCTCTGCAAGAACCACCCTCAAAACCCCAATCCTTCACCCATTTCCTGGCATTTCTCTAAGCAACAAGCTCCCTATTCTCTGAGGAATGAATGAAGCTTTAGTCGCTGTCTTTCTGACAGGTGAAGAGACATCACTCCACTCCTCATACACAAGCAAGAACAACACGGAGACTTCTTAACTTTCCTTTTTATTGCTTCTATTAAGCATTCTATTATCCTGTCAAAATCTCAAGTATACTCCAGCAGCCCTTGTGCAGCCAAGTATCCTATGGGTCCGTTCATTTAGCATATTGTCGTTTTCAGACTTTCTGTCTTGTCAAAGAAAGACACTCACAGAAAGAAAACAAAAGACCAGAAGTCTCCAAATGAATGGGCTTGCTTCATGGAGGAGAAAGTTGAAGTATTAAAATCGCTCATCAGATGTTCTGAAAAAATCATTTCAGCTGCTCCAAAAAAAAAAAAAAGAAAGAAAGAAACAAAATTTTATTTTGAAGGATGTGTTCCAAGAACTTCCCCTTTGATTTTTTTAAAAAACCATCTGTCATGTTTGTTTCATTCCAGCCTTGAAGTAAATAGATTTAGAGAGTGTACGGCGGCCATTCAAACCTTCCGCAGAAGGACAGAAACAGCCTGCTCTGTCAGTGCCCTTCTGGTATACTGTAATCAAAAGGCTTTGGAATTAAGAAAAAAAATACCCATAGACATTTTACTTGAGTTGGAATATGGTGTGTGGAATACAGAATGTTATTTTGACCCGTTGTTGAATGTCTCAAAACTTTTGCTTTGAGCAGCAAGGAGAGACTTTTTATTGGCATCAGGGAATCAATTTCTCTTTTGAATGAATCACCTAAACACAAAAGTGCAATTTCTTTTTTCTTTTTCTTTATGTTGGTACTGGGGTCTGAACTCTGGGCTTCATACTCTTGTTGGGCCTTTTCATTGAGTGCTAGTGCTGAACCACTTGAACCACACCTTTACTTTTTAGGGTTTGTTTGCTAGTTAATTGTAGACAAGGGTCTCAAGGACTTTTTTGCCCAGGCTGTCAGGGAAATCTTCTATCTTCAAACTCTTGAATTAGAGGTATGAACCATGAACACCAGCTTGGTCAAGACCTCCCTCCCTCCCTCCCTCTCTCCTTCCCTCCTCCCTCCCTCTCTCCCTTCCCTCCCTCCCTCCCTTCTTCCTCCCTTCCTTCCTTCCCTCCTTCTAGACGTGAGCCTCAGGAATGTAAGTTTTCACTCTTTGTGCCTCTGTAACTTCACAATGCAGTTTTCATTTAGTCTTCCCACCAGAAGAAGTTTGTCTCACTTCTGGGTGCCCCCTACTTCTCCCTGTAAGAATCTCCAAGGCATTACATGTTGCTTCTGATTATAATCTTATGAACTTGATGCTTTTATTCTCTCAAAACTACATGAAAGAAGACCTATGAACTGAGCAGAGCTCTTTCGCTCTGCCAAAACAAACAAATAAAAAAAAACAAAAGCAATAATAAACAGATGAATTGTTCCCTGGAATGAAGAGACTTTCACAGATCAATAACTGCCTGGGAGCAGAAAAGAAAACACGAATGTGAGAAACTCATTATAATATAAAAATATTCTAAATAAATAAATGGCAAGTACTAACATGCTCAAAATAATAGTGCAGAAGTGAGTGACAATGTGTGAGCTTGTAAACTCAGATCCATTGCTGTGCAAAAGCTCCGTGATGATTAACAATGACGATGCTTGTAGATTATCTCCGTGATAATTGTTTAAAATAGATGCTCCAACCCTATCACTTCTTTGTGTAGATAGAACATAACTTAGCACACATTCTAGAATGTGAAATAGCTTGGTTAATACTTTAAAATATCAGTTTTCACTTAAATGTACAAGAAATTGAAGCAATCATCATGACAATACTGGAATATTACAGAAGACATGATGCCATGCTTGGAATTAGCTTCTAAATAATCCAGTCTAAGGCTATGGGGGAGGAAAGAAGGGGATCCAAATGAAACAACATGTACTGAGCACTGATAATTAGTGGAACTGGGGGACGAGCCCAGGAGGAAATAGTGAACATCATTCCAGTTTTGTATGTATTGGAAATTTTCCAGAAGAAAGTCAAAGTACTTACAAGGATTTAAGAGGAAGACATTGATGTGTTGATTGGAGTTGATTTGGGGCATTAAAGTGTTTTCTCAGAGAAGATGAAGTAGAAAGTACCATCTACAGAGAAAGTATATCTTTTATTTTTCAAATTTCCTCCAAGTATTGCTATGTCAAGTTAGAGCCTATGACTATTAGAAGGTTTGATGCTCATGTTGTCAGAAGTCAGAAAGAACAGAAGAAAGATGTACCAAGCAATATATTTTTATAAAAGAACATTCTCTTGCCAGGAACTAGTGCCTCAAGCCTGTGATCCTAGTTACAAAGAAAGCTGAGATCTGAGGATGAAGCCAGCATGGACAAGAAGATTCCAGAGACTCTTATTTCCAATTAGCAGCAAAAAGCTGGAAGTAGAGACTTGGCTAACATGGAAAAGTCACAGGAAAAATCAAAGTCCTCAGTTCAAGCCCCAATACGGGCACAAAACAA
This sequence comes from Dipodomys ordii, assembly GCF_000151885.1. NCBI lineage: Eukaryota > Metazoa > Chordata > Mammalia > Rodentia > Heteromyidae > Dipodomys > Dipodomys ordii. The sequence continues at coordinate 6,904,610 of NW_012267259.1, read as the reverse complement.
CAAACAAGATTGATGTCTTCAGCTCAGGAATTAACATGAATTGTTTTTCTTTCCTAATAGAATAAGATTCTTAAGTTAGAATTCATTTCTGGGATAATTTTATGCCTATCATGGAACTTAGCATAAAGTGTTAGTATAGAAGTCCTTTAGTACCTATTTGAGTACTGGGTGAATGATTGCTTTAAAATTATAGATCTGAGCAAATATTTAGGATTCACAAGTATGTCTGGAGGCCTTATTCACAGGTAAATGTTAAAGCTGGAAGGTGTCATTGTTTTTTTATAGATAAATAAAAAGGGCCTAATGGACAAAAAGTATTATTTAACCTCTTTTCCTCACACATTTACTGCATCTCAGGATGGATGTACTGTGCAGACATAGTTTAGAGCTTTTGGTAGTTTAGAGCTTTATGTTCAACTGAAGGAGATGACTGATGTCATAGATCAGGGTTAGTTTTTCCAAAACAGTATTCCATGAGAGCTTTAGATTTTATAGAAATACCTTCAATTTGGTGTCATGTTTGGTACTTGGCATCCACAGGAACAGGGAGTATGGCTACAGACACTGATTCAGAGTTTTCAGCTGCTGCAGAAGCTGATCCTGTCTGCTTAAAGAAGAAAGAAAGAAAGAAAAGGAAAGGGGGAAAGAAGAGAAAGTAAAAAGAAAGAGAAGACTTATTGCTGGGTTTATTTTTCCATAGCATTTGAGAATACCAGCGCTTATATTTTACTAGTAGACAGACTGACAGCTCAAATGGTGGTTTGTAATACATTGGTAAACATCTTGATGTTTTTAGATTGTCTCTAAGAATGATTTGAGGGATGAATTTGTGTGTCCCATTATGATTCTGTGATGATTGATTACGGAGTACAGCACTTTCATTCCCCACACCTGGGGAATTTTCTCCAGGACCTTTCACATGAGCCTTTATCCTTGGCACTTTTGGATGCTTGACAACAAACTAAAACTGACAACAATATGTTTATTTATTTTCTCTTCTGAGAAAGAATGTTCTGGAAAGAGCAGATGGGAAACATTTTCATGGGCAGTTGTCTGAGTGACTTTTGGAGCAAAGTTTATAATCAGGTATGCAGGTAATTTCAATGCAATCAATTTTGTCTTTTCACCTGGAGCATCCCACAAAAACACAAACAAACAAAACCGTACTGAGCTGGTGTCAGTGGCTCAAACTTGTACCCCTAGCTGTTCAGGAGTCTAAGATTTGAGGATCGAGGTTTAAAGCCAGCTAGGGCAGGAAAGTTGGAGAGTCTCTTATTTCAATAAGAGATACAGAGTGAGCCAGAAGAGGAGTTGGGACTCAGTGGCTGAGCTCTAGCCTTGAGCATAAAGAAGCTCAGGGACAGTACCCAGGCCCTTTCAAAGCCAATATTAATACCACCTCAGAAACATTAGAACTGGAGCCATGCTCGCTGGGGGAGGGTGCCTGCTCTCCAAGGGCAGGAAATGCCCTTGCACACGAGTGTAAAATGAAAAATAAAGTTTTTAATGGCTCTAACAGAATCTTCAGTCTCTGAGGATAATTGTAGAGTTGGCTCACTGTCAGCAATTCAAGGAAATTTGACTGTGAATTTAATTCCTCAAACTGGAATTAGAAACTTTTGTTCTGAAAAATTATCCTAAGAAATGAATTTTAGGGACTGAATTATCCTAGGAAATAAATGTTTGGGACCAGAGGTAGAAGAGTCCATTCTTTCCTGTACCGAGAATGACACATCTCTAGTATTTCTTCATCCTCTTCTTTGGGCTCTATAACATCCATTTCCCTCTCCTCTCTCTCCTATCCTCCCTTCCCCTCCCCTCCCTGTCTGCTCCCCTTCCCTGTCCCTTTCCCTCCCCTGTCCCCTTCCTTCTCCTCCCATCCCTCCAATCCCCTCTCCTGTCTCCGCCCCTCCCTTCCTTTCTTCTCTCTTCTCTTTCTCTCCTCTCCCATTTCCTTCTCCCTTCTGTCCTCATGTCCCCTTCTCTGCCCTCTGGTCCCTGTCTTTCCTTTCCTCTATCTACTATGCTTTTTGGACTCTTCTACAGCTAAACCTAGTTGCAGACCTATTGACAAATATACCTCAGGGTCTGGTTAACACTTCTGCCCAGCCTGTAATTTGGGAGGCATAATTAGCTTTCTTGCAAAGAGCCAAGAGCACTTTTGGCATTCTGCAGAAGCACAGATGAAAAACTCAGAGATCCCTCCCCTCCCTGGTGACTTGGGGAATGACAGCCTCTGTCCTTTTGGCTGCCTTTGATCTGATCTGTGGGTCTGAAGTAGTTCCTTAACCTGTGGAGGCAGGAGCTGGTGTAGACTGAGAGCCACACCCACACGGAGCAGGCCTTGGAGATCCCTTTCTTTCCGAGGAAGTTTCCCAGGATTTGGAAACTGATAAAAGTGAAGCAGGTACTTTCCCTTGTAACTTGACTGTTCTCTTAGACTCTCATGGTGTAGATTTCCCTCCCCCCACCCCACCTCAGTCCTGGGGTTTGAACTCAGGGCCTAGGCACTATCCCTGAGCTTTTATGCTCAAAGCTAGCACTCCACCACTTGAGCCACAGCTCCAATTCCAGCTTTTGTTGGTGATTAATTGAAGATGACAGTCTCAAGGACTTTCCTGCCTGGGTTGGCTTTGAACCATGTTCCTGAGTAGCTAGGATTTTGGTATGAGCCACAGGCACTTGGTTTTCTTGGCTCTTTTGTTGTTGCTCTTGGTGGTGGGGGTTGAACTCTGGGCCTGGGCACTGTCCCTGAGCTCTTCAGCTCAAGGTGAGCGCTCAAACCACTTGAGCCACAGCACCACTTCTGGTTTTCTGGTGGCTAATTGGATATAAGAGTCTCAGGGACTTTCCTGCTTGGGCTGGCTTTGAACCGTGATCCTCAGATCTCAGCCTCTTGAGTAGCTAGGATTACAGGTGTGAGCTACTGGCACCCGCCTTTCTTTACTTTTTATAAGAAGAAATTTAAATGTTCTGAGTGAATTCCGGGCCTAAGCTCCAATTCAGACATGATCTCTAATTTACAATTACATAGGGAAAAAAAGGAAAAGGCAAAACATGGCACAAAAATAGAGGTTCACATACTTGAACCACCAAGATGGGAAAGAAAGAAAAGCTTTAGTTGGAGAGGCTATCAGTCTGAAGCAGGAGCAGAGATCTACAAACAGCTGAATTGGCATGACATCTTCTTTTAAACACTCAGTTTTGATACTTGCTTCAGAAAGACCCCAGGAAGAATGAGAAAATGCCAGGGGCATTGAATCATCCTCCAGTGTATCCTCTGACCATTCTGAGTGCTTCAGAAATAGCAATGACGAGGAGAAGGGATGGTGAGAAAGAGCCAAAGCTATTGGGGTTTTGGCAGCAAGCCCTAAGAAAATAAGACTTCTGGGGCTGGGAAGGTGGCTTAGTGGTAGAGTGCTTGCCTCACATGCACGAAGCCCTAGGTTTGATTCCTCAGAACCACCTACCCAGAGAAAGCCAGAAGTGGCACTGTGGCTCAAGTGATAGAGCGCTAGCCTTGAGCAAAAGAAGCTCGGGGACAGTGCCCAGACCCTGAGTTCAAGCCCCAGGGCTGGCAAAAAAAAAAAGAAAGAAAAAGAAATAAGACTTCTGAAATGAAAGAAATAGTGTGACTAGGCGTTCTAGAAATTCTATTTAACTTGTTCTATAGGCCAAGGACAATCCTTACATATTCTGGGATTTGTCCTCTTTGAAGGCATTATTGCCCATTTTAGGAGCAATATTTATCCCTAATGGGTCATAAATGAGTTCATATTTTTCAATTAAAATATTGTGATGTTTAGCTTTTACTGTATTTTTCATTCCTTTTAACTTGTGTGGCAACATCTACATCTAGTCTCTAGTGATTTCTGTTGTATCTACTTAGGCTGTCACTATGCTTTTCTTAAAATGACATCAACAAACTTTAATGGGCTACAGAGAAACATCCAGGCTCAAGCACTGGGACAAAACAATAAAGACTTCAGAATGTGAGCCAGTCACCCTCATGCTTGTAATCCTAGCTACTGAGGAGGCTGAGATCTGAGGATCATGGTTCAAAGCCAGCCCAGGTAGAAAAGTCCGTGAGACTCTTATCTCCAACAAACCACTAGAAAACCAGAAGTGGCGCTGTGGCTCAAGAGGTAGAGCGCTCACCTTGAGCTGAAGAGCACAGGGACAGCACCCAAGCCCCATGACTGACAAAAAAAAAAAAGACTTCAGACTGTGTTTCTTTACTGACTAACACAATGGATGTTTTAAATTCTCTTAAAAATTTCAAGAAGACTAAATCCCTAATTCATTTAATCCCTAATCCCTAATTCATTTCATTTCACTCAAGGAGAATTTATAATCTGAAATTAACATGCCTTAATATTCTGAGTTCTACTTGTCTCTTGGTGAACTCTGTCTTGCTTCAAGTTATTAGTAGGATACTCTGATATGGTGTGGTCTAATTTTCCTCTTCTATTCCATGTTCCCCTCCACCCTTACATTAAAGAAGCTCCTGCATGTCCTAAGGTACTTCTCATAGGAAAACCTGTGAACAGGTGTGGAACTAAAACAGGATGGTGCATGAAATCACCTACATAAATTGTGGAATGGAAAATCCTGACACATCTTCAAAATCCTTCTCGAGTATTTAAGGAATACTACTCTATAAGAAAAGAGTGTTAGGGCAATGCAATATCTTTCTGGTATTTTTCCTATCTTTGCTTCTCCTGGTAATCCTGGAGACCCCCCCAAATGGGTGGTGTAGGCTTACCAGAAATAAGGCCTAATTAAAGTTATTCATGTTCAACATGATGAACTACATGGTATCACTCATTCTAAAGGTTTTACTCATTGTCATAAGGGTGTGGAACAAATAAAACACTGTAAAGCTGGCACTATTTTGGTTAATTTTTGAGAAGAGTAACAGTTTTTATACTTTAGGTTTCATAGCACAAAACGTACTTGAAAAGAGAAATGTGAGGATTTGTGCTGCAATGGATTATTTATCATTATGATATTTGCCTGGATGGAGCTTCAACATTTATTGAATGCTAACTGCACATGTCCCCTTCCACTAATCCAATATTTCCAATATTTCTAAGTGTCCAGGGCTAGAAATTCAGGTTCTCTACCAAGTGTATGTGCAGGAGTGTGTTTGTGTGTGTGATAGACAGAAATAAATGTACTCAGCGAGAAGAATAAACCCATGCTTTAAGAAAATGGACTTTAAAACAAAAAGAAGCTAAGCCACAGGGGATGTAGATCTTGGCACACGTTTCCATCCACATTTATTCTTGTGAAAACTCAGTCTTAAGAAGTATGAATTCTGATGCTGAACATTTTAAGTACCACTTTCTTTCCCTAAAATGTTTAGAGTTGTTTAGATGAGCCTAACTCTCCCCAAGAAAGGCTGTTTGGAACAGATGTTCAATTCTTCTTTTTTTGGGGGAGGTCCGGTGTGGGGCCTGAACTCTGGGCCTGGGCGCTGTCCCTCAGCTCTTCAGCTCAAGGCTAGCGCTCTACCACTTGAGCCATAGTGCCACTTCCGGCTTTTTTCTTTTTGCTTAGGTGGTGCTGAAGAATCAAACCCAGGGCCTCAGGCATGCAAGGCAAGTGCTCTACCACTGAGCCACCTTCCCAGCTCCCAGATGTTCAATTCTGTTGAATCAAAGCAGCACCCTTCCCTTCATGTACTTGCACACTGATGTGAAGTTTTGAGCCAACTGCACAATTGTACCCCAGTTCCTACTTAAGGTATCTGGTGATCTTTAGTCATTTATTTCCTCCTAGATATCAATATCTAAGATCCAGCTATGCAGCAAGCTAGAACTGAAACATTCACAGCATCTAAAATTCAAAATGGTGTTTTTAAAGCGCTTGAAGTAAATACAAGGAAAAGGTCAGAACTAAACGGAAAGCTTTGTCTTCAACTGTTACTGAGCTCCCAGAGGATGCTAAAACAATGTCTGGTACTGTTTAAAACTAAGCACTGAAACTTGGGCGGGAGCTATTTGGAAGACAAACATCATTATTAAAGATAATAAGGCAGAGCTAGGATCTCGTTTTACAGTCTAAGTGGAAATTCACACTGGCTGTGTTCTAGAGTAGCTCTCTCCCCCTCAGGGAGTGAGGTGGTGCAACTCATTTGCCATTTCTATCCTGTTTTCTGTTTTCCTTTCTGAGTTGAGGTACACAATGATAAGGTCAGAATCCAAGTCTGTGTGTGTGTGTGTGTGTGTGTGTGTGTGTAAGGGGGACCCTTCTTTCATTCTTGCTTGGCTTTTTCACTCAAGGTTGTCACTTGACCACTTGAGCCATATCTCCACTTCTGGCTTTTTTGATGGTCAATTGGAAATAAGAATCTCTCAGATTAGCCCTCTGTATTGGATTATGATTTGGATCCTCAGAGCTCAGCCTTCTGACTAGCTAGGATTACAGGAATGTGAGTCACCAGCACCCAGCTTTGAAGTCTTCCAAGTTGGGAATTCGGGTCTCACAGAGATAGCGGTCACTAAATCACCCCCTTTTTTTTAAGCAGCCCTTGGAAATACCTTTGGACCTTTAGCTCAGTTTAACAAAATGACTACTCTTAATTACATCAATCATTAGACTACTCATAAGAACAAAACTATTTATTACTGGTACAATGGAAGATCTATTTCCATATCGTGACTCTGTTTATAAGTACCTTCATGAACCTTATTTAGCAACTTTCATGTTTGCTTAGTAAATGATGAGGTTTGAAAGAATCCCATAAAATGAGGACATATATATAACTCAATGTTTATGTAATGTAACTGTCTTCACTTCAAAACCTCAAGCAACATATATCTGAAAGTCTATTGAGACACACACATCTATCTATCTAACAATCTAATAGAAAACATTCCTTAGTACAGCCATATCATAATTTTTACAGTGGAAAAGTAGTTTTTTTAATAATCCTCAATTCAAATGATCAGTTGTCTACTTTCTCATCTTGGGTATTTCCATTTTCTCATCAGTGTTGGCTACTTCCATTGTTTTCCATCAGTGTTCTTAGATCATCACCTCTGCAAAGCACCACCTTGAGACACAAATACTTTGAAAGGAAAAAAAAAAAAAGCACAAAGCCTCCTTTCCCGTGAAATAGGAAAAATCTGCCAAAGCTGATGCCCAGCCCATGAGCTGTACACGATGAGCTACAAAAAAAAGACTATAGAAAAGATTAGAAGCATCTACAGAGTTAGTTACAGGAACATTATCCATAAAGCATGTAATCCAATCCAAGCTTTCCCACAACAGTTTCACGTTGCGCCAGAATTTTTAGGATATTTTCTATTTTCAACCCGTGATCCCATGTAATACATAGTCTTGGCATTTCTTATCACTGCCAACCATGCATTTCTCATTTTGAAAAAAATGTTTGTTCCAAATTTCAGTACTGTGCATCCTTTTTGCCTTAGACCAAATGCCTATCACACATTCTCATCATTTTAATTAAACTCGGGCCAGTCCAGGGCAAATGTTTGATTTTTGACTCAAAAGGTGCATGCAAATCACGAATTCTTGCTATTCAGAATAGAAATACTTCCTGTAGCCCTCTTTCTGCATGTGGGAGGCAGTGGCCTGCCAGGCTTATGCTTGTGCATCATTGGAAAAGGGACCTGCAGATTCAAAAATAGAAAAAGAAAGCCATGTCCATCCCAGGAAGAAACATCACGCATCTGTAGTTTTGAGATCACCAGTCTCAAGAAACAAAAGGCTGGCCTGGAATAGGGCAGCCCTTGATTTTTATCCCAGCATCAAATGAACAAAGAAGTTAACTGGCCGCAGATGTCAGAATCCTGAGCCCTAGGAAATCTTACGTGGGATCGGCAATCAGAGCTCTGAGGTCTTTGCTCTTTTAGCTCTCTCCTGCTGCATGGCCTTGAGCAAGGAAATTAGTCCTTTTCCTGGCCTATAAAATGGAAGGAACACGAAGAAACCATGTCTGTTACACATTTTTCCCAGCTTGTATGGCCAATTAGAGCCTTCAAAGAGGCAGTTCTTTAGCTGCTGAACTCGTTCTCATGAGTCAAGGGTTTGAGAAAATACTGATAACTGGAACTAATCAAAGAGAGACCCATAATAAAGGGTGTCATCCATACAAGCTTCTTAGCATCTTGTTTGAGTGTTTGCTGCCCTTGGTGACTTCCAATCATAGATAGATAGATAGATAGATAGATAGATAGATAGATAGATAGATAGATAGATAGATAGATAGATAGATAGATAGATATACACACACACACACACACATACACACACACACAGTTGATTTGGGGGAAAGAGGTCTGTGTACATGAACTGAGGATGCACCCATTTATTAGAAACATTCTACAACTTCTTATAATAGGCAAAGTAATTGAGCTTTTTGGTTTTGTCATTATACATAGGAAGAAGGTCTGGAGACTTTGTACGGGTCTGAATTTGTAGCCCTGGACACTTAGAAATGATAGATTTGGTGAAAGGGGACAGGTGCAGTTAACATTTAATGAAAGAAAACAGTGTTTGTAGAGAGACGAAGGTTGAATGATAAAAAGGTGAGGGATTGGCTGAATGTGCCTCATTTTGCCTCCTTCCCATCAGAGGCACTCTGATCAATGTTTCCAAATAAATAAATAGTTGTAGGTCTGACTGAAATGCCTAGTAAGGAGGCTGGGGATATATCTCTCAATGATAGAGCACTTGCCTAACACGAGGAAGGTAGTGGGTTCTAGCTTCCAACTGGAAAAAAAGCCCACATGTTCCCTAGTGCTTAACGCAACCTTCCAACTAATGCAATGATTAGTTCAAGAACAAGTGTTGCCTCATTACTATTTATGCTGTCTCTATGGAATAGATGCTATTATTGTGATTTGCCTAAAGTCCCTACATTAAGAAGCAGGTATGTGAATCTTTGTCTCTTTTACGCTGCATGGCACTTTTCATCACTTTGCTGGATCTCTTCCTAACTAAATTCATTTATTCAACTGAAATCTACTCGTAACTTGGGGCTCTGAGCTTACACTCTTACAATACCTCTAAACCACGCCTCTTGTCAGTTAAATTTTTTACTGTTTTTGATTTTAGGTTATGTGCTGCTTCAGCCACGATCTGCTTACATTTAGGCTCTTTGTTGTGGCTGGGATCATAGGCAAATGCCACCATAGTCTGCTTTCCTCGTGGACCCTTGCTGCCTGGCTAACCTTGAACCATGAACTTCCCATTCTCAGTCTCCCATCCAGCTAAGGTTACAGGTGTGAAGCATCAGTCCCCCATGAAATCTGCTTTCTTGACTTAGTTCTGTTGTTTGAAGTAACTGAAAATTAACCTAATAGACGACTCGCTTAAAGCTACTTCAAAGCTTTAAGATATCTTGCACCCTTGCTGTTTTCCAGCAATACCGAAACTTCATTTCCTTAAGGGTCTGTAGTATGTTTTAGAGACAGCTTTTTTGAAGGCTAGGGCCATGACTCAAACAGCAGAATACCTCTCTAGCAAACACAGGGCCCTGAGTTCAGACCCTAACAATTGCAAATATTGCTTTTTTTAAAGTTAAACTTACCAATAACAATAAAGTGCACATATTGAAAGCACATAATAAATTCTGTACACACTGTGAAATTATGACCACAATCAGGATTTCATCTCCAAATGCTTCTTTGTGCTCTGCCATCCCTTTCTTCAGGTTTAGTTCTTCTGAGAGTTATCCGTGTTGTAGACCATATCAACATTGTATTGCCTTGTTTTTCTGGACAGCCATCCACTCTGAGATATTTTGTTTATGGACATTTGGATGATTTCAAGTTTTTGCCCAACACAAATAAGGTTATATGAACAGTGGTGTTCATGTCTTAGAATGGACGTAGCCTCTGCATGTCTTTGATGAATAGATGTCTGGTAGGTGTATGTTGAGCTTTCATGAAACTGTCAAAGTAATGTATTTTCCAAAATAGGGCTACGATTGCTACTATTCTGCATTCTTACTCCTACTGTAACATATTCCAATTGTGTCACATTTTTTCTTTCTCTCTCTCTTTAGTGCTTGTCTAGAACTAGAGCCGTAACTTTAGCCCTTTTGTTTTTATTTTATTTTTGAGATAGGATCTTCCTAACTTTGCCTCTGCCAACCTCAAACTCATAGTCTCTTGCCTTGGCTTCCTCGAAGCTAAGATAACATGCATGTATCAGCATTCAGGACTCAGTTGTGCCACATTCTTGCTAATATTTGTTTGTCTTTTTACTTTATAATAAGTATGTTATTTCATTATGAGCTTATTTTGCATTTTTCTAAGACTAATTACATTGACCATTTTGCCATGTGCTTATTTGCCATTATATATAATGTGTATATATCTAGAATAAGTGTATATAATATATATATAATAAGTATATATAAAAATATATGTTTACACTTCCATGACAAAGTATCTGTTAACATTTTGCCCCATTTAGGGAGAAGTTATTTTCTAGCTATGCATCAGACAAGAGCCTTATATCTAAATGTACTCAGAACTCAAAAAATTAAACCTCCCAAAACCAAATCCTCAAAGAAACAACAACCCAATTAATAAATGGGCTAAAAACTTAAAGAGAGACTTCCCCAGAGAAGAAATAAGAATGGCCAATAGACACATGAAGAGACGTTTGACATCTCTGGCCATAAAAGGAATGCAAATCAAAACAACACTGAGATTCTACCTCACCCAAGTGAGAATGACCATTATCAAGAAATCTAATAATAATAGGTGCTGGTGGGATGTGGGAAAAGGGAAAATTACTACACTGTAGGTGGGAATGTAAGCTTGTTCAACCTCTTGGAAAGCAGTATGGAAGTGTCTCAAAAACCAAACATAGAGCTTCCCTGTGATCCGGCAATCCCACTCCTGGGCATCTATCCAAATGATCACACACCAGACTACCCTAAAGAACCAGCATGACCATGTTCATTTCAGCATTACTTACCATAGCTAAGGTATGGAATTAACCCAGATGTCCCTCAGTAAATGAATGGATCAAGAAAATCTGGTATACATACACAATGGAATTCTATGCTTCCATTAGAAAGAATGACACTGTTCTATTTGTAAGGAAATGGAAAGACTTGGAAAAAAGTATACTAAGTGAAGTAAGCTAAAGAAACAGGCTTCATGTTTTTTTCTCATTTGTAATAACTAGAATGTGCTTATAAATCTACAAGTAAACCCAATGGGTAGTAAAAGACAAATTAATTACACCTGGACATGATGGATTAAACAGTAATCTAAACATTCACACAGTGAGAACGAAGGAGGGTATTCTTAGGAGAGGATCACAAAGGCATATGATCACATAAAATATGCTTATTAAGAAATGGGCCGGGCGCCGGTGGCTCACGCCTGTAATCCTAGCTACTCAGGAGGCTGAGATCTGAGAATCGCGGTTCAAAGCCAGCCTGGGCAGGAAAGACCATGAGACTCCTATCTCCAATAAAACCACTAGAAAACCGGGAGTGGCGCTGTAGCTCAAGTGGTAGAGCGCTCACCTTGAGCTGAAGAGCTGAGGGACAGCGCCCATGCCCAGAGTTCAAGCCCCATGACCGACAAAAAAAAAAAAAAGAAATGGAAGCAAGAGTTTTTTATTATACTGTTTGTGGTTCTTTTCTTTTCTTCCTTCCTTTTTTCTTGGGTTAATTCCCTTCTGCCATTTTTTTTTAATTTCTGTACTTTGTCTTCTACATAAGTTTATCTGATTTGGGGAGGGAAAGGCAAAGCACAGAAATGGTGGGACAAAGGGTGAATCAATACAGCAGTGATACTATACGCTATGTTGGAAATGAACTATACAATTTTGAGGAGACGGAAGTCAGGAGAGGAAAAACTGGGAGAGAATGAGGAAGGGGCTATGTGTGTTCAAAAGGAAATGAATTCATCATCTGAATCATATAACTGTAACCTCTGTATATCACCTTCACAATAAAAGTTTTTAAAAAGTTCTAGCAAGTAAAAAGCTTCCCCATTTAAAAAAATGAATTTTTGGTATTCTTACTACATTTTCAGAGTTGTTTGTATATTCTAACTATGTCTTTTTTCAGCTGCATGTATCACAAATATTTTTGTTACAGTCTGTGTTCAAATTTTATTCTCAGTGCATTTTAAAGAACAAATGTTCTTTATTCTAATGGTCTAATATATGAATTGTTCTGTTATGGATTGTGATTTGATGTATTTAGAAATTTTTTGCCAAATTCAGAGCCAGTTCATATTTTTCATCTTATCTTTAAATCTTTAGTTTCATTCAGCTATATTTTATAGCTTTCAATGTATAACTGTTAAGGTTTTCCTGAAGATACATTTCTGTTTATTTCACATATTTGATACTGTTGTGGATAGTATTAATTTTTAATTTCAACTTTCAATTGTTCCAATTTTCCAATTAATATGGAGAAATTGGATCATTTTGTACGGATCATCTTCCATATAATTTTGCTAAACTTATTTGTTTTTTCTAGATTCTCTTGGATTTTTTTTTTTTTGGTCCGGTCATGGGGCCTGAACTCTGGGCCTGGGCGCTGTCCTTCAGCTCTTCAGCTCAAGGCTAATGCTCTACCACTTGAGCCACAGCACCACTTCCGGCTTTTTTCTTTTTGCTTATGTGGTGCTGGGTATCAAACCCAGGGCCTCATGCATGCAAGGCAAGCGCTCTACCACTGAGCCACCTTCCCAGCCCTCTCTTGGATTTTTAAAATAAAGATTTACATGTCATCAGTGAACAACTATAATTTTACTTCTTCCTTTCAAATCTTGTTTCCTTTTATTCTTTTCTTTCCATATTGCATTGTCTGGAATCTCTAGTATAAAATTGAAAAGATGACATGAGAGAAGACATTCCTTGTCCTCTTTTAAAAAAGTATTATTATTATTATTTGAAAATGCTAAAAATAGGTTATAATTACATGCCTCAAGGACTGACACCATATTTCAGTTTTATAATCTTTGTCTTTACTACTCTAAGTATAGCAGATATTCAGCAGAGCTGGTAAGAATATTAATAGAAGAAATGTAGATTCTACCTGATGTCCACAGTTTAATGGGAGACGGGCAGAGATAGACACTGGAATACAAATTTTTAAAAATGAAAAACAGAGCACAAAATGAAGAATACCTACTATTCTGTGGCAGGGAGAGGAAGGAAGAAGGGAATTTTGGAAAGTTCTCTGGAGAGCTGATGCTAAACTGGGTTTGGATAGATCATTGGCAGAAAGGAGAGGGAAAACATCATAAATAGAAAGTAGAAGGGGAGAACTTTTTGTATGCTTAGGAAAATGAGAGAAAGACAATGTGGAAAAACCTTCAAAAACTGAAAATTTGGCTTTCATTATACCCTCCGCCAATTCTCCTTTTCTCTAGATTATGGTCCAAGTTCCCAAAATTATGTTTCCCGCGAGATAATTCCTGAATTACTCACCACTGTGGTTTCTGACACTGGAGACTTTCTGACAAATCTCTCTTGAAATGTAGCCCCCAGAACTGAAGCTTGCTCCATGTGTGGCTAACCAATCAGAGAGCAGGCACTTGTCACTGTCCTCGTCAGAACATTGTAATTATGGGATTCAAATGAATGCACCCACTTACCCACAACTGCCTCCTCCAAACACAGTTTTGATATTTTAAGGGAACTAAATCTGGAAGCAAACTTAATGCCACTTCCATCTCATTTCATTCAGAACCCCAGAGTCTTGCTTGGATTCTACTATTTTGTATTCTGCTAGTCTAGCCCGAGTCCTTGCTTGTTATTAAGGCACTACTCTCCCTCTTCCTGGTAGTGAAATAGACATTTTTCTTTAGTGGGAATGGCAAGGAGATGGTTGGATGAAGTCTTAGGGGCCACAAGGGAGATGATTCATCCACTGTTCTTCCTAATCTTGTTTAGGGAACTTTAATGGTGAAGTTCAATAATTTCACGATGTAACAGGAAAATGATATTGAATCACTTGGCATAAAATAATTATAAGTGGTCAATACTTAAGGTTTGTCTCAATAATATTGATGTTTTATGGTCTGTAGTTCAACCTTGCAAACTGTTCTTTGAAAATCATGCTTCTAAATTCTTCTCAAGTCTCAGCAGGGTGGTTGGCAAGGTCCTATATCAACGATTATTTATTTTTTCGTGTTTACTTTTATCCCTCTGTGAATCTTGAAACCCAGAATGAGGTTCTTTAAATAAGCAAGCACACATTGTCTCACTCAAACACATATGCATGTGTACACACCCATATGTACCCCATGTGAGTACACGCGTGCACTCACACACACATATCAATGTCAGCTGATGTATTTCAAGAGAGGATGTGGCCTCTCTTGTCCTCTGTCTAGTAGATAACCTAGGAAGTTTCTGATAAAGGCCTCTCCAGTGATATCTCTTTGCAATATCTTAATTTCCTTTGAAGTGAGGAAAAGGCTTGAGACATGTGGAAACATTTTTCAAAGTCCATTGCAGTTTTTGTTTTTGTTTTTTACAAAAGTGGAGAAGGTAGCTGGGTAGTTGGTTGATCATGGGTAGAGGTTTCTGCAGTATAGTGCATGCTTAATTTACATAACATACTTAAAACAATCAATTGAGTTCAACTATATCTTCACCTGTTGTGACTTAGCAAGGAATCACAGAGACTGAGAATACTTAGATATCTTCAAGCGAGGGTCAGACAGGAGAGAACCATTAGCAAAGACAACATTTGGATTGTGATTATTTGTACTGCCTTGTTCTCCTGTCATTCTTGGCTTTCTTTACCAGCACAGCTCATATTAATCCATATACTTTTAAGAAATTTATTTATCACTGGCATCAGGTAAACCTTTTAACAGCCATACCATCCTATAGAACAATGTGTCTCCTGTTAAGCCTCAAATGATCTTATTTATAATTCCTTATTTCTTCTCAGCATAGAGTTAAAGTATCCAGAACCAAATTTGAACATGTTCTTAGCTAGCCTTCACCCAGTTTTTTTAAAAAAATCTTTCTCTTGCTGCAAGTTTAGTGGCCATGTGGAATTGCAGTATTATTATAATTATTTTTGTTTACTCAGCACATTGTTTAGACCTTTTGCTTCCTTTGAATTAGTGGCTTCTCTGTTTCATGTGAGAAGAGAAAGTAGGAAGATTTCTGTGAAGTACTGGAGGGCAGAAAAGTAATTAAAGATAGGGAAAAGAAGGAGGAGGAGAAGGAAGAAAAAGAGAAGAGAGGAGAAAGGGAAGGGGAAGGAAAAGGGTAAGAAGGGGAAAGGGAAAAAGAAGGAGGAGGAGAAAGAAGAGGAGGAGGAGGAGGAGGAGGAAGAGGAGGAGGAGGAGGAAGAGGAGGAAGAGGAGGAGGAGGGGGAGGGTATCTTTCTCTGGCCAGTTTCAGGTACCTTCTGCCTCATCTCATGGCAGGTACTAGGAAATGACCACCATGTGGTAATATGATCCACATCTTCATCCGTAAGGGCATCTCGGGAACAGATGTCGTTTATGTAGCTGGAGTCTTATAGACTAAAGCTGAGGAGGGATATTGGTTGGCAATAATCCAGCTGTTGTTGGGCTGTCCTAACATTTGTCCAATCATTCATTTTATGCACATATGCTATATTACTGCCTTATTTAAGACAGGCCTCAGCCTTGCCTTTTAGAACTCTGGGAATGCATGAATACTACCATGTCACCTTCTGGTGTACTAAAGATTCCTTGTGTCCTCTAGACACATATTCTCTCCAGTCAGCCTTGTCTAAGAAGACAGTGTCCCACTCTGCTACTCTACAGAGCTTTTTTCCTGACTCTATGAAACAAGAGTGGGTTAAGTCAAGGAGAAAGTACTTAAGTCTATAGCCTCCAGGGTTCTCTATGACTCCACTGAACATTCACAAGACGGTTTGCTCCATATAACCCTCTGTTCTCAGGGCAATTGAAAAGAATGTATGTACAGCAGATCTGGAGAAGTTTCTGACTCTTTGGTTAAAAAAAAAGCACCCTAATTCAGTAGGCCCTGATATAAACAGATGACAAGTGGTGATTTTTGTGAACTTGAACCAGCCACAGCTGCATTAAAATGATGATCCAAGAAATCTGGTATTTTGTTATCATATAGGACACAGCCCAATATCAACACTCTGAAGGAAAAACATGTGTGTGAGTGGGACCCTCATCTCTGCCAAACACAGAGGATAAAGGCTCAACAAGCAGCTGGTGATTTAAGATAGAGAAAATACAAGGTCAATGACTCCCAAGGATGTCTGTCTTGCCTTGCAATAGGCAGGGAAAATGGAGAGAGAATTTCTCAGCACATAGAATCCCCATCAAGCCAGAGAATTAAGTATTTAACAATCAACAGAACTTTTAAAGCTTTTAAAAAAGAGGTTCTGTATTCCTCTATATATCTGTCTATCTATCTATCTATCTCTATCAATCTATCTATCATCTATCATCTGTCTCTCTTGTGCCAGTACTAGGGCTTAAACTCAGGACTATATTAGTTACTCAGCCTTCTGAGTAGCTAACATCAGAGGCATGAGCCACCAGCACCTAGCTATTTTTAAGTTACTTTCTTTTAGTAGCTGTAGAAAGGTGTTTCCATTCAACAGGTCATATGATAGAGTACAGGGCCTCTTTCCATTGTTCTTCCCCGTCTATCACAACATCATCAATAGCCCCAAACTACCTGGTTTCATTTTCTCCTATGCACATGGAATATTATAACTATATGTGCCCACCCTTCCTCTCTCTGTACATCTGCCTTGAACTCCCTCACCTTGAACTCCCAACCACTGACAACACTTGCTCTAGCTTTTTGGTATTCATTTTGTTAAACTGTAAGTTCTTCAAAAGTGTTAACACCATTGTGATCCTCCCTTGCACATACCATATGTTAGGCAATTTGTTTGTGTACAGCTGCGTATGATCCTGTATATATTTTTATATATGTTTATAATTTAGATCTAACTTTCACAGATGAGAGAAAACATGAACCCTTTGTCTTTGAGCCTGGCTCTGCTTAGCACCATTTTTTCAGGTCATCCATTTCCCTGAAAATGACATAATATTATTCTTTCTGACATATGAGTAAAATTCACATAGATATAGATAACTTTTTCTTGATCTATTCATCTAGGGTAGGGCACCTGGGCTGTTCCCATAACTTGACTATGGTGAAAAATACAGCAAGACCCATGAATGTGCAAATGTCTTTATTGATTCCCAACTTGCAATCTTTTGGATAAATGGCCAGGTGTGCTATCACTGGATCATAGGCTAGGTAGTTCTATGTTTAGTTTTTTTTCCTGTCTTGAAGTTTTTTTTTAATTTAATTTAATTTTGCTGTAAAGTTGCTTTACAGAGGGGTTACAGTTATATAAGTAAGGTAATGAGTACATTTCTTGTCAAACATTGTTACCCATTCCTTTGCTTTTCTCCCACTATCCCTTCCCCCGACCCCAAGTTGTAAAGTTCATTTCCAATCTAATGTCTTGTTGCATTGGTTTAAAATGCTTTCTATAGTAGTTGCACTAGTTGATATTTCCATCGAAAGTATCCCCACCAACATTTGTTGTTGTTTGTATTAAAAACATATTGGCATAAACAGGCACTTACGGAGTAGAATTCCAGTGGTTCATCGAATAAGAAAAGAATTGACAAATGGGTTGCACCAACGAAAATCATTTCTACACAGTGAAGGATATAGTTACTGAGCTAAAGAGACAACCTACAGAATAAGAGAATATCTTTGACAGCTATAGTCTGACAAGAGCCTACTAACCAGAATATACAAAGAGCTCAAGAAACTAAGCTCCCAAGAAATCAGTAATCCAATTTATAAATAGTCAAAGTAGTGAAACAGATTTCTCATAAGAAGAAGTAAAAAAGAGCATAAACAACATCTCTAGCCACAAAGGAAATGGACATCAAAACAACGCTGGGATTCTATCTTATCCCACTAACAATAGCCATCATCAAGAATATGAACATTAAACATTAAAAAGAATATTTCTTTGGCAGTACTGAAGTTGCACTCAGAGTCTTGCATTTGCTGGACAGACATTCCACCACTTGAACCATGCTACTCCAATCCTTCTTGCTTTAGTTATTTTTCAGAAAGGGTCTCATATATTTTTTTCCTTGAGGCTGGTTTCAGAATCGTTCCAGCTCTTGAATATCTGGAATTATTGGCATGTTTCACTCAGACCCCAAGTTTAAGTCTTCTGACTGGAGGCATAGCTTTTGTTTGAATCAACATTCTAGATCTAGGTTCTGTTCAATTTAGTTCAACCAGAAAGAATTTATCAAGCTCTTACGGTGGGCTCCACTGTGTATTAAGAAATGTGTAAAGCTATGTTTCTTCTTTCAAAGACCACAGTATATCTTGAGGAATCAATAGACAGACACATCTAATTATGAAAGGTGGGCTGAACTGAGGACTCTGAACTGGAGATAAAATTGAGCTATGTATCCACAGAAAAGGACTTGAGTTATCTCTTGAGCACTGAGTAGACCTGGGGATAAGGATGTCAGGGAATGGTGAGAAAAGATGTTTGAGAATGAAGTGATGGTCTACAAAAGGTATAGTGTTTTAAAGAAACACTGATTATTATGATAGGGTGTATAGGTAGCATGTTGGGGAGACAGGCTATAATTAATTATAGGTTCAGATAGGGCTATGAAGAGCCTTGATGATCAAGTTTAACATTCCGATTAAGAAGTTATGCAAAGAGAATTTATTGGTCACTTACCACGTAAGTGTTGACACTGTGGTTATGGTGGTAAATCTAGAGAGATGAACTCTCCTTTCCCATGAGGACCATATTCTAGGGAAGAAGATAGGCCAGTAGAAAACTAAACAAACAAGGTTAACTTGAAAGAAACAATTGTTGGAAAGGAAATGAGCAAGGTGAAGAGAGAAAAGAGTGAGATGGTCAAGAGTAAATTCCCTAAGGACATGATACTATCCTAAAACCTAAAGAGGAGATGATATTCATTCAAAGACAAGAGGGAAGAGAAAGATAGAGAAGAAACAAGAACAAAAGCAGAGAGAGAGGAATGTGCTTGGTCTGAGGAACAAAATCATGATAATAAAAAATGAGGGGATAAGTGTGAGTTATGGACAGGGGAGCTAGGCCTGTTCATGTAAGGAGTTGCAGCTTGGGCTCTATTCTAGGTTTAATGGGAAATCAGTGCATTTTAGGCTGAGGAGCATAGTATGTTAGCTTCCATTTTGTTTTGTGATGAACCAGTCTTCACAAAGAGAAATACATGGCGAGATTCCTGAATTTTAGATAAGAGACAATGGTAATTGGAACAAGATGGTATTACTGGTTATAGAGAAATGATGACCAACTGGCTTCTATTAATGCCAACATGATTGGGGTTGAATTAGACATTGGGAAGAGGGAAAGATTAAAGAAGACCCTTAGTGTTTTTATTTGAGTGGATGGTTGTGTCATTTTTGAGATGGGAAAGACTAGAGGAGAGACTTATTTCAGAAATGCAACAGGAATATTTTCAAAATTATAATTTTCCTAACTTTAAGTAGTTGTATAATGGAGTTACCATTCAACAAATCAGTTTATGATTTTCTCTCATCCCTCCCACCCCTCTCTTCTCTAAATTTTCTTAATTTTATGGGATAGACGTTGAATTCTATGATTGCATTCTTACTTTTTTCCTCTTTTCATTCATCTACCCTCCAAAAAGAGTATTTTTTACCACATGAGTCAGTAAGTTTGAGCTACATATTGAACATCTAAGTAGTGATGTTATATGGGTAGCTATCTGGTGAGTTGTTATTCTGACCTCAAGAAAAAAGATTATGAGTAACAATAATAAATCCAGATAGGAACCTAGCTTTGAGATGCGAAGGATACAGATTTACTTGTTTCATAAAATGTTATGTTCTTTTTGTAGGGGGGGCCTTATTTAATGACATTAAAGATTCTATAAATATTGATATGGGAATGAAAAAGATTGTTTAATTTCCATACCAAAGTCCTACATTTTTTAATATTGTTAATCTTGTGCTGGTAATGGGGTTTGAATTTAGGGCCTCATGTGTTTGCTTGCATTTTTGCTCAAGGCTGTTGCTTGTTCACTTGAGTCATAACTCTGGTAAAATATTATTTTGGTAAGAAGTAAATTAGTAAAAATAAAACTGTTGACTAATTTGTAAACTTTCAGGGCCTCACATATTCTGAATGCCTATGCACTTGTCAAACTGTTCAGAAACATAGGAGGTCTGTTCAGCAAGTAAAATATTATAGAAGTGGGATATTCTTCAAATACAAAATATTAACCAACCAACCAAAACAACGATTCCTTGTGTATGTACTTTAAGAATTACAAAAGTTATATCAACAAGGGGTTAAAACTACCCCAAGTCTAAGAATCGGTTTGGACATTCTTCTAAATAAATATATTAAACCTGTCTATCGATAGATTACAAAGAAACTACTTGTTATTCTGACAAAAGCAAAGCTGAGTCAGATAGAAAGTGCTAAGACAATTGCTACAGTGGCATGGATTCTTACCAGCAAATGCAGCATATTCTGTGTTTTCCACTGAGATTAGCTGTGCTATGTGAACTGTTGAGGAAAATCTGGTTGACAATTTAGGACATATTCTGAGCTCATTAGAAAAAAAAAAAGAGAAGACTATAAATATACCAGATTAATCATTATCACATTTATAAAATTTCAGTAGTCTCTGAATTCCTGATTATCAGGGCCTGTGAATTCATTTAGGGGAATGAACCCCAAGATAAGTATTTAAATTTTTTTCTTTCATGCAATTGTTTCTAACATATTTATAAGATGATTTCTATGTTGCTTTGTGTGTCCCTCCCCCACGGTATAACCCCTGCTTTCACTGTATTTGATGTTGGTATAATTTGTGGAGGGGAAGGGAAAAAACAAATCATTTAACTAGGGACACAGGTGGACCCATTGCAACAATGAGATGTACAAGTCATTATGTCGAAAAACGAACTTTACAACTTTGGTGGGGGGGAGGGGGAGGATCGGGTGGGGAGAGGCAGGGGGAGGATGGGAAGGGATGGGAAGGGGAAACAAAGAGGAGGCAGCAATGCTTGATAAGAAATGTACTCGTTCTCTTGCCCATGTAATTGTAACTCCTCTGTACGGTATTCTCACAATAATAAAAAAAAAGATGGGGAAAATCACCACATAAATAGTGATATGATAAAGTTTGAGAAACTGAATTAATATCAGCAAAAATAAAATTATTTTGGTACCTTTAAAAAAATGGTGAAGGAATATCATCACCAGGATGAAGCAAGAGAGAAGATGGTGACATTTAAAGGTTACTGAAAACAAGGAATGTCATTAAAAAAAGCTTTGTCCATGCTAAATGATAATTACACTAACAATAATAAATGTTCTCATCAGAAATGTAGTAGATCTTTCATCTTCATGAGGCAATCTTTCAAAGTATTCTTTACTCAGCCGAAATGCTCTCTTGCATGGTGTGCAAATGAGGATGAAATAACACCCATGAAGGTGGCCAGGGAGACTGAGGTAGAAGAAGCAGACCAAAAAATATTGAACCCGAATGTAATGCATGAGCTGAAGTACAGCTGGTGGATATATCTGCCTTCATTCTCTGCTAGAAACCATTATAAACCATTTGAGGTGATCAAAAAATTGCTGCCCAGGTGTAGCCATTTATATTTTGAAAATGAAATAAATCTAGTGGATACTGTGGCTGAAGAACTTGCAAAATCTTATTAGAAAAATAAATCTGTTATGAGTTAGACGAGTGAAAAAAATCCTAACAAATTATGGGAGTAGAGTGTTGCAAAACTCAATACATTCATGTTTATTCAATAATCACACACATGTTCCATTAAGAAATACAGAAAAAGGTGCAATAAATATTGACTTTCACAGCAAAATGGAGACATGTATGTGCAAAGAATAATGAATCCTTTTCTTGACAGTTCGAGGAAAAATAAAAACTTTGAGCCATTTATACAGGTTGAAAAATAAGAAAGTTGTCCTCTTTATTAGCAAGAGAAATATTTTTCTCTTGTGTTAGTCATGTAGAAATTATTTATTGACATGATTTTTATATGCTGAAGAAACCAGTTTGTGTTTGGTCCTGTCTTGTATGTAGGACACAGTGGGGCAATATCTGAGATTTGAGGCTCTTTTTGTCTGGGAGGGGGATAAAGCACTCCACTACATGCTGTGTTCTAAACACCTCATCCTATCCTTGGCAGTATTTCTATCCCCAAAAAGAAAGTAAATTCCTGTAAACATCAACATCAGGGGAAAATTTGAGTGGGGAAAAATTATGGCAGAATATTATTTTGAAATTCAAATGTGCTACTTATTACAATTTACTATAGCTTTTTTGTGAGGGTAGGGTTAGAGGAGATATGCAATGAGATGATGTGCATCAACGTCTTTAAAATGTTCATGTTCATGGTCTTTAATCCATCCATGTTGTGGGAAAAGAATCAGACTCACACACACGCACATATACATATATTCTAACAGCTCTCATGCAATACACTGTGCATTATTAATCCACATAAAGATTTCAAGGATCAAATAATTTAGTAATTTAAAAATGGATAAGTAGACTATTGTGAAATCTTTAGAAATCTTGTGGTAAATAGTATTTGTTTACCTACAAAAATGTTGGCAATGTTGTGTTAGGTGCTAAAGGCTCACACAACGCATTCACAAAATATGATTTGGCTTCTATTGTGTTATTGTATATGTAGTGATGTTTCAGCCACAAAGAAAGAAATACTTAAATACAGCCACTAGAAAGAAATACTTAAAAAATGTAAACAGCTTAATTCTGGATGATAGAATCTGGCTTGGTTTAGACATTCTCATCTTTGTGCTTTCATGCATTTCTATACTGGTGATTGCTTGTATATTCAGAAAGTATCTAATAACTGGGATTAAGGAAAAGGGCAAGCCAAAAAGGGGAACATGAAAAGCGAACAGGAAGGTTTTAGCCTAGTGATTGGGAGAAGGAAGTCTGCTTTTCGGGATCAGTGTTGGAAATCCACCGTCTCTACCTGGCCATCAGTAGAGTCTGGGTGGAGGATGTGGGTCACTAACTTCAAAATGAAGAAAATGGGTTGAACCGAAAAGAATATCCATTAGTTCAACCGGAAGAAGCTCATCTCTAGGAGTAACCAATCTGCTGTGAGATTCCTGGTGGGCCAACTGAATGGCAGGGCAGGCTTAACCTCTCACCCCCTGCTGTGCAGAGCCTTCCCCCCACCTCCCTACTGATTTGGGAATAGTTCCCAGGGTTCTCATCAGCTTGGTGGGGCATAACGCAGTAAGAGAAACGGGGCCTGGGCTTCACTGCACCTCGAGCAAATGTGGACTCAATCACTTGCCCTCAACGTTCTAAGATCATATAATGATGCTTAGTAAATTGCTTTGAGATCTACAGGCAAGGGTGCCATTCCATTACCAGCCTTTAATCGGTATTTCTAGTCAGTCATGTAAGAACCATTGAAAGCCGTTGATCCTGAACTTTATATCGTCATCAGTAAGTAAGTCTGGAAAAGTTTAGGTGCCAAGATCTCAGCAAACTAACAGGATAAGCAACTGTAAATAGCATTAGGCTCGAAAAAACCCAATGCAAACCAATGCTAATATGGAGAAAAAGGGAAGGTACTGAGGACCTAAGTGCACACTGAGAAGAAGCTGACATGCATGGGAGGATCTATTCCTGATTTGGGCCAACTTCCCTCTACTTTCTTTTGTTAGAAAGTGCATATGACAATTGATTCCTATCAAGTAGATGAATTCCTAGGGTTGAAAGTTTTTGACTCTAATACTCCATAAAGCAGTGTGAGACATTTAACCTTTTAGAAAGCTATGTTCCATTTATACTTATGTAAGGGGAACTGTCCAGGAATTTCACTGGCTCTTCTCTGCTCAGTGTATTGAGAAGAATCTCTGTATGGCTGTGAGGGAATGGGAGATACAGAATTTCTATTGGTGTTAAATATGAATGTTGATTATTGATAATTTTTCACTAGTAATTATGTATTTTGCTTATTAATTAATATTATAGCAGTAAATTCGTTTTGTAGAGGGCTATACATCATCCCCAAACCCATTTCTAGATACATACATACATACATACATATTTGCCTTTTCTATGCGTTCTGTGAGAAATAATTTCAGATACCTTACAAAATATGAAGGGAAATACAACAAAGTTAATTTAGGGCTGTGGGCATGGATCAAGTGGTAGAGCACCTTACTGGCAAGCTCTTTCCCTGAGTTCAAACTTTAGTACTGTCAAAAAATTGTCAAGATAAATAGAACAAAGACAATAACATATGGAAGATTAAGGAAAATAAACAGTGGGGTTAATAGGTTATGGATCTTCTCTCAAAATGGCCATTTTGAGAAGAAAAAAATCCATTAGATATTCTATATTTAGTCGATTTAATTTCCTTTTCATTCTCATGGACTTGGGAACATTAATATAATCAATTTTTCTATGCTAAATGAGTATAATCAAAACTCTATTAAACTTCTGTAAAACTTATCACTTATAAAATGATTTAACCAACTATGTTTTAGATTTTTTTTTCTTTTGATGGTCAGAAATCTAGGTTGTTAGAAAATATTGCTTGTCGATTCAGTGACTTCTGGAGCTCTGTGATGTTCAATCTTGTCAGAGTTTCCATGACTAGAAGCTGAAATTAATGACTGAGAGCTTAATCCTGCCTGCTGCATGGTCTTGGCCTGCAGATTTCCAGAGCAGAAGTACTTGGTCGTTTCCATTTTCCTGATGGCTAGAAAGTCATGACTTTCCCAAATGTCTGGCAAAGTGAAGTGTTCTGATTTGCCATAAAAGTAAGAAGATGTGATTATAAAGAGATTCTCCAAGCAATTAAAAGTGAGTTTGTGGAAGAGTAGACATAATTGTTTACCTTTAATGACCACTTACGTGCAGGACAGAAGTTCCAGAATCACTGGTTTTTAGAACATACTGGCATTATTACAAGGCTCAGTCTGCTGCTTTCCCGCCTCCCTCCACCCCCTCCCCACACCTTACCTACAGCAGTTCCCTATCTTCTGGGTGGGAAGCCCACCAACAGAGCTGAGCTACCCAGAACTTTGGTAGGAAGTGCTGCTCAATAATGTGGATCCTACCACAGCCTGAAAAGCTCTTCACTGGGAAGCTCAGGTTCTTCCTATATAACAGACTAATAATGTTCAGCGATGACCAGTCTGAAAGCGTGCCAAATTGATGGGAGTAGAAAATCAAATGCTGCCTTTATTCTGTTAGGTAGACACCCAGCTGTTTTTGTTTTCTGTACCTTTTGTTGTTTGTAAGTTTATCTGTTTAGAAGGTGGGGAGGGCATAGAAAGGTGGGGTAAAGGGTGAATAAATGCAGCAGTGGTACTCCCTAGACACTACGATGAAAAGGAACTCTCTTCTTCAGATCACAAGGAACTCACTCCTTTCCAAGTATTCTTCCTTCCTTCCTTCCTTCCTTCTTTCTTTCTTTCTTTCTTTCTTTCTTTCTTTCTTTCTTTCTTTCTTTCTTTCTTTTTCTTTCTTTCTTTTCTTTCTCTTGCTTTCTCTCTTTCTTTTTGGCACTCACTTTATAGGAGGTATTATATTATACCTCCATAGAGGTTAAAATAGGACAAATAACATGTTGTTAGTAACTAGGTTATCAGAATACCAGCACTGTATTCCTACTCAAATAATGAATCCATGTTCCATTTTAGAATGTGATTGTGCACAGTAGGGTAACTGCAGATAATGATTATGTACTCTATATTTCAAAAGCCAGAAGAAGAATTGTTAATGCACTTACTACAAAGAAATGATAAATGCTGGAGGAGAAAGATATGTTTACCTTGATTTAAACATCGCACAATGTGTATAGGTATCAGAACATCACATGATAGCCCATAAATATGGATAGTTTGATGTTTTTATGCATCATTTAAAAATAAATTTAAACGACAGCAACACAAAGAATCTTCAAGTTGTCATTATAGTCACTTAAGACAATTTGTTAAAAATACAGCTAATTACATTTCCAGTGTCACTATATATAGAAAAATCAGAATATCAAACATGATGTTCATTATTTTTCTGTACAAAAGGGAAAAATACAAATTCTTTGCATCTGTAATAACAAAAATGAATATAATCATTATTAGCATGAGATGTATTACTTTCATAGGGCTTTGCAGCATACCAGCATTTTGTCCTATTACTTTTGGTTATACTCACAGCATTAAATGTTGGGGCTTAATCAGGCAAAATTAGACTATAGTCCCCAATGAAGTCTCTGGAATCTTTTACAAAGTAAGTGTCTTTCCATATAATTCTAACGTTAACATTGGCTATAAAAGTCAGCCAGCCTTCTTTCTCTATCCAGGTTGCCTTTTAAATACTTTTCACTTCTCTTGGTTCACCATCAATTTTTTTATTCTTTTAAGTTTATCTTATTTCTAAATATACCATATTACTCTCTGATGTCATCTAGGGGTATGAGTCTGTTCCTCTGCCAGATAAAGAATTAAGAGGCAGAGGAGTACATTAAAGCAGCAAGTTTGTTAAGAGAAAAAGTATAGACTTTCTGTAGAGAGGGAAGTAGTCTTCATTTTTTGAGGTGTTTTTTTTCTTTGTAATTGATAATAGCATGCACCAATGGCTCAGGCCTATAATCCTAGCTCCTTGGGAGGATGAGATATGAGGATCATGGTTCGAAGCCAGCTTGAGGAGAAAAGTCCACGAGACCCTTATCTCCAATTAACCAAAAAAGCTGGAAGGGGAGCTGTGGCTCAAGTTGTAGCGCACCAGCCTTGAGCCGAAAATCTCAAGGATGGCTCCCAGCCCTAGTTAAAGCCCCAGGACTGGCACAATTTTTTTAAAATTATCTTACGTAGTTGCACAAAAGGTTTTTAATTCAAATCTCAACTTAGGAGAACAATGCATGTTGAAAAAATAGCCTTCAAGCTGCATTAATTTTCCTCTGATCCAAAGACATGATTGGTCAGTGAAGACCCGCATGCACATGGGTCCCTCATTGACCTCTGACACCAAGTACAAGCACTGAACTAAGTCTCACTGATCATACACGAGTATGGAAGTGGGTTTGATTGTCATGCCTGATGATGCACAAGTCATTGGCTCACCACTGAGGTAGGATTTCGAGTGGGAACCCAGGTCATTATGGGAAGAAGAAATGCCGTGAGGTGACATGTTGTCTGCCAGGTGTTACGTGCACCGTGTTGTCTTTCCTTATCTATCTAGCCGTTCGCCTTTCTTCTTCTCTCCTCTCCTCTAAGATTCTGGAGCATAAAATAAAATGAATAAGTGTCTGGAGAGAGACTCAGAGAACGTTAATCAATTATTTTGGAAAGTTGGAAGAATGATGTTAGTAAATGTTAAGTATGACACATGTTTTCCTTTCTAAATGGAAAGACTGGCATTTTTCAGTGGGGAAGGGAAGGGAAGTTCATCATTTTCATCTTCTCTTGCCTGTATATCTTTAGACTGCTGTGTATTTTTCATTTTTTTTTCAGTGGGTCGTGGAGCTTGAACTCTGTCCCTGTGCTCTTCAGCTCAAGGCGAGTGCTCTACCATTTGAGCCACTGTGCCACTTCCCGCTGTGTATTTTTCTGTGTGATCAGTCCCTTAACAGCCATTGCCCAGGACTCTATACTTAAGAAAGGTTTGTTTCTAGCCTGTATCCACACAAATGCTTAAGGTGGACGGCTCCACATCCTGTTGAAGCTAAGTCATTAGGTCTTATGGCTCTTCTCTCTAAAGATTCTTTGGTTAAAAATAGTAAAAAAAAAAAAAAAAAGAGTTCTTAGCAGTCTCAGACCACAAACTTCACTTTTAACCAGTCTTCTAAATCTCAATTGTTATCTCCAAAGCAGGCATTTTCCTCTCTCCTGTTCTAGATTTGTCTTCTTTTGCTGCCCTTTTCAACATTTTTTTGACACTTCCATAACTGTCTGTGTGTTCCTCTTAGATCTTTCCCTGTGTTTTTCATGACATGTATAAACTCAGCTCTGGTCTACTGCTCAGGTGCCCAGCCTGCCCACCTGCTGAAGGAAAGCTTCTTAAGGGTGAAGAGTTGTCTGTTTCCCATACTGATGTACTCCACTCCTCCTTCCCCCTCCTCCTTCCTGTCCTTTGATTCATTCCCTTTGCAACTCATTTTTAGTGTGCTCCTTCCTCCTTCCTGCACCTGTGTTTTCTGAGCTAAGGTCACAATGAGCACTATAACTCGGCTGTGTTATAACTTCTTGTAATATAGCACACCTTTCATTCATAGAACCATAATATGGAGGTCAAGGGAGAAGACAGTATTGGGATTTATACTGAGACCTTGTGCTAAGCAAGTGTTGGAGCCATGCCCTCTTTTTCTTGTTCTTCAGGTGAAGACTCACTTTTACTCAGGGTCAGCCTTAGGTGTGAATTTCCTATATCTACATAGAAGTCATTCTTCACAGAAATAGAGAAAATAATATGTGTGTGTATACAGAATATATTATACAGCATATTATACATATAAAGCATACACATGTGTATCATATCTATAGTACACACTTATTTACATGCACACACACATATATATGTATGTACATAAATACAGACAGACATAGAATGGAATTTTATCCATCCATCAAGTAGAATAATATTATGTCTCTTTCAGGGAAGTACTTTATTTAGTAAAATAAGTCAGGCACAAAGGATTACATATATTGTCCAGAGTGGTCTAGAGAAAGAGCCAATAGAGTATAGTATATAATTGAGTAGATCATCTATAAGTTAATAATTAACATTAATTTCTGTTTGTATCCCACTTGGAAGTTGAGAAGAAGTTATATTTACCATCCTCATCATCAATACCACAAAACCATAAGCAGACTCAAGTGGCTACTGGATGCTCATGACGGTGGTTATGAGACTTTAGGGCGCAAACATAAATGTAAGAAGTCATCCAGACAGAATGTGTGTGTGTTTCTCTCTCCATAATCACATACACACGTATACACTGTGAATTGGCTCACATGATCATGGAAACTGAGAGGCCTCATGATCTCCTATGTGAAAGCTAAGGGTTGGGGGAATTAAGGCTGTCATTCAGCCTGAGCCCAGAGGCCTGAACCCCAGGAAGCCCAGAGTGTAAAGCCCAGGCTGAGAACAGGAGAGGCTGAGATGACAGTTGTAGCAATGAGGCAAAAAAAGAATGTCTCCCCTTTCTGTCTTTGGGTGTTTTTTGTTCCCCCAGACTCGTACTGTGTTGAGTCAAATAAATGAAAAATGATAAATTTCCTTAAAACTTATTTTTTTCCCACTGGGAGCATTAAAATTTAAATTAGAATTAAAACCTGAAATGAAACATGGATTCTGGAAGCCCATGTAGTATTTTAACACATGTACACATTTCTGTAATGTTCAGATCAAGGTAAATGTGTCTGTTGTCTCAAACATTTATGATTTCTTTGTGGTGAAAAGATTTAAAGCCCCTGTTTGAATATAGACTATGTTATTATGATCTATAGTCAAAGCATAAAGCAATGGAATATGACAAATTTTCCTGTGAAATGTCATTAACTATGCTACTTGGTTTCCTTGTACCTAATCTGTAATCAACTTGAAGAAAGAAACAACTGCTGCGAGGTTTGGTGCTGTGATTTTCTTGTGGTCTAAGTGTCTGATAATATCCTTACTTCCCACATTTATAGAAAATGTTCAATAAATCTATAGTGAAATTAATACATGAGAGTTGTATGACCAATGTATCATCTTGAGACACTGCATACGTTTTATTTTTTTTTTAAGAATGAATGCTAAACCTGCACACAGGATTTTTAGGGAAAAAAATGAAAGTTAGTTAATTGTCTCTCATCATGCCATTTGTACATTTGTGGTTTAATGTCAAACTCAGCTTTTTGTGGAAATAAGGGAAAGCATTGTTTTCAATCATACATACTCCTTCTGTGCATGCTTTCTTGCCCAGTGAAAATGGCAGCTGAGATTGTACATCCCAATACAGGCCTTGGATTTCTGGTCTCCATTGATCATTCAATTAACACCATCCACTCTTGGCTTCCTGACAGAGACATTGGTTTTTTTTCTTTCCCTTGCTTTGTTTATTCAGCTAGACTCATGCTTCAGTCTCTTCTTGCTAATGTGATCCCTAGCTTTTCATTCCTTTGCTTCTAATGTGCTGGACACAGAAGCACTTCTATCTTAGCTGGTTCTTGGGTATTTCCTAACCCATGTGCTGCTTCTGCAAGTAGCCCCTACCTGCTCTACTGCCCAGCATACTTCATGTCTTTCTTTAGATGGTAATGATTGTTTCTGAAGGAAGACACTACAAGTGATAGGGCAGACTTCAATGTATGTGATGAAAATTTTGATTAGTGGCATGGGTTAAGATGGTAAAGAAATTGGGATTCTCTTGAAAAAGCAGATCCTATGTACCTGGAACAGAAGAAGCAATCTGAAAAAAAAAAAGTGCATGTCATTTCTAAGTGAAGTGGAAGAAGAAAGTTGTCTGGATGGTACAGATGAAATTATTTTTATTTTTCAAGTAATAGAAGCCATTCTTCATATTAGTAGAGATAGTCTCTTAACACTAGTTTTTTAATTAAACGTTCTTCTGAATTCTGTGTTATTATTACACATTTTGGCTTGGTTGCTAATAACTCTAAATAATCACCTATATTGGCTTCATCTTATCTTTTTTGGAAGATTGTGTAAGCTCAGGCACCTAGAGATGTAATTATAGAGCTCACCCCTTCTCTGTTATTTTCCTAGACAGGCCCCTGTAATCAAGCTTCTCCTTGGCAACCCTTCACTGGAAACTCCTCTGACAACCACCAAGCTGCTCTCTTCATCAATGCATTAATAACTCTCCAGAATCAAAGAATAACTTAAAAATAAACATAATTTCAGAGAGTCCCAAGTTAAAGAGTGTTTGATATGCCAGAAGTAGGAAGTAGAAAAAAAACTGATTAGGGAGATACAAAGGGGACCAGTTAACCCCAGTGGATGTTGGATAAAATGACAATTAAGTTTGGAATTTGGGAAATTTGTGTAAAATTGAAACCACCTGCAATGTTCTCACTACACTTGGGTTTTGAAACTTTTGGACAAAGGGAAAAAATTGAGACTACTTCCTTGATTAGACTCTAAGTTACTGGTAGTAAAATGTTCTGTGAAAACAGAAATACTGTTGGTAAGACACTCAACAAGATTCAGGAAGCTGAATCTTGAATAGGATAGAGAAGGAAGAAATAATCACTAATAAGATTTAAGCCTAGTGCTTCTAGAAACATTGTATATGAATTTGTGATCATGTGGACAAAGGAGAACATCTTAGTTAACAAAAAGTCATCACCTAGACCCAAATTGACTGAATTTAGTGAAGCATTACCATTAAAAATGACTTGGTATTTAAGATACATATTGACTAAACTTTGTTATTTTTTGCTAATGTCAGGAGAATAGGAACTTACAGTTCCTTTATTCACAAGACAATTTTGCTCATATGAGAGTCTATCTGCTACAATTTCCATGTTTTGGATTGCAAATGAACTTGCTGTCATTGTAAAAGAAAATAGCTCTGTGTGTGTGTGTATGTGTGTGTGTGTATGTGTGTGTACATGTGTATGTGCATGTGTGTGCACACATGAATGCTAATACTGGTATTTGAACTCAGGTCCTTTTACTCTTACTTGGCTTTTACAGTCAAGATTGATGCTCTTATCAACTGAACCACGCTTGAACTTCTGACTTTTTTTCTGATTACTTGGGGATAGGAGGCTTACAGATTTTTTTTTGGTGGGGGTGGTGGTGGCGGGGGAGCTGGGCTGACTTCAAACAGTGATCTAAAGACCTCAGCTTCCTGAGTTGGTAGGATTCTGACAACTAATAGAAGTAATTTCAAAAGCGTTCCCTTATACATGTACCAACTTTCTTGTATGTGCTCATGTTAGTACTGGGGCCCAAACTCAAGGGTCTGGGTGCTATCCTATAGCTTTTTCTCTCAAGGCTGGTGTTCTACTTCTGGATTTTTGTGATTAAATGGAAATGAGAGTCTCAAGGACTTTCCTGCCCTGATTGGCTTTGGACCTCCATGCTCAGATCTAAGCCTCCTGAGTAGTTAAGACTACAGATGTGAGCCAGTAGTGCCTGGCCCTCTTTTATTTTTTAAAGCCAAACTTCCAAGGCTTTCTGCATTTAGATCTATTTTGTCCTCTGGAATTCTGCAGGAATGGAATTGTCTACCTAAAACCTCCTTCTCCTCTTGTGTCTCTGTCTGCCATGTTTGACTTTTCAACACCCTCATCAATATCTTCCCTCTTTTCTGTCTTCAGGATTAATGTTCCCACTGTTTTTCCCATCAGCAGTTCACTGTAAAGTTTCATCTATCTTAAGTTCTCTGTCCCTCTGTTAACACCTTATCTTTCAACTCCACTCCACATTCTTTCCCTAGATGGCATCATTTACCTGAGCCTTCACTTAGCATCCACAAGACAAGGATTTTCAAATATCCACCTGGGCTCTGGGGTATGCGTGCGTGTGTGTGCGTGCACACGCACGTACACACACACACATACACACACACCTGTGATATAAACAATATACATTTATAATATGATATAAAGGCTTTATAATATAAAGGCTCCTCAACTCTCCCTGGGATATGTGAATACTCAAAGCTTTCCTTTCCCCCTGTGACCCAGTCTCACTGCTATGCATTCTCTTGTCCAACGGAGACATCCAGGAACTACAATTCTTAACTTCTACTGACCCTTCTGTTAAGTCTTGCTCATCAGAGCTTTTAGGTATCTCTGGACTTGGTGCATCTCTCTTTATCTCCATTATCTCCACCCTCATCCACACTCCTATGGTCCCTTTCCTAACCTACTATCCTCCTAATTGAGCTACTGCTGTCTCCACATTCTAATCAAAGGAAAGCCAGATATTTTGTAGCTTAAAACCCTTCATTTCTAGATCAAAGAACCCTTATAATCTTCCTTTGACATTTCCTTAGATACCTCTTATAACTCCATTTCTTCTACAATTGTTCAGCAAGAAGGTTGGTTTCTTCCAACTCTTCTCTGCTAGTGCCAATAATCTTAAAATCACTACTCAGACATTATTTCCTCAGGGGTATCTGTTGTAATTAAATGGAAGATCCCTGTTGTGTGTATCTGGAACATCTTTTGCTATTGTAGTTTACGATGATGTGTATGTCTGCATACCTATTGATAAATATCACTCATCCAGAGAATCTGTGTCATTAATAATCATGAAGAGTGGTGACACATGTTTACAAAAGCACTTGTGGACAGGAAATACTCTGTGGATGGCAAAGAGGCAAGGGGTATAGTAAGCATAGCCTGACCTCCGTCCTTTTAAGGACAGGAGGGAGCTAACCCTGGTTTAAATGAATGTTCTGAGTTGCCCAGAGAAAGAAGGGACTGTATGTCTATAGAGTTGCTCAGCCTAGGAACATTGCCATGACTGTGGGCTACAAAGTCTCCTAGCAAATGCACAAGTTAAACGTGTGTGTATAATGGGACACCGAAGAACAGTGACTATAGCAGCTGGGTTTCACCCCCTGAGCTGCAGTCAGTGGATAAACCACCCTTGTAGGCTCCACAGATCCACTTTGTAGTCAGTTTATATCCCCTACATGAGATGATTCTTTGATACTCATCCTGAAGTGGCTGATTGCAAATGATAAGCCCCCAAAGGCCTTTCAAATTTAGGCTAAAAACAAGTGGGCATAATTCAAGATGATTGAATGTTAAGGGAAGTATGTATTCATAGACTGTTAGAGCTCAAAGAAAGTATTTAGTCCTAGGCCATCAATTTTTAGAGAAGGATGCTGAGCCCTAGAATAGTTACAGAATTTTTCCCAAGGTCTCACACAGAGCGTTGTTGAAATAGCGAGGCCTGAGCACAGTTCTGATGGCTTTGCCCACTAACCTTGTTAGTCATGAGATCCTTTTTCTGTAAGTCCTAGAGGGGAGAAAAAAACTCTCAAAACATAACCAACTTGTGAAGTATGCCTACAGTTTGGACTCAAACCTTGTAACAAAAGCCAAAAATACATATTAGCATAAATGTTTTAAAAATTAAAAAAGACAAAATAAGCTAAAAAAAAATCAAGGCAAGCTTGAATCAGATTCACTTAATGTCTGTTTCTCAATAGTTTCTTCTCTCTTAATAAAGACTGTTTTTTCCATCTTTAGTTGTACAAAGACATTTCAGTTCAGCATGTCTGTCGAGGAGTACAATGCACCCTGATCAATGTGGCCTCTTCCATTGTTCTCCCCCATTTCTCCCCATGCCTCTTCTTAAATTGCTTGGCTCTGGTCTCACATGGGTATGTTGGATACTATGGTTGTTTTCACCTTCCCTTCCTTTCTCCTTTTGCCAGCCTCCCCTTCCATGGACACCCCACTCACCAACACATGATTAGCTTCCTGATACTCATTTTGTTGACCTGTAAGTTGTTCAAAAGATGCTTTTTGGTTTCTTCGGAGGCATTGTCAGTAATCGCGCCAGTGGATTCTAGAAGAATAGCATTCTCATGCATCTATACTTTGCTTTTAAAAGAAGAAATCAAGCTTGTCTTTGTTAGCAAATGCATTTTTATATGTAAGCTAAGAATATCTATCCTTTTGGGTATAAGTGAGCTCTCCCTTAATTTATGAAATTGCTAACTGTTTGAATCTCTTTGGAGGTGAGCCCATACCAAACAGGTGGCAGCCTATTTGGTGACACATGTGCAGTGTCATGACAATTAGAATTTCTCCTTACTGACCTAGCTAGACCAGCAGTTGTGAGCTCCTACTATAAGCTAAAGGCAGCTGCCAGCAATTAATTTATTTCCTTGTCGTGTGTGTGTGTGTGTGTGTGTGTGTGTGCGTGTGTGTGTGTGTGTGTGTGTGGTAGATGACCTCTGAGTTGATTTCTTGAAGTCCCTTTCTCCTGGTATTCATTCCTTTTTTAATTCTCCACGCTGCGTATGGGGGATATTGCTTCCAACGAATAAAATATAGCACAGGCGATAAGACATGTTACATAAGATAGTAATTTCCTTCTTGCCCGTTGACTCGTTTGCTGCCACAGCGCAAGCTGTACTGACAGGGAAGCTCAATTCTGAGGAACTGAGAGCAGCCTGTGGCCAACAGCTGGAAAGGAAATGAGGGTGACAGCCTTTCAGGAGCTAAACTCTATCAATAACCTCCTGAGGTCAAAGCAGATCTTCCCATCAGACTCTCATATAAGCCCAGCTCTAGTAGACTGCCAGGCTCCTGAGAGATTCTGAGCAAAGGGATCCTCTTGGTCGCACCTGGATTCCTTAAACATTGAAACTCTGAGATATTAAAGGCTTTGTTTTTAAGCAGTAATATTTTTACAGCAATGGAAATTGAATATTTTTTCTTTTTGCCATAAAGGATAATATCCTAGTTTTTCATAACCACATAGTAATAAAAAATAGAACTAAAAAGTAGAGCGAGAAAACTCCCTCCTGACTGGTTTCTACAGGAGCGGATCTTGGGTTCTTGTCTTTGCATATATAAGACATTTCCCAATTGACCTCTGACTTCGTTTTTCGGCTTCCACTCCTATACTTTATCCCTTCTGCCACTTCCTGTGTACAGCCCTCCACACAACTCTCTTCCTTTAATTTTAATTTTTTTGTGTGCTGATCCTGAGGCTTGAACTCAGGGACTGGGCACTGTCCCTGAGCTTTTGTGCTCAAAGCTAGTGCTCTACCATTTGAAGCATAACTCCACTTCGGGCTTTTTGGTGGTTAATTGGAAATAAAAGTCTCACAGACTTTCCTGCACTAGCTGGCTTTGAACTGTGATTCTCAGATTTCAGCTTTCTGAGTAGCTAGAATTACAGGCATGAGCCACCAGCACCCGGCTTTCTTGCTTCTACTTATATCCACTGCACAACCTATAGTATTTGCACACGCTTCTTCCTCTTCCTGAAAGTCCTTCCTTCTGTCCCTGCACACTCACAACCATCTTTTTAGACCCAGATCATTATTTCCTACTTTGTAGGATATTTCTAACTGTTCCAATGGAGTTGATTGATCTGAATACCTTACAGTATAATATAGTTGGTAGGTAATCTTTGATGTTCACGAGGATTCTACTCTTTTTCTCTTCTGTCCTTTTGTCAAGTAAGTGATTATATTGTTAACATTTCATGTTGGAAAGCAGATTGTCACAATTATTTGGTTCTCCTATTTATTTATTTTTTTCTGCATAAACAAGCATAGAAAGAGAAGAAGAGGGAGGAGAGACTCAGAATACTGATGGGCAGAATTTGTGGGAGCACCAAGTACTCCAGGAGAGGGGAAGCCTAAAGAAATAGAAGAAAATACTAGACTGTGAGATATAGGTTCCATCATAAGATAGGAGCTCAAACACAGGACTCTGGCTGCCTGAAGAATCTCATGACCCAAACAACATTGGTCATGGACAAGAACATTGAATATGGCCACTGAAATCCTTGCTTGTTGATGATCTATAATTGGAAGGACTCCCTTATCTACCCAATGCCCAGGGAACTTCCTCAATTCAGTTGGAGAAGAGAAAATAATGACTGTGATCGAATTTCTCACATGCTGTTGGAGGCGGTGGGTACCAAGTTAAATTTAACTTGAGTTAAAATAACAGAAGAAATTTCATATTCATTACATACTTGTTTGTAGATTAAGATTTATACCAGTATGAATGAGCACAAGGATCATGAAGAAAATGCATATCATAATCAATTTTCTCAGAACCAGTGACAAAGAGAAATCTCAAAAGCAGCCAAAGAAAAGACACATATTACATGCACAGAAAAAAAAAGAAAAAGATGACAGTAGAATTCTCATTGGCAACACGCCAAGCGAAAAGGCAATGAAGTCACTTTTTGTAGTGCGAAAAGAGCAAAAATATCAGCCTATGGCTCTTAACCCAGTGAAAATCTCTCAAAACCAAGGTAAAAATGCCAACTTAGAAAAACACAAAAGGCAAAAGAATTTATTACCAGCATATTCTCACACAAAAATCTTAAAAAGGGTCTTTCAAGAACGAAATAATACTAATTGGAAATACAAATGTTCATCCATGGGTCTCAGCGGAAGGTGGTTTTTATCCTGCTCCTGGATATTTGGTATATCTGGGGATGTTTTTGGTTGGTGTAGCTCATGAATCTCAGGGCAAGCCTTGGTACACCATATAGTTTCACCACCCAAGTTCTGGAACTAGATAAGACTGAGCTTAAAATTTCAGTTCATGTATGCAGCAGCTGTGTGTGCAAGAACATGTTCTGCAACACCTCTGAGCCTTGACCACTTCATGTGGTCTTTGGGGGTAACAAGAGACCTAGTTTTGTTGTTGAACACATTAAGCTTATTTGAAAAGGAATGCAACACTGTGAGAGAAAGTAGGGAGACTGTCCACAAGGAGACAGGATTCCCATGGAGACCTCTCAGAGGGCAGTTTGTATAATACCAGACTCCTTCCATATCTCTTCTGCTTGACTTGATACGGATTGCTTCAGGAGCTGAGCATGCTCTTCCTACTGGCTGAGCAGGCACCCAAAGCATTAT
Source organism: Dipodomys ordii (assembly GCF_000151885.1). Classification (NCBI taxonomy): domain Eukaryota; kingdom Metazoa; phylum Chordata; class Mammalia; order Rodentia; family Heteromyidae; genus Dipodomys; species Dipodomys ordii. The sequence goes on along the minus strand of NW_012267259.1, from coordinate 6,866,981 downwards.
GGGAAGAAGCAGCATTTGAGCAGGAGCTGGAGGCACTAGGTGGGCAAGAAAAACCATGATGGGACATACGTTATCTGGTATGCGTTGCAAGAGATCTAATTTTTGTAGAGATTCTGCAGTGAATAAATAACATGGCACACAGCAGGCACTCAATAAACGCTGAGGTGTAGGGCTATGTATATGAAATCTCTCCATTTGAATGTAGGCCATTGTACTCCTTTAACTTTCCAAATACAGAACATGTCACCCAGGACCCGTTGCTGGATATGGCTTGTAAAGCTGACGTTTACAGGGATTCACTGTGGCCATTGATTGGGGTGACATTCTAGACACAGACTGCTCCTGTTGCTCCTTGGGCAAGTCCTGGGGAAAAGCAACCTCTCTGCACCAGTCCCAGGTGAGCTGACATGCGCCTTCATGACTTCCCAGGGACATACTTGAAGATCCTCAGGGACAATTTTTGCAGGACAATCATTTCCCACAGACTTTTTGAGAAGTTCCAGTGTTTGTTTTGGAAAGCAGTTTGGGAAAAATAAAACCCAAAGATTTGCTTTTCCTCTGACAGCTTGGCTAGGTTTGCCTCGGTTCCCCCACTTCGGGGGCGTGCCCTGTCTCTCTCCCTCAGCCTTTCCAGGGGGAACAGTCTTGTGTGATTTTAATGTGATCGTGTCTTTACCATGTGGTCTATCAGCTGTCACCACCAGTGTGTTCGAGAGTGTCTAGAAGGGGTTTTAATTGGCAAGATCTTTAGTAAAATTTGCAAATTAGTGATCCACCGGCTGATGTTATGACAATGTCTAAACACTATCAGTGCCATTTAAAAATAATCTTTCATCGATACAACATTCATTTTAATTAGCCAGAAAATGTTGATCCCAAAGGAAACTGACTAGTCTTAAGGATTCAGCATGGCATTATGGGATGGGTTCTGAACTTCATGTAGTTGGGAAAACAACAGAGTTATTGAAGTTACTTCGATTTCATTCAACTTATGAGGTACTGTTCAGTGTCCTGAATGGTAGAAACCTAAACCCAGGGAAATAGGTTAAACTACTCTTCTTTCTGATGGAGTGGTAAAATTTGAGCATCAGTCTGAGAGTCTGGACCCCTGGATTTTTTTTTTTGGGTCCAGTCATGGGGCCTGAACTCTGGGCCTGGGCGCTGTCTCTCAGCTCTTCAGCTCAAGGCTCTACCACTTGAGCCACAGCGCCACTTCTGGCTTTTTTCTGTTTGCTTATGTGGTGCTGAGGAATCGAACCCAGGGCCTCAGGCATGCAAGGCAAGCTCTCTACCACTGAGCCACCTTCCCAGCCCCCTTGACCCTGGATTTTTATCTGGGCTCAGCAAGAATGTGTTTGTGTAATGTTGGGAAGGAATAAAAGGAGACAAATATGACTGAGCATCCATTCTATACCAGGTATGCCAAATCCTACATGTGCTGCTTCCTTTCCTCCAAAAATACAAAATGAGAGTCATTAGTATCTCCATGTAGAGATGTGGAACCAATCTATGAAAAAGGGGCGTGGTTGTCATAGGCCACAAAACTTATGAGTTGTAAGTCCCATGCTGCAAATTGTAAACAATGAGTGCTACACAACAATTTCAGCAAACTCACTTCACTGAAAAGTCTCCTTAATCTTCACAACCAGATTTTCTTCACTTGTAGAATGAAGCAATGAAACTAGACAATCTTTGATTGTTTAGAAGGAGAATACTTCCTTACAAGATCCATTTGTTTCCAGGTTAGTACTGAACTTGGTTTACAGATGCAAGATGTTGCAACTCAATAGCTACCATTTTCTTTTATCCTCATAATCTCAGCAAGTACATGTTCATACTCAGCACCCTATGGATACTATATCAGTATTTATTGAGGCTACCTTTTTTTAAGTATCTTTAATAGTATATCGTCTTAAGCATCATTTAATTAAAAACAGATAACTGCACAAAACTGCACCATGGTGACTTTGTGCCCCAAAGCATGAGGTTCAGTGTCAAGCTAGCCTAGGCTAGAAGAGTGAAAAGCAAGATAGTTGTTAAAATGGTCCCTCAGTTCTCCTTTTATAAAAATAATTTGTGGGGCTGAGAAGGTGGCTCAATGATAGAGTGCTTGCCTTGCATGCATGAGGCCCTGGGTTTGATTCCTCAATACCACATAGGCAGAAAAGGCCAGAACTGGCACTGTGGCTCAAGTGGTAGAGCACTAGCCTTGAGCTGAAGAACTGAGGGGCCGTGCCCAGGCCCAGAGTTCAGGCCCATTACTGACAAAAAAAAAAAAAAAAGTGACCTGGAACTCTGAACTTTGGGTCATGGATTTCTCAAGCACTTTGAATGTTCTCTCACATTAGTAACAATCCTATACTACCTTTGTGACAACATTGTTCTTAGCCATAGCCTTATAATAGAATGGAAGGGGCTTGTGGTGATCTCTTGCTATTCTGGTCTTCAGAGGCAACTCCAGGGATGAGATTGTCAGGATTTTGGACTTCAAGTCTCTTCTGCATTCAAAATGACTGACATTTCTAGGCTCTTAGGGACTCTTTATCAAATGGGAACTGTAAGTCCTGCTTTGTAGGGTTATTGGGAGGATTGCTGCAATCTGTGATCACGAAAATGCTTGGTTGCTCATTGTCATTGTAATTAGGAAAGGATGATTCTTTTCCACGGTACAAGAGTTTATGGATGTTTTCTAAAATTTTAGGCATAGATCTTATATACAGCAAGATCTCCTATAATATATAACTATAAGCTCTCTGTGTCTAGGGCTCTAAGGGGGATAATTTGAGGTCATTCATGTAAACCCTACTATCTTTCCTGTAATGACACGATTCAAAGCAAGTTTTCCTTCCATCCTCAAGACTTACCAGCAGAGAATAATAATTAAAATTTCGTTGTTTTAGTTACTGTGGCCATAGAGCACTTCGTAACTTCAGGGAATCAGTTTGTTTTCTTATTGCTGTGACTGAAACAACTTAAGGGAACGAAGATTTGCTCTGACTCCCCATTTTTGGAAAGGGCAGCCTGCGGTTGTCTGACCTAGTGTGCTTAGGCAGAAATTCATGGCACATGGGGGCACATGGCTGAGGAGCTTCTCCGCCTCATCGCAGGCAAGAATCAGAGAAGACTGAGAACAGGAAAGAGCCTCCTTGACTGCGGCCTGGGCTGGAAAATACAAAAAGCTGAGGGTGACTTTTCTCAAGGTACTCAGACCCAAAATGAAAGTCTCATGTAGATAGATAATTGGGAGAATCTGGGTCTTGTGCTCTAGTTACATAAGACACTACGTTAAAAACGAACTCTACAACTTTGGGGAGAAGGGAGGGGTGTAGTTGGGGAGGTGGGGAGGGAAGGGATGGCAGGGGAAAAATAAGGGAGTGGGTAACAATGCTCAAGAGGAAATGTACTCATCACCTTACTCATGTAACTACAACCCCTCTGTACAGTATCTGTACAAAAAATTAAAAAATTCATGCCCAAAATACTGAAAAGTAGGCATTTTCTTTTGAATTAATTTCCTAAGGCTGCAATAACAAATGATCACAAATATTTTGAGCTTTGTTTTCTCAGTCTTGATAGGCTAGAAATTTGTCCGTTACGTGGCCTAAGGGCATTGGCTAAAGGCTCTAGGGACTTTTAACATCAAGGGTACCAAAAATATTTGATGGTTTTGATACAGGTGTTTGATGTTTATTTTATGCCTCCATTGTCACCTGGACTTTTCCTTTTAGATCTATCTACCTATGTGTTCAAAATCTCCTCCTCCTCTTTCTCCTCCTCCTCCTTCTTCCTCCTCCTCCTCTTCTTCCTCCTCCCCCTCTTCCTCCTCCTCCTCCTCCTCTTCCTCCTTCTCCTTTTCCCTCTCCTTGTTTTTCTTCTTCTTCATATGGCCATCAATCCCTGGATTTAGTGCTCACCCTGAATCCAACATGATCTTATCTTATGTTCCTTAACTCATCACAGCTTCAAAGAACCTGTTTTTAATTAAGGCCACATTCTAAAGTTGAGATAGAAGCCAATTCAGGGGGAATACTATTTAAAAGCACTACACTGAGGAGCTTGAGGAGCTCTTGAAATTTCCCAAACAAGAAAAGAATGTTGAAATACACTGGGTAACAAAAAAGAATGTACAATGCAAGTTCTACAAAGAAAAGAAGAACAAGGTAAGGAGACAGAGAATCATGTCCTGGTTGTGGGTGGTTGGTCTTCCTTAGCATCTGTAGCCAGGAAAGTATTCTTTGCAGAGATAACATATGATTAGAGAGGTTTGAAGGTGTCTGTAGGGGGAGAGGAGTGCGCAATGAAAAGATTTGTGAGTTTCCAGATGGACAGAGCATAATGTGTTGAGGAAGGGACCTGGTGGTGTGTAGTGAGGATCAGCTGGGAAGCTAGAGCAGCTGGAATAACAAGAAATAGAGATGACCTTGGGTTTGAAAGTAGGGGTCAGGCTATTCATAGGCTATTATAAATTTTTGAGCTTAATTTTGAGTGACCAAGTAACGTTGGAGGATCAGGGCAAGAGTAAGCTAATCAGATTTACATTCTTAGCAAGTTAATTGGGCTGCTACGTGGAGACTTGACATGGAGTAGCACCTGTGGGATCAAGGCAAAAAGCTCAAGGACATTACCATCTTCAAGGCAAGAGATGATGCTGGATAAGACTGGTAATGGAAGATGCCAGGAGAAGTAGGAATGGAATGTATTTAGAAGGGGAAGTTTGCAGAACTTGCTTTTGAATTGGATGTGGGATATGAAAACAAGACAGGAATAAAGGCTAACTCCACAGTTCCATCTAGAGCTCTTAAAAGAAAACCTAAGCCTAGTAGAGATTGAGAATATAGTGAGAAATTAGAAGTTAATGTTTGGATACTTTAACTTTTTGAGCTTTGTTACCTATCCAAGAGGTTAAACAGGATGTTTTATTTTTGTTATTGTGAAAACACCATACAGAGGGGTTACAATTACATGGGCAAGATAATAAGTACATTTCTTATCAAGCATTGTTGCCTCCTCCTTTGTTTCCCCTTCCCATCCCTTCCCATCTCCCACCCCTCCCCCCACCCTCCC
>NW_012267259.1:6853327-6861378 GCF_000151885.1 Dipodomys ordii | reverse complement strand
TATGTGGAGTCTTTTGAGGAACCTCCATACTGCTTTCCAAAGTGGTTGAACAAGTTTACACTCCCACCAACAATGCAGTAAGGTTCCCTTCTTAAACAGGATGTTTTGTGGGTGGACTTTTTGGTGTGTGTGCCAATCCTGAGGTTTGAACTCAGGGCCTAGGCACTGTCCCCAAGCTTCTTTTGCTAAAGGCTAGTGCTCTACTACTTGAGCCACAGTTCCTCTTCTAGCTTTTTGGTGATTAATTGGGGATAAGAGTCTCAGAGATTTTCTTGCTCGGGCTGGCTTTGAATCATGATCCTCAAGTTTCATCTTCCGGAGTAGCTAGGATTACAGGCATGAGACACTGGTGCCAGATCTGCCATTGTATTTTGAACCTGAAGTTCAGGGTACGAAGTTAGAGTTTGGGAGCTATTGTTGCTTAAATAGAATGAAAAACATGGAGCTGAGCAAAATCACCCAGAGTGTATGTGGTGTAAGGAGTAAGGGCCAGACAAAGGCCAGAATCCTTTCCACACTGCTACTAGTAACATCTAGAAAGATTTCCACATCAGCTATTTCTTATTACTCATATTTGCCATCCTGATGGATCCTGGAAATTCCAGTCTCTTGGTTTTGAGATCAGATATATGAGTAAAAATTCACTGGTTGCATTTAATCTCTGTTTCTGAATGCCTTCCAATGGGAAGCATCCTCGCAGAATGTCCCATCTGGCATGTTCTTGGTTCTTATTCTCTACTTGCAGAGCTGCCTGCATACCTGGAGGCAAATGAGGTGTGGATGGCTGAATGGGTCTGTCTTCTCTGATTCATGGTCATGTTCTTTATTTCTTTTTGCATCCTGTGTCTGGACATATGGCTGAAAAGCTACCACACCAGCATATGCACTCACTTGCACAGACCCAGCTGTCTGGGGCTCACCTGGACATGCTTGTTACCCTTTCCTTTAAGGAAAACTAGCTATTTGTTTCCATTTTCCAAGCTTCAAATCTTATGAGACAAAAAAGGTATCTATCTACATCAACCGCCCATATTCAACATGACCCTTGGTGGCTCAGAGCTGTTCTAATTTGGGATTATATGAAATTTGATGCCGGGCACCGGTGGCTCACACCTGTAATCCTAGCTATTCAGGAGGCTGAGATCTGAGGATCACAGTTCAAAGCCAGCTTGGGCTTTAAAAGAAAGAAAGAAAGAAAGAAAGAAAGAAAGAAAGAAAGAAAGAAAGAAAGAAAGAAAGAAAGAAAGAAAGAAAGAAAGAAAGAAAGAAAGAAATTTGGTGATGAGACACTTTGGGACAAAGGAGAAGAAGGCACAGAGATATATGACACTCCTTCTGGACAGTTTTGAGGACCTGAAATCAGACTTACTACAAGATTAGTTGGACATGGCATGGCATGGGGTTTGGGGGTGGGGGGAGGAAGCTAGTGGAGGCTAAGGATAAAAAGAAAAGTAGAGGCTAGGGAACCCTGGATGGTCCAACATGACACATTTTGCTGTTGCAAATGCTTCACTACATTCCCATTACCCAGCCACAGAAAAATAGTCCTTTCCACTCTGCAGTAAAAATGTATGTTTCTTATAGGCACACAGAAATGCACACCTAGCCTTTGCCAGCACTGACTTCTTATTAAGTGCCTCAGATTTAGGATGAAAGAATATATAAGAATAGGAACCTATTTCCCCCCTGAGGTTGAAAGCGTTCTGAGGCTGTAGAAAGTGTGCTGGCATGCATTCAAACACAAATATATACCACAGCACAATTCCCTCCAGCTCAAAGCCAGGTTGCAAGACAGCCTTAGAATCGAAGGAGCAATGCTTGGATTTTTGCCCCATTCCCCAATAAAATTCCTACCAAACTCAGTCTTATTCACTGTAGATTCCAAGTCTCTTTGAAGCAGTAGATGCGGCGGATACCTGCCTAATCCTCCCAGTTTTGCTATAAAGCCATTTCCTCGGCCACTTTCTCATTCCTCAACAGTTCAGGTTTCTTTATTAAGTGGCATATCCCCCTTTTAAATCTACCTGTTCTTCTCTCTCCATGATTAAAATGTAGGGAGCATGTGATCTGGGCTACATAACCTCACTGTTCTTCACTTCCCCTTTCTCCTTTTGTGCATACAGGATCTCCATATTCTTTTGTCCCCCTGAGTCTTAATGATTGTTGTCATCTGTTAGAAGAAATGCAACCCAGCACTAGTGCTGGGGTTCCATGTGGTGACTTGGTGATCTTCACAGGTATTGTGGGCCCCAACCCCACCCCAGAGCAGGTGCTCCTGGACGCACGCTGGCTGGCATTCCAAATCTCTGTGACTCAGTCTATGTCCTGCTGTCTGTTCTCATTTCGCTGCTGCAGCTGTGCTGAGCTGCCACCTCAAGTCTTCCCTGAGCCTTTCCATGGATTCAGGTAGCATCTCCCTCTACCCTGTTTACATTGTTAACATGAGAAGCATCATTAGTTCTTTTGAATCCTTGGTTAGGGCAGGGATGGAGTCTGATTTTCCACTGCATTCCATTGTTTAGCACGAAGACTCACATTCCAGCATGGAGCCATTGTTTGTTTGATTCCTGTGTTCATGCGGTCATTCCTTTGCAAGTATTTATTGCTTGTTCTTTGCCTGACACTGTTTCAGGTGTTGAATAAATGAGCAAATGCACAAAAGTGAGTAAAACTGCTGCCAATCCCTCAGGCTACTGTCCCTTTATGTCCCCTTGAAGTTTGCTTGAACGTTATTTCACTTGATTATTAGCAAACTGAACAACTGTAGCAGGGTGTTGTAGTGCTGGGATTTGTCTGTGTCAGAGTGTGGATATCCTTGGTCCACCCACTGACTCTTTACCCATGCCTTTTCTGTTTCTAGTCCTCTCTCTGTTCCATCCTTGTTCCTGTTGCAGAAAGAATTGGAGCCATTTACATGATTAGGGGACAGACATATACTTGCATAGCTGATGACCTGGAAGATTAGGAGTAGGCAAGGGAAAAAAAAACCACGAAATTACCAAATGATTCTGGATGGAGTCTATGAGAGAATGAGTCCCATAGGAAAATGTCAAGCCAGCTCTGCAGGTGTTTTGAGGATGGGAAGGAATTAGGGAGACTTCCCTAACTCTGGCCTGCTTGCTGTCCACAGACCAGCCAAGGGACTCTGAGTTTATTTGGGTTGGCCATTTGAAAGAGGAAGGAAAGTTTCTTATAACTGAAAATCATTCCAAATTGGAATTGAGTTTTATAAGCAAAATGCTGTGAATGGTGCTCTTCTTTTCCTACAACTGGTATTAATGCTGTCGTGAAAATGCTGCAAAGATAGCATGGGCAACTGGTGTGTGTGTGTGTGTGTGTGTGTGTGTGTGTGTGTGTGTGTGTGTGTGTTGTCTGTCAGTCTGTCTGTGTCTGTGTGCAGATGGGTATTATTAAGACTGAGAATATACTATACAGAAACCATCCTTTAACCAGAGACGCTTAAAAGTAGGCCCAGGACACTAAGGATTATGGGAACTGACAGAAGTCAGAGAAGAAGTCATCTGCAGAACCAGAGTGAGGACCACTGCTCTTTCATTCCTTTTTCATTCCTTGTGAAGCTGAAGGTTCAGGGTAGGACTTACCACTTACTTATGAAGCCCCAATGGTTGCCCGACCTCCAACAGGGTATAATTTCTTCCTTCATGTTTGTTCCCAGGGCATCCTCTGGGTGATGCTAGAAGATTACTTCTTATCATTGCTACAAAAAGCTGCAATGGCCCCTCCGCCCCTTCCCCCCCCCCCCCCCGCAGTGCTCAGCACAGGAACTCTGCAAGAGTTCTGAGGTAGGCCCACTAGGAATGGAGGAAAAGGGAAAGACCTATTATTTTGCCATTGCGGATCTTCTAGGACAGTTAAGAAGGAAAGAGGCACTAACCATCTCCAGCAAGAAAATAAGCTCCAAGTGAGGGAGATTCACGATGAGGATGTGGGCTGATGAGGACATGGGGAAACTTTTAAATGAGGTGCGCAGAAAGGCTTCATCAAAAAGGTAGTAATTGATTCATTCCTTGAAGGGAAAGAAGAATTAAATGGTGCCTGGGAGGTCTGAAAGAGTTTGGCTTCCAAGACCCCCCTCTGGCCCACGTTCCTTTCTGGGAATGGCTTGGGGAGACGAGACCTGGGTATGGATTTACTCTGATAGACAATGCCAATGCCCTTAAGATGGCACAGCTCACTTTGCTAGAAGGTGTCTGCATCCAGCTAAATGCCATTTACAATCAGGTGAAGGTTTGGACAGAGTTTTAAATCTTCCTTCTTCACTAGTTTCTCCATTGTGGGAACATATTTTAATCGAGCAGTGCAAATTTCTGTCTGTACTTCAAGAAAACCCTTTAGCACCTGAAATTTAGTGTTTTAAAAGGGTCCCATTTATATTTCAAAACCCCTTGCTCTCAAATTGCTAAACATTAGCAGAACCAGATTCGTAATGGCAGGGATAGAAAAAATCCATAATGATCGGAACACACACACACACACACACACACACACCACACCACATAACACATACACATGCACAGAAGCATTTGTATGTTAGTCTTTAAGGCTTCCCATTTCAAAGTTTTATCAAATGCACCCCTCCCCTCCAAAACCCCTCATAATTTAAACCATTGTTTTGCAAGGGAAATTTAATAATACAAGTTGCCATGTGTTTCTGCTTAATTTTGGAAGCCTGTGTTATGCAGTCAAAGATTCTCATTTGAAAATAATTCCTGTCCTTATTCTAAAACTGCCAGGGGAATAAGATTTAAAAAACATGTTGCAGTTCTCAACTTTGTGTTTTGCCTAAAGCCAAGCAGCTCTGGGAGATCAAAGTTTAGAGTATAGTTCTAAAGTTAGAACCAGTGCCTGCAACGTGCTCACCAACAGAGAGCCGAGGCCCAGCAGCTGCTGGTCTAGGTCCTCTGCCAATTAGCCTGGTATGGGCAGAGGCCCTGGTCCTCCTCTGGGCAGGGTCCAGGCTTCAGGGCTCCTGTCTCTTGGGAAGCAACTTAATGCACAGCCAAGGGCAGGCATGGTATTTTTAAACCACTGGACCCTCTGTGCAGGCAAGCCACTTTTCAATTTTTATTTGCTAGTCCTAGGCTTGAACTCAGGCCCTGGGCACTGTTCCTGAGCTTTATCTGCTCAAGGCTAGTGCTCTACCACTTGAGTTACAGCTCCACTTGCTAGATTGTTTTAAATGGTTAATTGGAGATAAGAGTCTCATGGTCTTTCCTGCCTGGCTGGCTTTGAACTATGATCCTCAGATCTCAGCTTCCTGAGTAGTTAGGATGACAGGTGTGAGCCACCAGCTCCTGGTGTGTTCCACACTTTTACTTAGGAGGTATAGGAACGGAATTTGAACTTACTGCCGGTGCTTACTGTCTGCTATGTCTGCCCTCAGTAGTTCTACGTCAATATGGCTCATTCACCCAATGATGTCTAAAGGTGGACAAACTGGGCACATTTGGTGGTCTCAAGATGCTTCTTGTTCTCTTAGGTGTATGTTTGTGCAAGCGTGTTCTCGTGTGTGTGCCGTGTGCATGCGTGTGCGTGGTGTTCATGTGCTCTAAAGCCCTGCTTCCCTCCTCCATGATCAAATCCCTAACTTTCCTCTTCCAAACCTGAGAAGAACCGATTGCAGATACCTGTCCCCCATGAGTGACATGTCTTCTGCATGTTTCCACTCATCCTTCTGGAACGGTCTGCTTACCAGGGAGGATCCAGGCAGAGAGCTCAGTTTATACATTCAAATGCTAGGGTTCTGAAAACTTCGGTGTTCAAGGAAGTGTGGGATTCCAACCTCAGTGTAGTTCTTTCGATCAGCTTTGCATGACAGAAAGCGAACTGGGCCTACAAAAAGGAAAACATCCCCTGACCTACTGGAAGGGGGGGGAGGGGGGCACGAAGCGGTGGAATCTTACTGGTGGTGAGTGTTCTGTAGCCGGCATCCACCAATCCCATCAAAGCTTCTTGTGGAGTCTGGGTCCTCATGCTCCTTGGACACTTCTCAGGTTCAGAAAGCCAGATTTAACACAGACCCTTGATTTTACAATGGCTTCTGGCTTTGCAGTCTTGATCCACTGATCTCCCTGAAGTTGATAACTAGATGAGTGGGTTAATTGCTAAGCATCGTTCAAGCTGTCCACTTAGCTATTTTTACCCTGGGAAAGCTGAGTCGGCTCTGTATTCCTTTCTTAAACAGAGGAGATCAGCTGCCTTTGAACAAGAGGCAACAGGAGATGCCTTAGGCCCTCCAGTTTTGTATTGTGGTCTCCAAAGAATTAGATTCCTGTCTTTTTTTTTTTTTTTTGTCTGTCGTGGTTGCTGAACTCTGGGCCTGGGCACTGTCCCTTAGCTCTATTAGCTCAAGGCTAGCACCCTACCACTTGAGCCACAGCGCCACTTCCAGCTTTTTCCGCATATGTGGTGCCAAGGAATCAAACCCAGGGCCTCAAGCATGCAAGGCAAGCACTCTACCACTGAGCCACCTTCCCAGCCCCTAGACTCCTGTCTTGAATTACACAGATTTGTCTGGAGCTCCCTAGGAAAGCCCAGCATCTCTCTAGACAGAAATGGCCAAGTTGCCAAAGCCCAAAGATGGTGTAAGCCAAAAGCCCAGACTTGAAGTGAGGATGGTGAATTTGTTGAATCCCTTTTTGCCTCTTCAAATTCTAGCCCCAAAAGCTGCTCTAACTAGAAGCCTCAGAAGTAATGATACAAAAAGTAAAGGCTTTGGAAGCTATTGGAATGAGACAAATTGAATTTGCATGTGAGGTCATGATTTTGGAGGTGGGACAGAGGAGTGTCTCGCATTCTGGCCAAACTGTTTTTTTTTAATTCATATGTGAAGTTAGTTGTTGATGGCTCAGGCCTGTAATCCTAACTACTCAGGAGGCCAAGGACTGAGGTTCGAAGCCAGCTCAATCAGAAAGACTATGAGACTCTTATCACTAAAAAGCCAGAAGTAGCGCTGTGGCTCAAGTGATAGAGTGTTATCCTTGAATGAAAAAGCTCAGAAACAGCACCCTGGTCCTGAGCTCAAGCCTTTCTACCAGCACATACATGCATGCACACGCAAAGACACAGAGATTCATATATAAATGCTCTAACCTCCCTCTATCTCAGAATATGATTATATTTGGAGACGTTCTTCAAAAGAGGTAATTTAAGTTAAAAGATGTGTATGATTGGTGCCTTTTTAAAAGTGAATCAGACATTCACACAGAGAGGAGGTACCCTGTGAGGACACAGGTTGATAGCTCTCTATGTCAGGGAAAAAGACCTAGAAGGAAATCAACCCTGCTAACACCTTGACTTTTAGACTTTTAGCCTCTAGCATTATGAGGAAAGTCCTTGAGCCTGAAGTGCTTTGTTATAGAAGCCCTTTCAGATGAATATAGATCTGATACAGTGCAAGTGTGGTATGAGTTCACACCAGAGAATGAACGGAGATACCCATTCTAAACATAGATGGGTGCCTCTTACTAGAAGATTATTGAAAATAAACAGCCCGTTTCATTTGGAATATTTAATATGCCTATTTGTTTATGGTAATTCATCTACCAAAAGGTATTACATGGGATGTGGTAAGGGACTGTTGTACCCCCAGGACAGGAACTTGTACAGTTTTCATTATGTGTGTGTTGCAGGGCGGGGAGGGGGGTAACTTTACCAAACTGGCAATTTCTCACAATACCAGGTGCATTACAGATTGGTGTGTGGGCTTTTGTGAATTGGTTGCATATAAATGAGAAACATTTAAATAAAAAGGAGATCTAGAAACTTTCGCTAGTTTGGGGTTTTTATTTATAGTGACTTATGCACACTACTGACTTCCCTTCCCATGTGAGATTGAGATTGTGTCACGTCAGTCTAACAGGCTTTGGTAGAAAGACAGAACACCCAAGAGCTTCTTGTGTGTGCAAATAGAGAGATGGAGGTGGGGATGAGGATGCGGGAGTATGGAGGAGATAGCTGATATAGAGGAGGAGCAGCCAGGTGCAGGTGACTCACACCTGTAATTCTAGCTACTCAGGAGGCTAAGGTCT
>NW_012267259.1:6780253-6852921 GCF_000151885.1 Dipodomys ordii | reverse complement strand
TAGCCCTGGCTAAGCAGGAGGAGGAGGAGGAGGATAAAAGAATCTAGCTTGAACATAAAAAAGTCTGAGCTTAATCCTACAATTCTCTAATTTTAGCTTTCCGTGTACCTTGGGATGACAGGTGCATACCACTGGGCTGAGCTACAGATTCTGAGGAGATCTTATGAACTTTTCTTCTCTGATCTGGCATGTAATCTTCATATTCCCTTGCCACTAGTGCCTAGCTAGAGGCAAGGACTTTCTAGGAATAATAGACCTATAGAACAGACTCACGGGAGCACAATGATTTGTGTCCTTCCAAAGGTTAGCAACCAGAAAGTATTATTCAGTGGCAAACAAACTGTATTAAATTGAGAGAAAGTGGAGCTATGTATGTTCAGTTATTTTTTGGAGCCCATGTTTTGAAAGGAGGGTCAGACTTTAAAGCTAAAGTAACTGGAGCTGTGTATTAGGGGGAAGAGAAAGTTCTCAGTGACAAGATCTCAAAATATCTGGGGAGCTAGCTCATGAAAGAGGAAACATATTTCTTCCATGAGGCTTCAGTGGGCAGATGTATAAGCTGTGGGGAAAAGGAGTAGGAAGGAAGCCTTGTCCCAATGTGAGGCAGGGTTTTCTAGCCATGATTTCTGGCAGTAGTGAAGCAGACATGGGGTAACTGAACAGGACTCATGGAGTATAGAGAGTCAGAGTGAGGAAAATCACCAACCTTCTTCCCATTCTGGGATTTAGGATTCTTTTAATTGGAGTCCACCTTTACGAAGAATGGCCTTAATTCAGACACAATTCCAAATCACAGGTGTGGGATTCTGAGATGGTTTGAAATAAAGCACAACATGACTATAAATTGTGTTCACAGTAATTTTTTTTCTTTCACCAGGAGTCCTGTGTTGACAGATGTCTGTGAATCAATCAAATACAAAGAGAAGGGTAAGTCCATATGAGGACCTTAGGTTTTCATGTGGCATCCCAAGGCTGGAAGAGTTACCATGATTCACTAATAGGGCTGAAGAGGTTCAGACCACCACCTATGCAGGATGGAGTATCTGAGCAAAAAGGCAGTTGTGGCCATCTCTGCTTTATATGATACTACCTGCAGTGAAATGAACTTTTTACAGTCGAGAAAAAGTCATTTAACCTCTTCTGTTCCATCTGTTAAATGGGCACAGTAGGAACAGAGACCACCAGGGAACCCCAACAAGGGTTTTTGCCTGATAAATGGATACTTTTGCAACATTCAAATGGCTGAGTGGTGCAAGGAAAAAAGAAAATCTTGGCTGTTAGATCATTCAGACAGCAGTAGCTAGAGAAATTGAATTTTTGTCTCAGAAACAAATAAGTAAACAAATAGTAACCATAACAGAAGCCATTATGGCTGGATCAAGGGTGTGGATTTCCTCTTGGGTACAATTTGGCATTATTGTTAATCTTGCTGTCTTGGGAAACTATCACTTATCTGGTCCCTTCAAGATTTAACCAAACATAAAATAAATCCAAGAATAGTGGGTGGTGGGTGCAGGCTTTGTTACACACCAGCTACAACAGAATCAACTGGATTGACCTCATTGCTCTCAGTCTATTCATGAGAAATGGCACTTATTCTCAATTCCAGGAACTGCAATCTTCTAACATTAGACAGCACACATGTGTAGCACTATCACCTATTAATTAAGGGATGTAGACAAAAACAAGTCTATTTGGGCCACTCATTTCCAGCTGCAGTGAAATGAATTTAGTGGGAAGTATTGAGAACTCAGATTTTACCTGTCTTTTTTTTTTTTTTTTGTCGGTCATGGGGGCTGAACTCTGGGCCTGGGCGCTGTCCCTCAGCTCTTGAGCCACAGCACCACTTTTGGCTTTTTTTCTTCTTATGTGGTGCTGAGGAATTGAACCCAGGGCCTCATGTATGCGAGGCAAGCACTGTACCACTGAGCCAGCTTCCCAGCCCCAGATTTTACCTGTCTTAACAAAGTACTTTGATGTTTTACATAATACAAAACATTGAGAGAGGACACTAATTCTACAGCTCCACAATGTCAGGGGCAGGGCTCTTCCTGTCTTTGTTATTTTCCTGGAGTGGCCTTGTACTTAGGACAGACAAAGCTAGATAGCTGCAACTGCACCTTAATGATTCTTAGGAACAAATAAACATTTCCCATCAGCCCCCAAGAAGAAATTCCCTCTTATCTGACTGGCTAGATCAATGTCATCTCAAACCAATGACAAGCAGGATGGATAGGATGGAGATGACTGGCTTTGAATAGACATCAGCAAACTTTCTTAAGAGACCAAATAAATATGATAGAGGACCATGGTAACTGTTAGGTTTTGCTGGCCTTGAGGTCAAAGGACATTACACAGGCACTTCTATAGTCATATAAAATATAGCCATTTTAAAATGGAAAGACCATTCAGGTAGTCAGTGTTCTCCAGAAAAACCAAACAAATAAAACCTGTAAATATGTAGAGAAATCCATTAAAAAAATTGACTCAGGCAGTTATGAGGACTAGCAACTTGTAGCAACTCTGCAGCATAGGACAGCAGGGTGGAGACTCAGGAAGAGCTAAGGTGGAAGTTGAAATCAGAAGGTTGCCAGCTGCAGAATTCCCTCTTGCCCAGAGAGGATTGTTCTTTTGCTCTGTTCAGGCCATCAACTGATTGGATGTGGCCTACCTGTATTAGAGAAGGTCCTTTGCTTTATTTACAACTTACTGATGTAAATATAATCACATCCAGAAACACCTGCACTGAAACATCCATTAGAATGTTTGACCAACGATTTGGCCACTGAGGCCCAGTCATGTGACATTCAAAAGTAAGCACCATACACTCTTAGCTCCAGGACAGAAAGCAGGGGAGATTTGGCCCTGGACTAAACATTGCCAGTCTCTGGCTTAGATTTATGCCTGCAGAGTAGAGTCATTTCTCTTGAAGATAGGCATGTGGGAAAAACCCACCAATTAATCCGTCAAGGAATAAGAATGATGAGTAGACAATCCTCTCTGTGCTTCTAGCCCTGGCTAAGCAAGAGAGATAACTAAATACAGAAATCCTTTGGAAAACTTTAGAAAACCATGTTAAACGTAAGGCAGAAAACCTGACCCCACACGCCCCACCCACAACTTTGTTTTCTTGAGTGACTTAATATTTCTATTTATCCGTGTATATTCTTTGTATCATTCCCGGTCCCTCCTTTCCCTTTGTCTCCTCCACCTTCCTCCTCTGCCTTCCCTTCCCTTCCCTTGCTGTGCTGTTTTCCAGAATAGGGAAATGAGACCTGTTACCAATGACAGCAGTGTTCCTCACCCCTGCCCATCCATGGTGAATCTTTTCACTTCCAGGCACTCACATCTCATCTTGGTCCAATAATATTCAATGGAAAATTAAAAAAAATAAACGGTTCATAAATGTAAAACTCTGTGCATGAGGAAATCCCTCGGTGTCACTCTCGCTTCTACCCAGGATGTGACTCCTCCGTGTGGTCTCACACCACTCTGTTTGTGCTCCCAGCCACTCTCACATTGGAACTGCCTTGGTTATCTGACCCAGTGCCACAGAATTGAAATGCTTGCATCTGAGCAAGACTGAAGAATGGCCACAAGTTCAAGAGAGTGATATTGCTGGTCATTCTGATAGGCCAAAGAGAGGCCAGAAAGTATATCCTTTAAGTAAAAAGGTGGAAAGTATAACAAGATATTCTGACAAAAAGAAAAGAGAGACATAAAGAGATCATATTATCATGACTTCTTTGTGTATGTACTGGTACCCAGGGCTTGAACTCAGGGCTTTATACTATCACCTCACTCAGCTTGTTTGCTCAGGAGTGATGCTCTACTGCTTGATCATGCCTCCAGTCAGATGCAGATCTTTTCTTAAAGTATAATGTTGTAATATCCAGTTTTATTATCATTTATTGCTGCTTTTTTACTTGGCTCATTTATAAGTCAAACTTAATTTTAGTATGTCTTGAAAAAAATCAGTACATGTAGGTTTTTGTTTGTTTTGTTTGGTTCCGGCTTCTTTTAGGTGTGTTGGAGTGAATCTTTCATGGGGAGGGGCACTAAGTGGGGTGCTGGGGGGGATGATGAGACAAGAAGTCCATCATGGTGAGCATTGCTGCTGTGAGTTGTAAGCTCACGGTGATCACGGTAACTGTCCTCTGTAGAGACAGCAGAAGAGATGAGCTGTTCAGTAGAAATGAGCTAGCCTGGACTCCTCCCCAGTACGTAAGGTACAGGGAGAGCTGAACTTGCTGTATGAGTCAATTTCCCAGCACCGTGACAAAATATCAGAGAAAAATCAACAGACAAGAGGAAAAGTTTACTTGGGCTCATGGTTTGAAAGGTTTCGGTCTGTGGTAATCTGGTTCATGGCTTTCAGGACTGTAGCTGCAGAAGCCTTGTGGTAGCCAGGTGGGCAGAGGAAAGATGCTGATCTCATGGCAGCCAGATAGTGTTGGGTCCAGGAACAAGATATAACCTTCAAAGCAACACTCCCTAGTGACCTACTTCCTCCTTCTAGGTCCCACCTCCCAGTTTCTCCCGCCTCTCAGTACTGATATCAAATTATCAACCTTCCAGTGGATTACTTCTGTTGGTCAGAGCCTTTATAATGCAATCAGTTCCCCAAAGCCCTGCCCCTAAACATTGTATTGGGGACCAATTTATCAATACATGAATTTTTAGGGAACAGTTCATAGCCAGATCGTGAAGTTGCCGTCTGGGTAAGCAAAGGTTCTGGTTTTCTAATTCTACTGGTTGGTGTGTTCTCTTTTCAATTCAGAGAAATGGTTAAGTATTCTTATGCTAGGCACACTGTTCTGTTCACCTCCAAAAGCAGATGGACCCCCCATCCGCCATGCGATCTGATTGATGAGAGCAAAGGTGCTGTATGCACACCAAGAGGAGGTGACAAAACTAGTTCCATACTTGAGGTCTCTGCAGAGCAGCGTCTACCACACCAGCTGGTCTGAAGCGACTTCTGAAGTCAGTCAGCAAGAGAAAGAGACTGGCCTGAGGTTTTATTATAGCTAACAGGAGAGGCTGGATAGAAGGGCCCAAACATCGATTACAAATTATAGGACTCTGATCTTCCACTGGCATCCAAAAGGAACTTCCCCCACCCCCAACCCCACAATACCCAGATTTTCCTGTCAGCTTGACCAGATGTGAGGTGCCACCAGAAGAGGGAAGAGTGCAATCCAGAAACCTGTTCAAAGACAAACAACAAAATATATCCTCTCTTATGAATACATCTCTTTCTTCAAGATAGGCCTGACTTTTTCCTCAGCTATATGAGGTAATGATTAGAAAGGATAGGGCAGGGCCTTAAGTGATCTTCCTTGTACCTAGCCCTACTTCAGAGATGGCCAGGGAAACTCCAGAGAGGTGGCAAATGGGGGTAGGTTTAAGGTTTAGGACAAGTATGGAGTTCAGTAGCTATAGTACAGGTAACAGAAGACCCACTAGCATGTGTGGCGATGTACCAGACATAATCAAGAGATTCACATCTGTTTTAGCCCTGGGGTTCTGGAACTTTGCTTGAGCTCAATTCCTTGGGCATCTCCATGATCACAAGAACGTTTTCTAGAGTCAGGATCTGGGCGGCACATTTCTCCAGAATGCATTTTAAGGAATGATGTACTGTGACTTGGTTTCCACACCTCTGAAATTTTTTTAAAAAATGTCACTGCATTTCTCCCGAAGCTGAAAAATATATTTCTTAATATAGAGCAAGCTAGATACACTTGGATATAAGTGAACGAAGAAAGAAAGCAGTGTTATTGAGGCAACATTTCCTATTTAATTGCATTTGCTCTAGACCACCCTTTAAAAATAGTTTGGTTGGTTAGAGGCTGCAGTAATTTATGGAACGCTCTGCTTGCTTCCTGGGAAGTCGACAAGTCTGGACAGAATCAAGAGAATCAGCATAAATCCCAGCCGATGCCTAATTTTAGAGATGTCTGGTCCTTGAACAGTCTTGCCACGGCCAGATGGGGTGGGAGACAGCATTTGAGGGTGGAAACACAGAGGTGCCAAACTGAAGCTCCAAAGGTTAAACTCATCTTTGTGGCAGATAAATCCTGAGCCAAAATGAATCGAGTTGTGAGAAGAGTTTATGTGCTATTAGCCCGAGTCCCTGGGGAATGTCATGAACCTCCTCCTGCTGTTGCACGTGTCTGAGAAATGAGGAGTCCCACTGTGCACAGTGACATGCCCAGAGGCATGTCGCTTAGACTCTCGGGGACTTGGTTGTGTTATGTTGTGTTATGTGTTCAAATACAGAAATCCCCTTGTCTTCTGTGTGGCAGACCTCAAAGCCCGGCTTGGCTCAGGCTTACTAAGAACCTCCGAGATGAAATGTCCAAAGGCAGGACCAGATCTTGTTCCTCTCTGTAGTATCTCTGTGTCCCAACATGTTGCACATAGATAAAGTTGGGTTGTGCTAGAAATTGAGTTGAATCGGAAGGCTAAAGCTGTTGATAGATTTTTTTATTGTGAAAATATTGTACAGAGGGGTTACAATTACATGGGCAAGATAATGAATACATTTCTTATCAAACATTGTAGCCTCCTCCTTTGATTCCCCTTCCCTTCCCATCCTCCCCCTGCCCCCCACCCAATTAAAGCTGTTGATTGTTATAAAATTATTATCTCTAAGTAGTTGTACAAAGGGGTTTCAATTTAACATGTCAGTGTGTAAGTACAATGTATTGTGTGTGTGTGTGTGTGTGTGCATGTGTGCGTGCATGCACACTAGTCCTGGGGCTTGAACTCAGGGCCTGGGCACTGTCCCTGAGCAGTTTTCCCCAAGGCTAGTGCTCTGCTACTTGAGTCCAGTTCCACTTCCAGCTTTTTGGTGGTTGATTGGAGATGAGTCTCAAGGGCTTCGGACTTTCCTGCTCAGGCTGGGTTTGAACTGCAAGCTCCAGATCTCAGGCTCCTGAGTAGCTAGGATTATAAGTGTGAGCTGCCAGCAGGCAGAGTCACCCCTTCTATTGTTCTTCCCCATCTCTCCCAATCCCATCTCTCTCCTCAAATTACGTGGCTCTATTTTCATGTCAATACATTAACTATACCAATTGTATTTGCCCCTCTTCCTCTTTCCGCGTGTCTGCCCCTCTCATTAGCACCCCTTACAAAATACGTTTTGTTTCCTGATATTCTTTGGTCTATTCTGCTATTTAGTTTTTGAGGAGTTATACCATTTAAACTGATCTTACTGGGGTAAGTTCAATCCTAGAACTGGTCTTCTTGAATTCAACACATTGTTAAATTGCCAGTCTGGAGAAAAGCATGGTAATGCTGGCCTCACCTTTGTACTCCTTAGAACACGGGCTCTAGTGTACCTTAGTGTGACTGTTACAGTCATGGTAAGTGTAAGTGCATTACACTGGCAGAAGAAAGAACAAGAGCAAAGAGGTTTGCTGAAGCAGTTGAATAACTGCTTATTCATTTAAGGGGGCAGAATGCCAGGAAGCCAAGAGTCTAGGATGGTACTGAAACACATTTGAAGTTTAAGACTGATGGATTTGGGAAGTGTTTCTCAAAGCTTTGTTCTCAGACCATCTGCAGCAGAATCTTTTGCTGTACGTAGAATTTGGGGCCCTGAATCTCTTGGGGTAGAAAATCATTTCGGCGTTTTGGGGACAGAGACAATAGCTCAAGCAAGATAGTCAAATGTGGATTTATTACTTTGCAGCCTGAAAGGCTGGTGTGAAGTCCTAAGTGAAATATTAGCTATGTGGCCATGAGGAGGTGACTTCCTTTACAAACTTAAGCTCACTTCCTGGAACTGAGATATGAGGTTAATGAATATTCTTCCTGTGAAGATTGCAAAGAGGCAGATAAAAGGCTAGGCATGTAGGAGTAGTTCAATACGTTCTAGATGATGTTATTATTTTATTTTGTAGCATTCACCAGAGGAATCTGATTCCAGGACCAAAGGGCATGGACCTCTAGAAACAAAGGAAAAGAACCTCTGGGGGAGACTTTTTGTTTGGGGCAGTCATGTGTTTGAACTCAGGGTGTCATGCTTGCCAAGGGCATGCTGATGCTCTCCCACTTGAGTCATGCTCCCGGGCTCCCTTTATTTTTGCTTTATTTTTTAGCCAAGGACTAGGGGAGTCCTGGCTGGCCTTGTGCCTCCTGTTCTCTATCTCCTCAGTAGTTGGAACCAGAGATATGAGCTACTGTATCTGGCACTCCTAAAAAGATGCTTTGTAGTGAGTGAGGAGGACAGGGATGGTAGGTCAAAAACAAAGGAGGGGGTAACAATGGCGGATAGGAGATGGACTCATTGCCTTGCTCATGTAACTGTAACCCCTCTGTACAGTATCTTTACAAATACATATATATGTTTCTTTGTAGAAACAGAATAGGTGGGCATAAGGAATAAGGAGCAGAGTGGAAGCTAACTTCTTTGAGGATATCTGTAAGGTTCTTATAAACCCTGGAGATCCATCATCCATTCTCAATGATTGTCAACTTTGGCTAATTGTCCAACTGTACCTCATCTCCTTGACTCAGTGGATTATTTCCCAGTGAATTCATAGTTACCTAAAACGTATCCTCAAAGACGGAATTTTTAAAAATCCTTTTTGCTACTCTTCATCTATTCAATCAATCTTTAACTATCTGGTTACATAGATAGGAATATCTGTATAAATGCTTATTTTTTCCTACTTATTAGTTTTCAAAAGAGTTGGGCCTTTAGTAGTTGGTGAGGGTGAGTTATTCTTTTTAAATATCAATTCATAGATTTGATATATTTATATACATATATATATAAACCCAGGTTAAGAAGACCTAAAATAGACAATAGACAATAGACAATATACTATCTCTTTTTTTCTTTTTTTTATCTCAAGATTTCTTAACCTAGACAATTCTTTGTGAAGGTGATTTCTCTGCACTATTGTATATTTAGCAGCTTTTTTTCCCCAATTATTTTATTGTTGAAAATTCCTGGGTCTAGAGAAATCTGTTTATCAACTTGCAAATGTATTGACTTGGGCAAGGTAGACTGCTTACATCTTTGTTAGTATTATGGGGTACACTTTAGTTTCTCATTTTCAGATTTGGGAGGCATGTTTTTCTTCTCCCACTTACTTTCTTATCACCAACTGTGAAAATCAAGGAATTATTCCATGTTCCTAAGTGAGATTCAAATTGGGGAGCTTGAAATTCCCAGTCATTTCTATCAAATAGCAACTGAAAACAGTTTCATCTGAAGATCAGCAAGCAAAAAAAAAAAAAAAAAAAAGCTACAGGCTATGAAATGGGACAAGGATCTCCCTTGGTGCTGAAAGAATCCTCAGAATTCTCCGAATGAGGATTCCAAGGCCAGCTAGAACTCAGCCCCCAGCTGGGCCAGAGGAAATTAGGCCTCTGCTTTCGTGGGGGAAGACACCAGAGGAGCCCTCAGCTCCGGGCTCAATGTGATGACAGGCCAATTCTTTCAGATCCTCACTGTAGCCTTGGAACACTGCACCCTGCTCTCACCAACAAATGAGAAATCTGGGCTCCAATGAGTTATTTTGGCACTATTCTCACACAGACTGATTCAGTACATTTATATAAAGCTGCATATTAAAACCTATTAATTTTTTTCTTCTAACTCATAAGCTGTCCCTCCCTTCCCTTTTCCTCCATAATGAGTTACATTACTTAAAAGAGAGATTTTAAAGTTTAGAAGATTCTCCAATTCTATCTTGCAATTTGCAGTTTCAAAAAATGTAAAGTGTACCCAATTCTGTTGTGTTCTGATTTGTTCTCCAGGGGGTGGAGAAGGTCTGGTTAAGGGAGGGAGAGTTGGCAGAAAGAAGAGAGCATGTGATCTTCCTTCCTTTCTTCCCCTTCCTTCCTTCCTTCCTTCCTTCCTTCCTTCCTTCCTTCCTTCCTTCCTTCCTTCTTTCTTTCTTTCCTTTCTTTCTTCCTTTCTCTTTCTTTTTTTTATGTCAAAACTGGAGTGTGAACTCAGGGCCTAGCCTCTGTCCTTAGTTTTTGTGCTCAAAGCTAGCACTCGACTACTTGAGCTATAACTTCACTTGAAACTTTTTGGTGATTAATTGGAGATGAGTCTCATGGGCTTTCTTGCCTGAGCTAGCTCTGAATCTTTGACTCTTAGGTCTCAACCTCCTAAGTAGCTATGGTTAAAAATGTGAGTCATTGTACTCCACCGAAGGGAGTTATTTTTCTAAGAAGGAGGCATGTAGTTGGCGCACTCAGAGGGTGAGGATTCTGTTTTCCCATTGCCTCCCCCTCCCACCGATTTCATGTTAATTCATTCAAACCATTCTCTATCTAATTAAATACCACATTCAACACTTCCTCCTAGAATTACAAATCTTTATATCTGTTTTTAAAATTATACCTTGTTTATGACCCAATAAAAACATACATTTGAGTGCCAAATCCAAAAGGCAACTTTGCATAGTAGAAAGGAGGGGGAGGTTGCTTTTGGTCAGTAAAAACACCGTGCTGAACAAATTATTTGCTCTTCAGATTTTTGTCTCTTTTTTTCCCTCTGTTCTGAAGCTGAAATGAACATATCTGCTTCCTATTGGTTTGTTTTTGTTAGTTTTGCTTGTCTTTAATCATGCAAATAGCACCTAGCCTCTTCTTCCCTCTCCTCCTGGCTCCCGGCATCCTTCATTACAACATTCCCTCTGTTCCCATTTCCTCTTCTGCTTCATTGTGAGCAGCTGGGCTATGTGCTTACAGAAAATTAGCTGTAAAATAAAGCAGAGTTTTCCTCTTTCTCTCTCTGTTTTTTTTCCTAGGGTGTTGTGGGAGAAAAAGTGGTTAGAGAAATTATCTTATGATAAGCAAGTGTGGACAAGGATCAGATAAGCAGAAGAAATAAGCCTGGGGAGGGTTCCTTCACACTGATGGCTCATAGCAAGTGTATCTGCCTCTTCGGGACCCAGTGGCATCATTCTGGATGCTTATTCTCAAGTTCTTTACTAGTGGCATTTTCCTTTCAGTTCTTGGTTTGCACAGTCCTCTACCAAATGAAGTCCCAGTTGGAACGTGTGTTCTTTAAAATATTGAAATCCAACTGTAGTCCCAATGTTGTTGGCTGCACTTTTCTGTATATGTTTAAAAATGCAACAGCAATTGTCACAGTTTTTCATCAATTTAAAAAAAGGCAGACAGACCAAAATTGTGCATGATTCCTAAGAGGAAAATTAGTGCTTAAGGTTAGGAAATGGAAACAAGTTGGATGAGAGCAAGAGACGTGGTTAAATAAAAATCCTTCTCGGAGCGACTCCTCATGGGCCTCCTGATTTTGATCTCCTTGGTGGATGTTACTTTTTAGTTAATAATCTTCAGGTAGAAGGACAGTGATCTTCAAGGTGCTGAATGGCCACATGTAGTAGGACCCGCTGTAAGGCCAGATCAAGTTCTCTCTGCTTGGGTTTCATGGACAAGAGCAATGCTAATAATAATCAGTGTAACTTGATTTCTAGCCTGGAGAAGTTGAAATCTTATGCATCAACCTTCTTTATCTTTTGTGACACAGCACGAACACATTCAAGGAGGAGAATGGAAAGACATCTTCAATGAAGATAGGAAAGGTCAACTTACCATCTACCACACGTTCTGTTTGCATACTCAGTCATTGTTAAAATCTTTTCTTAAGTTAAGCAATGAAATATTATGTTTCCCAAATAAAGCATTACGTGGTGCTTATCTATGCAAAGCAGCAAAAGGTATATTTGAGTATCATGAATTTCTTTTGTAATTTTCACATTCATTCCATTCTAAGTTTTAAATTAATTTATTTAAAAGGCTCTCAGCTGGGCATCAGTGGCTCATGCCTATAATTCTAGCTATTTATGAGGCTACCTACTCAGGAGGGCTGCTGTTCAAAGCCAGGCGAAGCAGAAAAGTCCCTGAGATTCTTATCTTCAGTTAACCAGCAAAAAGTCGAAAGTAAAGATGTGGCTCAAATGGTAGCATACCAGTCCAGAGCAAAAAGGGCAGGCAGCAGTATGAAGCCCTGAGTTTATAATAACAATAAGTTACATTTTTATATTTAAAAAAATCCAAGGCTCTCAAAGAGAATTCTTGGACTAAAAGTAGGAGTTAGGGATGCCCTACTATTTAATAGGTGAGTTACTGGGTTACTCTACTTCTCCCTTCTTTTCTTTTCTTTTTTTTGTCTGTCATAGGGCTTGAACTCTGGACATGAACGCTGTCCTTCAGCTCTTCAGCTCAAGGCGAGCACTCTACCACTTGAGCCACTGCATCACTTCCATTTTTCGGAGTTGTTTACTGGAGATAAGAGTCTCACAGACTTTCTGCCTGGGCTGGCTTTGAACCTTGATTCTCAGATCTCAGTCTCCTGAGTAGTTAGGATTACAGGCGTGAGCCACCGGCACTTGGCTTTCTCCTTTCTTTTTAACTGTATATTAAAAAGAAATTAAGAACGTCTTTAAGAAGATGGCCACAGAAGAGAGTTTGCAAAATTGTCGTAAACTTGCTGGAACCAGAATACAGGTAGAAGTGTCTAATTTATTCGAACCATCTAAGTAGCTTTTTAAGTTACTGCATACAAGTGGCTAAACATGAGTTCAAAAAGCAGATCAAGTTAAATGTGTAGGGGCTCCCTGTGGAGAACCCTATGGGGAAGAATGTTCATGGGACCCACATTCTGGAAGTACCAGCAGCACTTGTGGCCAAAGCCACTAAACGCAGTGAGGAGGCAGGCATGCGAATGTGTTTCCTGATGAGCCACAAACCCCCAGGAGACATCTCGCTCCTAGCTGGGGATTGTTGGAATCATTGCTTTTTTTCTTTTTTTTCAATCATGTTTAAATTGAATTGGTGTCAAGATCACTCAATTTCTATTTTATATATAAGGCCATAAAACAAAAAAATGTGCATAATTAAATGATTAGAATGCTAAATCTGCAAACAGAAACAAAAACTCCAGACATACAAGGTTAAAAAAAAATCAGAAAAATATGTAAAATTAAAAGATGTGGCCAAGAAGATGTGATTTATGCTTTTACTACTGGGATTTATTTCCCTTCATTGATGAGTTAAGGAATTTTCTGTGGCAGAAATTACTGTAGAACTTGACTCCAGAAGAGTTGTTCCAGCAAAGAAACCAGATACAGATTTCTGTCATCATGACAACTATGGTTGTGGGAAAGAAGTCACGGGGGCTATCGCCCAAAGTATAACCTGACAGAAGGCCAATTGCTCAAAACGGTTCATCTTCTTGATGTTGTAGAGAGAGTGCAGTAGACATATCTAGTCATTCGAGAAGGTTTCCTAAGTTTTATCCCATCATGAACTTGCAAAGCTAGAAAGCAAATTGACTACATTATTTTTAGCTTCTTAAAGATGTACCTTCAGAGAGTTAAGGCTTAACTGTGGTACTTCCTTGGTTTAGGGAGCATCAGTGAAAGAATTGTTACTTTATACAGACTTCCTGAGATTTTTTTTTTTAGCCCTCTGTAGTTAAAGACAGTCAAAAACTTATTCCAAGTCTGGCGCCAGTGGCTCACACCTGTAATCCTAGCTACTCAGGAGGCCGAGATCTGGGGATCGTGGTTCAAAGTCCCTGAGGGGACATGGCAGGAAAGTCCCTGAGACTCTTATCTCCAATAAAGCACTACAAAATCGGAAGTGGCGCTGTGGCTCAAGCTGTAGAGCACTCACCTTGAGCTGAAGAGCTCAGGGACAGCACTTAAGCCCAGAGTTCAAGCCCCATGACCAACCCAAAAAACAAAACAAAACAAAACAAAATATCTTATTCCAGGAGGTAAATGGGTTTCTGCATGATGTTAGTCACAGGAAATGTTTACATATGCAAGTGATTTTTTTTTACATCTATACAAACTGGAGGAAAACAAGGCTTCTTCATATAGTTCTTCATATAGATTTTTCTGTCTTGGCTGCCATAAAAATGTAAAATTGAAAATCAATGCCTACAATACCTGTGTGCATCTGATCATATAAAATATTTATCAAAATGAATTCTAGCAAATGGAAACAAGAGGGTTTTATTTTCTTTGTTGCTGTTTTTGTTTTCTTTTCCTTTTGTCTTATTTGTTCATTTATCTGTCTTTGGAAGGGTAAGGGGACCACAGAAATGGTGGACAAAGCGCAAACAAATGTGGCAGTGGTACTCACTAGTTGTGGTACAACATAGTGGTACTCACTATGTTGAAAATGAAGCATACAAATTGTAGTTGGGGATGAGAGGGGAAAAGTTGGAGAGGAGGGAAGGTGTGACATTATCCAAAAAGAAATGTACTCTATCTGACTTATATAATAGTAACCCTTCTGTACATCACCTTTACAATAGCAATAAAAATGCATTAAAGAAAACCCATGCTTGCATATAGTTACATTATCACCTACTTGTTGGAATAATTTCTCTATGCCAATCTTTTGTGAGTAGTGGAATGTCTCCAATTGGTGCCATGTTAATTAAGCTTGCTGCCCTCCCTGGTTCTCAGGGAATTAGGATGGTGCCATGTTGCAGGTAGGCTTTAGTCACATGTATGTGTTGGATAGTATAGATATAGAACATTTGTGATCACACCAAAAGTTCTATTGGATAGCTCTGTTCTAGAGTGAGAGCCATTTACAGTCTGGTTGCCATTTTGAGTTTGCTCTTGAAAGAACTTAAAACCCAGCATGGGAGCATCTCTTAGGTCAACATAGACTCCCCCTACTTACACTGGAAGTATTTAACTAAAAGATGACCAGGCAAATACCTGGTAATATTTTCGAATTCTGAACTCAGACTTCTTTCTCAATGGTCCATGACAGCCTGAGTTTATGTTTATGTATAAGGGTTTCATTCCAGAATCATCATAACATGCATGTAAAGTGATTAAGAAAGAATACTAAGGTGAGTCTTCAGTGTCTGAATTCACTCAGCTGCTTAGGTGCTGTATTATCTTGAAGAAGTTAACTTCTGTAAGATTTAAGAAGTTAACTTCTCTGTTTCCCCTTTTGTGGTAATAATATGACTTATATCATTGACTTTTTGTGGGAATTAAAGCCCTCGGTGCAGTGCCTCATTCTGGTATCTATATGCATCTATTTTCATTATTATCACAACCTCTACCCTCATTTTTACCTTTTCATTTTCTCTAGATCTGTGTGTGTGTGTGCGCGTGCGCACACACTGATTCTAGGGCTTGAATTTGGCAGGGGGAGCTGGGTGCTGTCACTGAGCATTTTTGCTCAAGGCTAGTACTTTATCACTTGAATTCCAGATCTATTTCTGGTTAATTGGAAATTAAAAAAAAAAGTTTTAGGGACTTTCCTGCCTGAGCTGGCTTCTAATTATGATCCTTGGATCTCAGCCTCCTGAGTAGCTAGGATTATAGGGGTGAACAGGCAACAAGTGACCAGCAACCAGAATTCTCTAGATTATTTAGTTTCTCTGTCTCTCATATCTCTCCCCCCCAACTCCTATCCCTATTTTTGTAATGATGATATATTGCTCTTGGGCTATTTCTCTTTATTTTTTTTTCCTTAGACCAACTCCTTTAACTTACAAGCTTAGTTCTGGAAAGTATTCTTTAAGTACTTCTTTTTAAGTATTTCTTATTTTCTCTTGTTCTGAGCCCTCTATATATCTTATATTCTATCTATGTGCTCCACCCTATGTATAATTTATGATATATCTGTTATTTTTATCTATGTTCTGTTCTTCTCATTATGAACAAATTTTGAGGCTTGGCTTCCATATCACTAATTGTATTTTTGACAGTGGCATATCTGCTCTTTACTGTTTCTAAATTAGATTTTATTTTGCTGTTGCATACTTAATTTTCTTCCTTATGATGTCCAACAAGATTTTCATGCCGCCATTCTGCATTCCCTTGGCTGTTTCATGAAGACCAAAGCTTCCCCAATCTTACTAAGGCCATTAAAGAGTTTTCTAAGTATTTCTTTTCATCTTTATGATAAGTCATTATCAGGTTTCTTTTCTTTTTAATCTTTAAAAGATTATTTTCTTTAATCTTCAGGTTAGTACACACATATATATGAGGTCAAGGAAAGAAATATATATATGTATATACATGTATATATATATATATATATACATACATAAAGAATATATTTCTTTCCTTGACCTCGAAGACATCCAAATCAACTCATATTAACATATAGATCAGCTTGCCAAACATAATTGTATGGATTTTCCCAATTTCATTTTCTATCTGCTATTGGCTGAAATCTAGGCAGGATGGTAGCTTGGTAGACATAGCTATCCTTAGGCTACACTATTTATCTGGCCTTCATCCAGCAAGGCTTTTTTTGAGCCTTAGAGAGATCTTCCATTACCCTAAAACTAGAGAATTTCTATTTGTTTTTACTTGGAACACATCGAAGAAAACCTAGACTTGTCTAACATATGTTGAAAACTGAAGATCTTCATAATCACTGCCTTGTCCATGTTCCTGTATCATAGGGGCTATGCCTTTGAGAATTTGTATCATGAGATCTACTTGCTTCTACATATCTGTTTATTCTATCTATCTATCTATCTATCTATCTATCTATCTATCTATCTATCTATCTATCTATCTATCTAGCTAGCTAGCTAGCTAGCTAGCTAGCTAGCTAGCTATCTAGCTAGCTAGCTAGCTAGCTATCTAGCTAGCTATCTCTATCATCTATTCTTTAGTCTCTGTATCTATATAGAAATATGAGGAACAATGGGCATGAGTGTTATTGAAAGCACAAGTTCTAGGGCTAGCCTGCCTCGATCAAATCAAATCTCACCACTGCCTACAATCCCCTAAGGGAGTTACTTAACTTTTCTTTGTCCTTCTCAACTTTATAATGGGAGGGGGGTTCTGATAATAAAATAACCACTCCATTTAGTGGGAGAAAAGCCCTGATGTTTAATCACCAAATTCTACCTCTCACTCATGGAGAGTGGTAATTCCCCAGCACTTACAAACATTTCCAAGGGAATGAAAAATGTGTTGTCATTAGTATTAAGTTAGTAAACGTGAGTTCATTAACAAAATGGTGGACATATAGTGACTACAGTATTAGGTAAGTTACTATCTCACAAAATATCAGCAGTGTAACTAGAAAAGTGATCACCATGTTTTTGGTATGAGTAATGAGGGGAAAAAGACCAACGAAAACAAATGAAGAATGTTTTAATCAACTTTTGGGGATATAGGGCTATTGTTGTTCATGAGACAAAGAATGAGGAGCTAATAATGGAGTGTCACTGTTTTCCAGTTCTATCAGCAATATAATTAATAGGAATTAATATAATTAATAATTAATATAATTAATAGTAGTAGGATTATGATTTGGACCACAAGTCATCTGCTGAGCTTAATGTTGGGGTTTGTGGTGAGGTTTTCTTTTATTCTCTATCTCCATATTATTTTTGCACTACTGGCAACCATCCAGATGCCATCTTAACGTGGAATGACATAGAGTTTTTACCCATTGACCTAACAAATTCCTCAACTGCTGATTTGTAAGTAACAAAGGAGCGGAAGTGGGAGGTAGGGACAGCAATAGACATTACCCAGATGGGCATGAGGAACCGGAGACTTCTCAATTTGGAAAAGTATGGTATTACCCATCTGATCTTTTGAATAATAGAATACAGATTTTAAACAGTTCAAAGTGGGCACTTGACCCATGCCACTTTTGAGAAGGAGATGCTATTCACTTGCTGATTTGTAAAGTACTTAGAAGGTACCTGGTATATATAAAACTCTATTGTTTTTTAATCAAACACTTTTACAAGGGAAGAACTATTATTGCACTCTATACAATTGCAGAGACTATGTAATCTAGGAATAGGTTGAGGCTGATCTCAGGTTGTTTGCTTCTAGATTTCCCATTATTGATCACTCAACAATTGCCCACTTGATCATGGAGATTTCTTCATTGAGATTGGACTGCTGATGTTTAAATAGAAAGCAAGTCAGAAAAGATGCTTTCATTCCTGTCAACTGGACTTGGTAGATAATGTTCTCATGTCTTCATGTTACCATGTATGGAGTAATCTTATAAACCCCAAACACCAGCTCTCTATTTCTCTCAGGCACTGTGGTGTTTTCTAGGGTAGAATAAAAGGTAAATATCCTATCAATCTCCACATTAAGGCCCATGATTTGTGTTTATGTATGTTTGTATGCATGTATTATGTATCCATCCATCCATCCATCATCTGTCGGTCATCTGTCTATTGATCAACCAATCTATCATCTACTTTTTCTCTTAATCTACTTTTCCTCTTAACCTGTGTAGGTTTTCCTTTTTTAGGTACCATTAATATTCTGAGTCAATTAATTTGTTTTCTACAAGTCAGAGCAGAGAGTTCAACTGTGGAATGTAACTGAGCCGCACCCACACAGCAAGTATGACAGCACCATTGGATGCTTATGCAGGTAAAATGTCAGTCCACAGGTCAGGAAGGTCTGTCTATGGAGACATCTGCTCCTTGTAGCCCCAGGAGTAATAGTCTGGCCAGAGTGTGAATGGGAGAAACATCTAGTCAGCACACAGAAGCTGACTGCTGTGCTGGCAGAACCAGGCCACTGGGAGAGATGGAGCAGGCCGGTGACAGTGGGCTGCTGGCGGCCAGAGGCAGCATTCTAGCAAACAGCTTCTCCTCTCTCCCCCACGCCTTCCCTAATAGGAGTGGAATCCACGCTGGGATAGGTGAGATAGCACACAGGCAGATTGTCCACCAGATGGTACAATCTTCTATTTAAGAAATATTTGAAAGGGCAACAAAATACAGCAAAAACCATCCGACAGTCCACATGGCTAATACAAAATTAGCCAAAATGATGGTGGTAGCAGTAGTGAAGGAGAGGGAGCTGTAGAAAAGGCTGAAGGGAGATAGCACTGTGATGTCAGGGAGGGAAGAGATGTTTGGGGAAGAGGATGAGCTGCTTTGTTACTATTGCATGGTGAGGCTTTGATGTGCTCCTAGGAACCGCAGTCCACTCAGGAGCTGCCATGGGCCAAGGTTATGAGCCCAGATGAGGTTATCCAGTCTGGACTGTGTCTTAAAAGCTGTGGAGACCTCTTGAGTTTTCCCTCTGGGTTGAATGGACTTTGGTCGTCAGTACCCTCATTTCCTAACTCCATGGGATGAACTCTGACTTCCTAAAGTCCTGATTTAGTGCTGTTTATACCAGTGTATACACATCACCAGCATCGTCATCATCACTATCACCACCATCATCCCATCGTCACATTCTTGCTTATGACAGCCAATGCACATTGAGTGATTACTATAGGCTAAGGCCTGGTTGCTGGAGTTTCCATGTATTTTCTTATTTTATTCCCACAATGGATGAGTGAGATTAATACTGTGACTGTCACTTTTATTTCATATATGGGGAAAGGGAGGCCTGGAGGTGACCTCAGATGAATTGATCAGAGCTACACGATCGCTTTGACGGGGGAGAGATTTGCTGACTCCTGAGCCAGTGCTTCTGAAAGTTATCTTCTAGTGCTTCTGATGTATCCGTTTTCGATGGTCCCCTTACATGACTACCCTAGGAAGCTGTTGTCATCATTCTTGACTGGTACAGAAAACTGCAGCTCAGACAGCCTAAGGAATTCCCAGGGGTCTCCTGTCTGACAAGAGTTACTGCTCTTGCTCCAAAGCTGGGACTAACCACCCTGACATGCCACTTCCTTTCCACCAGCCCCTCTCATCCCCTGGCTTGCCCTCTGCTGGTCTCTCCAACATCCACTCTTGAAACTGAAGTCTTTACTTACTTTGTTTTTTCCTTTCTGTTCAGAGAAATTGCTTTCTGCTCTTTTTCTCTATCTCCAATACCACTTGCCAGTCTAGATGAGGATTCCTAGTTCTCACGGTTTTATTGCAGTACTATTATAGTCCCAGCTACTTACCCTCAAAAGATGTGCCAGGATTTTGAGGCCCAGGAATCCCAGACAGACACTGTGCAGACAGACACCATTCTAGAGGAGGGTGAAGGAGAGAAGGGCTTTGTCTATGAAGTGACCTCAAAGATTATGAAAGAAAAAACATCTGCGAATCTGGGTGGACACATACATTCACTTCACCACAGTTCCAAATCAGAAAATCTGGAACATGTTTTCCACTGTATTAACTAAATATATCTTTATATATACACATTTATACAAACAAAATTTTGAGTAGAATCTACTGTTACTGATTTTGTGGAGGATTTCAAGTTTAACACTTATAGAAGTAAATCTTTTATGAACTTTTCTTTTTGACTACAACAAAGGATATATTGGTAGCTATATGTGTGTGTGTGTGTGTGTGTGTGTGTGTGTGTGTACTTATTTTGTTATGTTTAAATCTTTGTACAAAGGGGTTTTGATCCAACGTATAAGTATACATATATGAGTACAATGCATCTTAATCCACGTCACCCCCTCAATCATTCTCCCCCATCTCTCCGCAACATGTTAGTAGTTTTGATGTTTAGATTTTGGAAAGTAGTGAGGCTTCGCTCTTTATAGAGGAAGTCTTCCTGGGAATTAAAACAGACTGTGGAACAGAAATGGGATCAACTCACCCATTGACCTTGCATCGTGAAAGTGGAAAGCAATGAAAACAAACAGACCCCCTTGTTTTCCGTCCCCCCAAGGGCTCTGCCTCTGTGCTCAGGCCTGGACTGCTTTCTGTTTTCCCCTCTGGAGGGTTCCAGTATCAAGCATCTCTGTGTTAATTAACTCAGCATGTGGCACATAAAGGCCTGACAGCAGATAGCTAATGTTTTGGATATGCACTCAGCTTAAGGATTAGCTCAGTTCCAAAGGACGAGTAAAGTTGCCACTGTACAGCTGACACTTGGTGATCAGAGGCACATTTCCGGTTCTGGGCAATCTTCCTTTACCACCATTGTGCACATGGCCATCCAGTGCTCACTCGCTGCTCTCAGATACTCAGACAAAGCACAAACCTATTTCAATGTTTTGATTCGCTCTAAGTAACATCCAGAAGATAGATCATACAGTTGCCAATAACATTTTATCATAAGCAAAATTACCCAATGCTTTTGTTTACCCAAATGTTGGTTTCTTTCCCCCATCATAGAAATTCTAACATGTAGAAGATACAATATGACCTTAAAGGAAGTTTCAGGCACAGAGGAGCCCCCAAACCAACGTCCTTAGGATAGGTGTGCATTATCTGGCTTGCTTTTTCCCTTGGCCTGAAGTCTACTTGGCTCATGAGGCATGCAAAACTGTGAACTGGCTACCCACAGGGCATCATGGACTGCCTGCTCGCCTCATGTGGCTTTGTGCAATGGTCTTAAAAACTTATAGATGACAATGTGGGAGGTTTATGTATTTGTGTATGTAGTCCTTTCTGGGTTTGAATTCCAGGTCTTACACTCATATCATATGGTTGCTTTGTTCAGCAAGGTGCTCTACATATCTCTAGTTCAGTTTGCTTGTTTGTTTGTTTATTTAAGGTTAGAGACTAATGAATTTTTCTGCCTGGTCTGACTTTGAATCATCCTCTTCCAGATTTCAGCCTCCTGAAAGCAAGGTTTATAGGAATGAGTCACTGGTCCCTAGTTACTCTTTTTTTTTTTTCCTTCCAGTCCTGGGGCTGAACTCTGGGCACTATCTGGTACTATCCCTCAGCTTTTCTTGCTCAAGGCTAGTACTCTACCGCTTAAGCCATAGCACCTCTTCCAGCTTTTTAAAATAGCTTATTGGAGAGAAGAGTGTCACGGACTTTCCTACTTGGGCTGGCTTTGAACAGCGATCCTCAGATCTCAGCCTTCTGAGTGGCTAGGATTATGAGCTGCTGGCACCTGGCTTCATTTTTTTTTTAAGCTTACAGTTCCAGGTTTTATTGGTTTAAGCCAGCATTTCCTCATAGGGAAGATTGACAGAAGCCAATCAGGACCTTGCCTCCTTTGAATGGAGCGTGTTCAATACCCTCCAACTTCAGCCTGAGACACAGCCATGCCTGAGCCCTGAAGTTGGCGTTCTTGTTTTTCTGTCAACCCCAAGCTTGCTCCTCATCTTAGATCCTTATAGTTTGTTTGTCCTTTCACCCAAAGTAGGCCATGATGTAGGGCGAGCTGGGTGGTACATGGTTGTGCAAGGTTTATTTTGGACTTTTTATCTAGCAGAGTTTTTCATGGCCATTGACTGGCAGCCCAGAAATCACCTGGTGAGTTCTCTTTTCTAAACTCCAAGCAATCAAACAAGCATAAAATATTATATGTGGAAAGGCTGACAAATTTAGCCATTTGGCATGGAATTCAAAAATGGATATAGCAGTATTTTTAATGTGCTCTTTCAAATGTCATGACAGCTGTCCAATTTGTAATTTTAAAGTATATTTTATGTTATCACATACATTTACTATACAGTCTATCAAATATATGACTAATATGTGAAAACAAATATGTTTGCCACTCGGCTGACTCACAATCTTTAAAATGCTGGTGAGTCCCCGGAGGACCAGAAAGCGTCCAGTAACTAGAAAGTGAGGCCCATGGCTAACAAGTAGCACATGGCTAGCAATGTCTTTCTCATTCAGGGATCAGCTTGTTGTTGCTGCTTGGGATATACCCAACACAGAAGTGCCACTGAATCATTAGATAAAGATGACATATTGAGCTGGGTGCCAGTGGCTCATGCCTGTAATCCTAGCTGAGATCTGAGGATCATGGTTCAGAACCAGCCTGGGCAGGAAAGTCTGTGAGATTCTGCTCTCCAATAAACTACTCAGAAAAAGCTGGAAGTGACACTGTGGTTCAAGTGGTGGAGCACTAGCGTTGAGCACAGAGTTTCAGGGATAGCATCTAGGCCTTGAGTTCAAGTCTTAGGACTGAAAAAAAAAGACACGTCCTGTCTTAGAGACCTAGGAATGGATCTTTAGATCACTCATTCATTATTGTGACACTAGTCATTCATCAGTTCACTTGAACCCTTACTAAGCAACATCTAGTATTATGCTAGAGGTCATGAGGATCACCATGTTGCCAAAGATGCTGTGTGCATGTTTAAGGAGATGTGTATGTTTCTAGGCAGGCCTTATCAAAGTACCACAGACTAAATGGCTCAACCTGCCTTTGTTGTATCATAGATCTGGAGGCCAGAATTCTAAGGTCAAGCAATTCTAAGGTCAGCAAGGTTGGTTTTGAGGAGAGAATCTGTTCCAGACCTTTCTTTGTCTTCTCTCTCAATTGGTCTCTCTCTCTTTCCCTCTCTCTCTCTCTTCTCTCTCTCCACTCTGTATATTTATTTATTTGTTTGTTTGTTTATTTATTGATCTATCACCTATCTATGCCAGTACTGGGGCTTAAACTTGGGTCTTGGAGCTATCCTTTAGCTTCTTTTGCTCAAGGCTACTGCTGTACTATTTGAGCCACAGCTCTAATTCTACTTCTGGCTTTTGGATGGTTAATTGGAAACAAGAGTCTCATGAACCTTTTTCCCCTGGCTGACTTTTCACAGTGATCCTCAGATCTCAGCCTCATAGGTAGCTAGGACTACAGGTGTGAGCCACTGTGTTTGGCTAATGTGCAAATGTATTTAAATTCCATTATAAGAGAACTCAATTGTGATGGATTAGGGCTCACTCTAATGACTTCATTTAATGTTCTCTCTAAAGTCCCCATCACCGCATAAGTTCACATTCTAAGGTATTTGGAATTAGGAATTTAACATGAAGTTTTGTGAAAGGAGACAATTCATCTGAAAGCAATTTATCTGATAACAGGGAGAGGTAAGAATACTTACAAAGGCTCATTAGTTTTGCTGCTTCTGCTTAGCAAAAGGGCCTGTCGCCACTACTAATGGCTTCCCCATTTCTTCCTATGCTATGTTCCACCAGGCAGTTTCAGAAGCTGATAGGTGATGACGAGCCTAACTTGACAGCACATCCAGAATCTCAGTAGCTGGATGTGGAACGGAGGTATAAATGAAGGAGCTAGATTTCTGAAGAACCTGTTTGAACCCTGAAGAGCCAGCTTGTGGCCGGAAGTGGGGATCAGCATTCTCTGTGGTGACTTCTAGAAAGCTAAATGTCTACAAAATATGGATGAATAAAGACAAGAACCAGTCAGGAAAAATTCTGGACCAGTCAGAGAGTAGTGTCACAAAGACTATGAAATGATGCATATGCATTCATATGCAAGGCCAAAGGAGAAAAAAACAAGCAAACAACTCCAAAGAGCAGTCAGAGGTGGAGTTAGTGGGGAATGTGTCATTGCTGGGAGGCATTGGCTGACATCCTTAGACCAGATCCTTAGTTATCCTTAGGGATGATCACACAGGAGGCCATGAGAAACCTTCGTGGGGCCCGTGTGAAGCAGAAGAGGGAGGTAAAGGCATCACCCACATCATACCCTTTGCCTCAAATTTTCCTTCTCTGTGTTTCTTTTCAGGATCTTCCCAGCTTCACTCTACCTCACCACCAACACAGGGCAAGATCTTAATCCCTCTCTTTCTAACCTGTGAATTATTGAATGAAACTCTTGTAAGCTGACATGCTTCCAGATACAAAGGAATACGTGAGAGGCAAAAGGGGTTTACCTGTTTGTCCCTGAATTCCTCCCATTACTGATTAAAAGCAACTATTGTTTTGGACAGCTGGCTCTCTTTTCTCCAGCAGACTTTCTCAAACTTTAATAAGCATACCAATTACTTGGAACATTTTGTTTAAACAGATTGGGGGAGGGGGGAAAGGGAGGCCCAGGTTGATCACTGGCCACATTTGCAGTGGTAAGGGTCTCAAATGACGGAGCTCATGGAGGCTTAGCAATAGCTTTGTCCTCCTGCTCAAGAGCTCAAGCCTCCAAGGAGGAGTCTCAGGGTGAAGAACAGGAGAGAAGTGGCTCCTCTTGGCCACTGCCATTGCCTTAACTTTGGCTGGCTCCCGTGTTCATTAGTAAGGGTTAGAGAGAAGAGAAAAAATAACAATAGCGCCCTTAATTGGATACCTGAAAGAGATACTGCATTTCCACTGATTAAGGCAATTAAAGGTGCAGACACTGCTGTTCAAAAGCTGACATCTTCAGGTGTCTCATAACAAAAATTAATACCACTGCTAGCTGTGCCACCTAGTCACGCTGTAAAGTAAATTAATTACTGAAACCAAACTAATAATAACAGTGCAGGCAGAGTTGTAGCAATCTTGTGGCTTACCATTGGAGACTGAGCAGGGACTTTTGCCTCTCTGCTACCCATGAGCGCAACCCAGCAATTGCTGACTGTAACATTTCTATTGTATGGTTTATGCTAAATATGCATATCTTAATTGCATTAGTCAAAATAATTAGCTAATATATTTTTGCATAATGACGAGGTAAGCAAATATCACCATAGCTCAGTGGTTCTTGCATGAGTAAATTTGGAAAATTAATAGACTCCCAATTTCCTAATTATCTGTCTTTTATTCCATGCTCAAACAAAGAAATGCTACAGCATACTCCTGGGCATCATGTAATTTAGTTTGCACCTTGAAAATTTTAAAGCACCTGTGTTTGTTTTCTTCTTCATTTGCAGGAAAGTGATGTAAAGGGGGAAAATGTTTCCTTCCTTTCATCACCCTTAAATTGAAATGTGAAGAAACTTGTGGGTCAGTACATCTTAATTTATTAATTATGTGCCAGTACTTGGTTTTGAACTCAAGGCCTGGGTGCTGTCCTTAAGCTTTTCCTCTCAAAGCTGGCACTCTACTGTTTGAGTCACAGATCCACTTCCTATGTTTTGCTGGTTAATTGGAAATAGTCTCACAGACTTTCTTTTCCTGGCTCACTTTGGATCACAACCCTCAAATCTCAGCTTCCTGTGTATCTAAAAGTACAGGCATGAGCCACCAGTACCCAGCTACATCTTGGGGGGGGGTGTGTTTTATGTGTTGGTCCTGGGGCTTGAACTCAGGGCTTTGGTGCTGTCTGATGTGTTTTTAATTTTGCTTAAAGCTAGCTCTCTACCACTTAAGCCACAGCTCTACTTCTGGCTTTTTTTGGTGGTTGATTGGAAATAATAGTTTCACAGGCTTTCCTGCTCAGGCTGGCTCCAAACTGTGATCCTCAGATGTCAGCCCCTCAGTAGCTAGGATTATAGGTATAAGCCACATGGCACCTGGCAAAGCTACATTTTAATTTGTGTATGCAAGTGATGTGTCAAATTTCAAAACAGTCTTAATACATTGGAAAATGAATACAAAATTAAAACAATAATCAAGATTCTTTCTAAAGGGACAATGCACAGCAGGCTCCCAACATCTGGAGACATGGAGACATTTCTTCCTACCACCCAGCCTTCCCACTTATTCCTACTCAGCTTCAGATTCCTCACATTTATAGGGCCATGGTATCATAATACTCTTCATCCGAAGGATGGTATGATGGAAGAGAAAGCTTGCTGTTTTGATGAAAACATGTGGTGGAATAGAACTGGATTCCTCTGGGTTCTGTCTAATTTCTTCAGGCCTGCGATTGTGAGCGGGGCTAAGCTGCTGAGGTACCCACACAGCTTCCTGATTGCACAGAATGGGACCATCTCTGTGAAAGGGGTCAGCCAGCTCTTCCTCAGTCATCAGGAGACAGCATATCCTTAACCTGGCTAATCGAATGCAAACAGAGCCCAGATACCTGCTCAAGAGGACATTTGAACAATATGCCAATATCCTCTAATGAGCTTAAAAACTCTCGTGTCTATTGCTTTACAATGGTAGGTTTCAGGCCACCACTTAAAAGAAAGAATGTGCGGGGGCCGGAGCCCATTACATCTGGATGAAACCCTCCCTCAAAGCTTGAAGCCATCGGTGTAACGACATAGAAGTCATTTCAGGGGGAAAGCAGCTGGGTTAGGATTTCCCTGGAGTTTCTGGTGGCCTATGGAAAAGCAATCTGCAACCAGATAGGGATGAGGTCTTCATTGATGTCACTTTGTGTGTAAACAAGCTTTGTCTGATCCATTCATCACCTCTGCATCCATGGTGCTTATTGGAATCCCAGTCTTGAGACTACTTGGGCTCCCTGGCTCCAAGCACCTTTCATGTAGGGGTCTGGGGTAGGCAGTGGTGGGTGAGAACATCTTCAGCTCCTGTGTTCACTTCCGTGCTCACGTGCATGACACCAGCAACTATAAAGAAAAGGAATGTAAAGTAAGTTTAATTGGTTGCAGTGGGTGTAGCTGGCTTTCATTAAGACGGGGAGAGGGATGGAGGCAGACTGGAAGCTGTGCGTGGGAGGTCGTGAAACTCTAATGTCTAATTTTACAGAGCCGTAGCTCATCGGAATAAACTCTCTTTTTTGTGTTGATTGTTAGTTATTGTTCAGATAGAATGTCACACTTTTTCCCTAATGGGTATCCAACCACACTCTCTGCCCCTCCCATACCTGGGATTACAGGTATGCCACCACGCTGGGCCTCCACATCACTTTGTTTGTTTGTTTTTCATAGCAGAAAGAGACACAGTGCACTCTCTTCTTCATGGCTTTCCATATGTTCTTCTATCCCAGTCTTATACTACATTGTTTCAGTGAATACCTCTGATGTGTGCTTCAGGATAAACTCAAAGATCCTTGATGAATAGAATGTGTCTTATTCGTGTTTTTTATTTTTACAATTCCTATTGTTATATATTACATTTAATGAATACTTATTTAATGAAACAAATAAATGAAAGGATGAATATGTAGATAAGGAATGAATCAATGAAACCAAAGTATAAAGGACCTCATATGCCAATCAGAAGAAACTACAGCTCATTGTGAAGCCCTGGCGAGGAAAGGCAGAAACAGGGTGGCAGTAACATGCTGGAGTTCAACTCACATGTTACAAAGTAAAATTAAGTCCTGTGAGGTCACCACACCTAGAATCCCAACATTTGGAAGGCTGAAGCAGAATTCAAAGTTTGAGACCAGCCTAGGTATAGAGTGAGACTTTGCAGAAAAAGTGAAAGAAAGAAAGAAAGGAGAGAAAGAAAGAAAGGAAGGAAGGAAGGAAGAAAGGAAGGAAGGAAAAAGGAAGGAAGGAAGGAAAGAAAGAAAGGAAGGAAGGAGGGAAGAAAGGAAGGAAGGAAAGAAAGAAAGGAAGAAAGGAAAGAAGGAAATGAAGGAAGGAAGGAATGAGGAAAGAAAGAAAGAAGGAAGGAAGGCAGGAAGGAAGGGAAGAGAAAGAAAGAAAGAAGGAAGGTAGGAAGGAAAATAGGTGAACAGAGAGAAAGAACTTCTGTGAGAAGAATAGCAACATACCTGCACACTCATTTTGCAATAAAAAGGTCTCATCTCTGCATCTGGACATATGGGCAGCTTTTGGTGACAGAATTGCTGTATGCTTTTATTTTTTTCCTTTGTATACCACTCAGCAGGCTCACTAATAACCCCAATCAACAGCAAAAATCACGAAGGGTGGCCTTACATTTGGGATTACCTGCTCAGGTGAGTCCTGATGATTTATGGGAGTGATTTCTGATTGCTGTGCATTTCCCTTGTCATTTCCAAGATGATTTTTGCTTAGGATACTGAACCCACAGAGCCTGGCCAAAGGGATTTCCATGGTACAGTAGTCTAACAGAAGGCAGATCCTTGGTTTCTCTGCAGTCCCCTACTAGCCAGTTGTTTACAGAGTGGCTCTTTGCTTTAGTAGTTACTTGCACAGAACCTTTGCATTGCTTCTGCTTCTTTTGCAGAGATCTTGAGACAGAAAGGATAGACATTTAGCAGATTCTAAATTGCCTTGCTTTTACTTTGAGCCAGCCTTCAAAGTATTATTTATTACAATACAATTATTAGAGGGAGAAATAAAGTCAGGGCCCT
Organism: Dipodomys ordii; assembly: GCF_000151885.1. Taxonomy (NCBI): domain Eukaryota; kingdom Metazoa; phylum Chordata; class Mammalia; order Rodentia; family Heteromyidae; genus Dipodomys; species Dipodomys ordii. The sequence goes on along the minus strand of NW_012267259.1, from coordinate 6,824,149 downwards.
TCATTATGGATTCCAAATTTTCGGAACCCTGTTGTGAGTTTGGCAAAGGAATTCTGCCTGGGGGAAGCTTCGAGAGTCCTCAGAACAGCATTCCTGATACAAGACCTCAGTTCCTGCTGCAGTTTCCACCGGATCTGGGATTCTTCATTTAGGTCCCCATTTTTATTTATTTATTTTTTTTCAGAATGTTATACTGGGCTGTTAAACAGCTGCTGTACTTAAGCACAGATGTGGGTGCATTTTATGGATGTGATTCCTGTGTGTATGTGTCTGTGTGCCAATAAACAAACATGTATGTATTTAAAACCAATATTGACACAGTGTTAAGACTGAGATCTTTGCAGTCAAATCAGGAAATTCCAAAGCTACTTTGCCACAACAGTGTCTTCTTAGTCCCTTGCATAGACCGTGAATTGCACCTCAGCCTTTTAATTCCAAAAGCACAGGAGGACAGGCTACGCCAGTCTTAAGCTGCTCAACAGAAAAAATATCTGCTTTTGATTGACCTGACTTTTGAGGGCCATTCATTTTTCCATCTTGTTTTCTTGTTCCCAATTTGAACTTTGATTTAGAAAGGTGGAAGAGAAACCCAAACAAGCAAGGAACCCAGAAAGGTGTTTCCATTTCTGTTTCAAACAGAGACAGGGCTACTTTTATCCTCTAGCTGATCATAGTTGGAAGCTAAAACAGGAGAGGAAATGATCCTTATCTGAGCCTCAACACTCATTGTTTGAGTCGTATGCACTCAAAAATAGGAAACCGTTTTGCCTCGAAATTGGCTTCCATTGCCTTTCTTAATGAGGACCACAATCTTGCCAAATTTTGAAGTTCACAGCTTCAGTCATTTTTGAATTGCAGAAGCACAGATAAAACATTTTAATATTTTGTAATGATGGGGAAATGAAAGTTCCCCCTCCCTCTCTAGGTGTATGGTAATATCCTTAAATAGATGACATCCAAGTTTAGAATACAATGAGTTCTTTGGAGTCTGGAGTACTGGGTAGCTAACTCAGACCACATTTGTTCTATTATTGTGTTCTGTCTACTGTCTAACCTTCTGTCTGGTTTCCTTTTCATGGCCATTACTGGGTGGAGTGGATTGTCAATGGGTTGTCAATGTCCAGGAGCCGTGGTCTGATTAGTTACCTATTCTTTACTTTTGGCCCTGTACTCTCTGGTGTTTTAATCTTACTGCTTATTATATTTCTGCCTTCTTTTTCCCACTCTTGCTTTCAAAACCTTCTGAGAGTTGCCAGATAATAAGAGACAAATTGTGCAAATTAAATGTCAGGAAGTAGCGCATTCATCAGTGAGCTTTTTGCCATCCATGGTAAGTCGATTCCCCTCTCTCGAAGCCAAATACTTCTCCAAATTAGAGGAGGCTTGATGAATTTCTTTCTTTCTTTTTTTTTAAAGTTAAAGTATGACAGCTGCTTATTTTCATTTTTGTTCATCTGGTGAAACCAGAAGGGGCCCGAAGAAGTCATTAATGTCCACTGTGTGAGGGCTCTAGGAAATGCGTTGAAGGTAGAATGTATGAACAGTATTGTTCGCCATATGTAGGCTAGAAACATCCTTATGTTCAGGGTCCACGAGTAGGGGAGGGAGTGTGTTATAATTAACTGTATAGTACATATGGTGGACTAGAAAGTTTACTCCTTAGAGACTAGCTGAGTTATAAAATCAAACAAACAATGAAAACAGAGTCAATTAACAATGGCTCTATCAAATGTAGTCATATAGGCTCCTATTGACTCATGTGGAAGCTCAAGGGTTGGGTAACATGAGCATTTCCTGACCCTGAGCCCTTACCTCTGGACAGGAAAAAACAGGCTGTAGAGATAATGTTAACAAAGCTAGTTCACAAGTGAGTAGAAGGACAATGAGAGAGAGAGAGACACTAAGGACTCCTAGAAAGCCCTAGATGTAACTCCTTCTCCAAAACCTATTTTCCATTGACCATCCCGCCAAGGTTCATCTGTTCTCCAACTATAGGATCTTAAAAAACTGGATTCAAATCCATGATCTGTTCTTGCAGCTCTGTTTCCAGGACTCATGAGAGAGACTTGCTTATTGAATATTGGATGGAAAAGAGTTGTCTGTTAGCTTATAACATGGAGTACAGCGGATTTTCAACCTCATTTAGTTGATATTCCCTAAACCTGGACAAGACTTTATGCTTCTAAACCATGTCTCTTAGTAAGGCAGAAGTCACATGATGCAGACCCTTCGAACCACAGCTCAGCCACGCTTTGTGAAGAATCTTAGCAAAATGAACTTTGATTCTGCTTTAAAAAAATATCTGATGCCCTCCAGACATTTTAACAACTTTGGGAGCTGCATATATGTTATCAGGCATAGAGGTCAAGTGTTGACTCTCCTGTTGAACACTGATTGAGATACATCTCAGTCATGGCTAATCATATCAATAGTTTGCTCAGGTGCATCCCATAGCTACCTATGGCTTTTAGGATAAAATCCAAACTTCTGACAGAGTTTAAATAACGTCTTTCTCTGGATCTCTTGCTTATTTTTTACCCTTGTTTTTCTTTCTTCACTCTATCCACTTTACTTTATGGAAGTTTTAATTTCTTGAAATCACCTCCTCTCCCATGCTACCACTTCTTGCCACCCACACTTCCCTAATTTAAGAGGAAGGTATTCCTTCTGTATCTTCACAGTTCTTTGGTAGCCTTTCTCGTGTCTATTATAAGATTTATTGTGCTTCTTGGTGAGCGTAGGGAACACTGTCTCTGACTGGTTCACTTGTAGAGCTCTATATCCAGCACTGGGCTTGATACAGAGTCCTCAGCCAATGAACATTTGAGATGTGCTAGGATGGTTAGTCTACTTATTGTCATCGATGTTAAGATGATGTGTGTTGTTTAATAATTTATCTATCTGATTCTCTCACTTTCCTTCTGTTTTGATGGGGGGCAGCACTAGAATTTAAACTCAGGACTTTGTGTTTGCTAGGCAGGTGCTCTCTTGCTTGAGTCATGCCCCAGCCCCAGTTTTTTGTTTTAGTTATTGTTCAGGTGAGGTCTTGCTGATTTGGGGCCTGGGGTGGCCTCTATCTCCTCTGCCTTTCCAATTTCAGACTCCTGACTAGCAGGGATGACAGATGCATGTGTGTCAGCCCAGCTACTATCGGAGGCTAGCATGGTAACAACTGGCTTGTTTTAAAAAGGAACTAAATGATTAACCCTTTTTTTGGTTGGTCGTGGTGCTGGAACTCTGGGCCTGTGTGCTGTCCCTCAGCTCTTCAGCTCCAGGTGAGTGCACTACCACTTAAGCTACAGCGCCACTTCCAGTTTTCTGGTGATTTATTGGAGATAAGAGTCTCTCAGACTTTTCTGCCCAGGTTGGCTTTGAACCTTGATCCTCAGATCTCAGCTTCTTCAGTAGCTAGGATTACAGGCGTGAGCCACTGGCACTAGGCTAATGATGAACTCTTAATGTTTATCTCCTTGATTATTTCCTTTCACTGTGGTCTGTTTTGATCTTTGCCCTTTCTTCTAAAAGTTTCAAAATGATCATGTAGTCCAATGCATTGAAGATCTTACCTGAAAAAAAAAAGTAGGGAATAAAAGCTCCTTGAAGTCTGAGAGACAGTTTAAGATTCCCAAATCCTAGTGTTGCTTTGAAAGTAATGAAACACTTGGAACATTTGAATCTTCAGCAATTGAACTAAGATGTTTCAAATGACATTGTATTGTATAGTGAATTTCTGCAAGGCTAAATTCTGGCATACAGAGATTCACACCTTTAATGAGAGACTGAGTGCCAGCAGCTCACACATTTGAGATTTCTATATCGCAGTCAACATGGACGAAATGGAGATATTCAACTGGAAGGCCATAGAATCTCCAGTCATTGGAAGCCAGTCCTGAGCAAAGAGCAAGAGCTAATCTGCCCTGTAAGGTGCTGCTGTCTGCCAACTGTAAATCTTCAGATGCCCACCAATAGGGTCCCCTTCATGACCATGATTTCCTATTCCATTAAAATATTGAACATGTGCATTTTTAGGTGAGAACACATTAGCCTACTAAACCCATCTTCATAATTAATGTCAGTCCAGATCAACAAAATCACCTCTTAACAGAGAAAGAATAGGACCTTGAAGAGATGAATGCCCACCACAAGTAGCAGAGAAACAGAAGGGCTCAACAGGCATATTAAGTTCATAGAGCTTCTATAGAAAGTAGCTTACACCTAAAACTGGTAGTAGAAATAGGGACAATGTCAGTGCAGCCATGGGATATTGTGTGTGTGTGTGTGTGTGTGTGTGTGTGTGTGTGTGTGTGTGTGTGTAAGATCTGGGGTCTCAAGGCAAATGATGAAGTTTCCACTAGCAAGTATCATCTATTAGAGTTAATCTAGGCCCAATCTGTGAGTTAATCTAGGCCCAAGCTTCTCTGAGACAAAAAAGAGGCAAAAAAACCCCCTAACTCTTCCTCAGTTTCTCCAGCTGCTCAATTTGCTACTGGGATCATGATAGTGAATGTTAACTCATTCTGATTGTGAATTTTATCTCATTTAGCTCACATTCCTCTGTTTGTGGAGCACACGCAACTCAGTTACCACTGAACAGGAGCTGCCATTGTCTTTGATCTCTTATTTACTTCAAGAACAGAACATTGCTGTGTTTCTTAGCCTCATGTGTCTTAGCCAAGTTGCTGTAAGTGTTGTTCCCTCAATGGAAGTGTAAATGATGAGGATTTTCCAGGTAAAGAAAATCTAAGGGAATGTGGTCAGAAAGACTGGCTGATGACCAGAGTGGGTTTACCCCATTTTCAGAGTCTCACTTCCAGTGACTAGCGAGGGTGATACTTCCTGAGTGTGGAGACCAGCTGGTATTAGCAAACGTGTGAAGATCTGTGATGGAGGAGGGGGCAGAGAAGGTTTGTGGGTGTGTTTCAAAGTCTGTTGGATGCAACTGGTTTAATTTCCTTTGTTCATCTGCTTCAGTGTTTGTAGCACTTTAGAGAGGGTAGTTTTCTACACTCCCCCCCACCCCGCCTTTGATAATTTAGCAAAGGCTGTCAGCAGTATTTGATGATGCGTACTTTATTTACCTCAGGAAATCCTTCTAGAGCACAGTGCAGGATAGAGAAACTGCTTCCATCTGGGGCATATGTTTGAAAGAGATGGGGATAGAGCAGGAGATAAATGAAAGGGTGCGGGGGGGGGTGGCAAGATGCAAAGAGAAGAATGCGAATGTTGGAACTAAAGAAGAAAAGTAGGAAGATGAATCTGGGAAAGTGAAGAAGGGGAAGGAAAGGAGGGTGGAGGGTGGAGGGAAAGAATATTCCACAAAGATAATGTTTTGGGGTTATTTATTTTTTGCCAGTCCTGGGGCTTGAACTCAGGGCCTGGGCACTGTCTCTGAGCTGCTTTTTGCTCAAGGCTAGTGTTCTACCATTTGAGCCACAGCACCACTTCTGGCCTTTTCTGTTTATGTGGTGCTGAGGAATCAAACCTAGGGCTTCATGAATGCGAGGCAAGCACTCTACCACTAAGCCACTTTCCCAGCTCCAAGACACAATCTTTTATTTGAGTCTCCCATGCTATTTTGGCATTAAAGATCACCTGTATGCTAATAACATTTTACTAGCAAACAAAACCCAAGGAACTAACTCATAACTCTTCAGAGCAATTACATGCATGGAAGCAAGAAGGCAAATAAAAAAGTCATACAAAACACAACACTCTCTGAAAAAAGTTACATAGAAGTCTTATTTTCTGTGATAAATTCTCTTCAGAAAAGTCAGTGTTTTCACATATTAAATCCAGATTTCCTAAAACTCAACCCCCTCTGTCTACATGGTGTCTAGGCAATGTCTAGACATCAGAAGATGCCAAAGTCATGGGTTTGTTCTAGTCAAGGTGGTTTTATTTGTAGGAGAGAGAAAACCACTGAAGTAAAAGGGAATGAAATAACAGCGATGATACTGGTATTCACAGTTCCCCTAATGGTCAGCCCCTCTGTCCTTGGCAACCACATTACCTTGTCAGATGCTCTGGGAAGGAATTCCTCTCTCACATTCTGGTTTTGAGAAGATTTGATGATGGCATAGTATGCCATTTGGCAATTCTGAGTTTTTCCTCCTGTCCTTATGAAAAGTTTTTGGATGTTTTGGCCTTTTCCCCTTCTCTTTCCAGAGCTTGCTTTATATTACTCAGAGCTGTGCCTCTCACGTAGATGTTCAGTGAACATAATGAATTGGACTGCACTGGAATATGAAGGCAGTAAACCTTGCTAGTCCCTTTGTAAAACTGGAATGTAGAGTGGCTGAACATCTAGTGGGACTTCTGGTTGTGGATTCTGGTCTAGCGGATTTCTGGAGTTCTGGGACTCTAGTCTCTTTTGATCAGACAAATCTCCAAGATATGAACTCACCACTGTTAATCTTTGTTTCTTAATGTGCGTGGCTCAAGGGTGTGACATCATGAAGCATTGCTTCTTCCCAACGAGAGGCTGTACACACAATGCCTTGCTCAATGCTTGTCCCCAATTAAATGCTTTCTAGTGATACGTATTTACTGGTTGGAACCATGATCCCAAACCAAAGTGAGCAAAACCACACCTATTTCTTTTCTTCAGACATGGAAGTCACTTAAACCACCTTCAAGAGAAAAGATCTTATACCACAGTTGACTTCCAAAAATTTCAGGTCTAGCTAGAATAATGTTTGCTTCAACCAACCGACTGAGGTTTTAAACTTCATTATATACTAACATGTAGTAATATAATGGAAAGATATGGACATTTTGCATTTAAATAGCATAGGGGAGATATAGTATGTTTTAGTACTTGAAGAAGGGGTAGAATCCCAAGATGGAATCTATGACTGAGGATACTTAACATTCCTCTAGTAATTATTTATCTCGGATGACCATGAAACAATTTGCACAGATTCCTCTCTTCTCCGTTGCACTTCCATTAACAAGTAGAATTCTTCTGTTGCACCACAATGAAAGAAACAGGAGAATGAGGGTTTAAGGGCTGTGTGACAATTCACTAATGATATGCTACCCATGCATAGTGTAAGACTGAAAGGCATAGAGAGGTATCATAAGAAAAAAGAGCATGGCTTCTAGATTCAGTTCTATGCCAAGTAGTGGTGAGAACTTGGATAAATTCCCCAGCTATTTGGTCCTGGACTTTATCTGTAAAATGACTACATTGAACTTGCTGGTGGTCTCGTCCCATCCAATTGTAGAGTTCTGTGATTCTACATTACATTGCTGGTGCTAGTTGCAGAACTATTCCACCTTCAAGAAAGCCCTCCTTAGTATATCTACTGCAACTTCAAGAAATGAAGGTCAACATTCATAAGGAAAATACCAACCAAGCAATAACCAAATCATTTTTTGTGATTTGGCTTACTATATTCCTTATTTTTCCCTTTATTGCTCTCCAAACTGCATGGAAGTGTATCAGCAGGAATACTTGAAAACTATCTCAGGTTTTATTTCACAGAAAGAAGGAAAGAGAAATGCATAGTTCTGGCAAAGCAGAACAAAACACAAGATCATTCTAGGAATAAGAACCCTGCTTCCTAAAGCTTTCATATCTGGGGAAGAAAATATCCCCAAAGGATATTTCTCCCCCTTTAGAATGTCTAGAATAATGTTGACTGCTCTTGTCTTTGTATTCCTTCCCCCGTGCTACATGAGAATTGATTCAGAGAAGGGACTGCACCTCCAGTACATAATAAACATCTCCAGGAGAGCTGGAGAGTATGGGCAGAGGCAGGAGGGAGATGAAGGAAAATCAATTGCTTGATGCTGACAACTCCTTCTTGTAATAACAGTATTCTGTCACATTGCATTAGCAGCACTTTGCAATTGTGTGTGTTTTTGCTAACAGGCTGTAAAAGTGTAATCATATGAGCACTGAATACATTGTATTAGTGGGAATGATTCAAGGGGATGGGCATTATTATACAAGGATGGTGCATAATGTGCTGCTTACTGAAGTGATACTTAGCATTTTAGTCATCGAATATTTATTCTTTATTTGTTTGTTTGTGGTGACATTGGTGCCTTCCAGGAAAAGCGGAATTTTTCTTTTGGGGAAAGTGAATTTTTTTTCCCTGAGGCTCATATTTGTCTCTCCATCCTGAAAACGGAAGAAAGATCACCTGGACAACCACGTTCTCAAGCATCTGAGAAAGTGATGACTTTGCTTCGGTTTCCACACAGCATTTGTAAAGCTAAGGCAGTGTTGCTGCCAAGCATCTTCCACAAAGGAAGAGTCAGCTAGATTTAGAGAGACTATGAAAGGTGACATTCAGGACCTTTGAGGATGGATTCTTTGGCTTTGAGAGAATTTAACTATTTCTACTTAGTGTTAGAATGTATTGGTGGTGTTTTTAGATGGAGCCTTCCCCGAGCCCCTTTCTCTGAACTCTTGTAACATGGATCCTTTGATTGCTCAATGGATATTGATTCTCCACACTGACTGGCCTCTGGGTGGGGAGTATGTGTGTGCATTCATTTACCTCCTCTGTTAGTGTCAGTCCTTGAAACTGAGACTGTGTGCCTTAGATGGTTTTTTCCTCTTCAACTCTTGCTATATGTTTGATGAACAGTTCTTATTTGACTGACCCCCATTGAAACTGATAACCTAGTTCTGTCTTTGTGTTGGAGTGTTAGGGTTGCCATAGTATAGTAGCATGAACTGGGTGGCTTAAGCCTAGAAATCTATTGTCTTGTACTCTGGAGGTTACACATCTGTAGCTAAGGTGTAACAGGCTTGGTTCTGTCTGAGCTGTCCCAGTGGCTTCCCCCATTTCTGGTGGGTTGCTGGCAGTCTCACATGTGCCTCATTTTATAGAGACATGGCTATGTTCTTTGCCTTCATCTCTTCCTGTCATTTCTCTATGTGTATGTCTGTGTCAAGCTTTCTTCCCCCCAAGAACATCAGTCATCTTACAGTAAGTCTCCTTCTTACTGTAGCGTGGCCTCCTTGTCATTATCTTAGCAATGACCCTATTCTAAATAGTTACATGCTAAGGTCCTAGAAATTAGGACCTCCCCATATGGATCCTGGTGGGATAATGCATAACAGCACCCCACCAATGATGGTTGTTTATATCCTACGTTTTGAGCTCTCACCTCTACCTCATCCTGAGCCTGGACCTTGATTCTCCTATTTTGAGGTTTCTGTCGTAGCTGGGGTGACAAGCACCTGACACCGTCCATCTTCTTCCATTACGATGGAATCTCATGGACTTCACTGTTCGTGTTAACCTGGAATCATGATCCCCTCATTCTCCCACTCTCTGGGGACTCTGATTGTCTCATTCTCAGCACCCCCCAAGTAGCTAGGATGACAAGTGCTCTCTTCCAGAAGGAAAGTCCTTCAGAAAACTTTAGGTTTCTTGAGTTATTGGTTTATTTTTTTTTCAAGTTCGCTTGCTCAAAACCTGCAGGAACTACTAGATCTCTGGACCTGCCAACCTGGTCAACCTGCGACCACTCTCTACCAGGAACAGGACTCTCAGCCTGACAGAGGAAAAGCAGGGTGGAAAATGAGCTGGGATTGCAGGTAGGTCTTGCAAGGCCTTTATTTAATGACAGACCTTCAGGGTGTGGTAGAAATAAGCTAATTGTATAATAAGCCTGCTTTGATATGATGATTTATGCCTCATTATAACAAGAACAATAATGACATTTTAATAATCTACATAGCATGTAATTATAATTCAGTTATCTGATGTAAATTATTTCAGTAGCCTTTAGTATAACAAATATCTGGTGTGAAATAATCTAACTAATAAGAAATGACAGGTGGTGGTTACTCAGTGAGCCTCTCCATCTTTCACTATCACTTGCTGTGATAAGTTAAATAACCCATCTTTCAGTGCGGGAAACTCCCTGGGTGGCTCTCAAGGGAAATGCAGGCACTGAGCTCCCGAGGACCAGACAAATGGTGGCATCTTTAGTATGAAGTCAAGGTTGGCAGAGATAGCTGCAGCATATGATTAAAAGCTCTTGATTGTCATTGCCTAATTACCAGGGCTGGTAAGCGCAGGTATGAGTAATAATCGTCAAAGTTTAATCTATGGATTATGGTCTGTAGACTTGGTTCTATGTTGTTCTCGTTCCCAAGCTAAGACTTTTTGGGTGAAGGTGAATGAGAACAGATTGATTGTCTTGACTTGACATTTATTGGGGAAAAAATAGTTCAAAAGAAATAGCCACTGATGGTTGACCTAAAAAGAACTTGATATTTATAAAGAAGGATGGTGTCATATTTCATGGGAAGGTGGCATTAAAAATTTTAATGATATTTTTAAATGAAAAAATTTAGATCAGCTATTTTGCTGGTAAGGCCTGTGACTTGCTGATTAAGGGAGGGGTAAGTAATGCCAGTCCCATGATTCCTTGATCCTATTAAAATAGAATTCCCAAAGATGGCTCCCAGCAAAGCCATTTTCCATCTTTCTTGGAAGTATGAACCCTTACTTGAAATTGGTAGGAGGAAAAGCATATAGCGATCTCAGGAAGACTTCAGATATTCTGTCTCTAGATGGGTTTGGAATCCTATAATATTAAATTTTGTAGATGAGCTTTAATTGTAAAGCAATATTATTATTCAAAGTTTAAGGGTGCACTGGAGTATAGAGTATAACAAAAAAGTACAACAAAATCAGTACCTTGAGTCCAGATTAATATAATCTGCAATTTTTTATCTTCCTTTACATAACACATTTCTAGTGATCACATACTGTATGTGAGACATAGTGGTACAAGCAAATGATGGCTCTTTTGAAGGTGGGCATGATACCTACTTTCATGAAGCATACATTCTCGTCAGCAATGAGGACATAGCACACTGCAGCAATTTGGAACACCTTCTAGATACCTATCAATTAATTATGTTGTATGTTCTAGATATGTTTTCAACCAGTTAATAACCCATCTAATATATTGTCATCTGGCTCATTTTCCAGTACATTGTCTAATTCATAAAAGTATGATTAGAGATTCATTTTAGGCATTATTGGGTTGCAAGTAATATAAATGTATGGAAAGTGGTTAAACTAAGAAAACTTATAAGGACATGGGAATCTTAAGTAAGTCGTTGGTAGCAAATATTGCCAGGTCCTATAGAAACAAAAACCATGAATTCATTTCTTTCTCCTTTTCTCAAGCTCTTTCCCACACATATTATTCAGATCCTCTTAATTTTTCTTGACTGCCATCAGTGAGACTCTTACTTCAACTTCCCCTTAACTTTGACTCTATGTGAATATCCTGTTCCAGAACCTAATACACAGTGCTCTATTTATTTGTTTGTTTGTTTTCCTCCTTCTTGCCACCCCTCCCTCCCTCTTTCTCTTCTTCTCTCCCTTCCTCCCTGCCTCCTCCATCATTTCCTTTCTTTTCTCTGTCTTTCCCCTCTTCCTTCCTTCTTTCATTTTGTTTACATTTTAGATGGACAGATCTGATTGGTTATGAGCTCATCAGATTGATTTCCCTTGATCAAGCCCATCCTGTCAACTATGAGTTCGAGTCAGAGGAGCCGGAAGAATGAAATTATTTAGGAAGAAGCTCTAAGTCTTCACAGGGCTGATTAAGCTGATAAACCTATGAGGTAGGTTGATGTGGCAGGCTTGTGGTCTGGCATGCTACCTTGACAAAAGCATCATTATTTTCTGACACATTCTTTTTTAAATGTTTTTATTGTGAAAACACCGTACAGAGGGGTTACAATTACATGGGCAAGGTAATGAGTACATTTCTAACCAAGTATTGTTGCCTCCTCCTTTGTTTCCCCTTCCCATCCCTTCCTTCCTGCCCCCCTCTGCTCCCCTTCCCTCCCCTCCCCCCCTCCCCGCCAAAGTTTAAAGTTCGTTTTTCGACATAACAACTTGTACATCTCTTTGTTGCAATGGGTCCACTTGTATCCCTTTTTAAACAGTTTGTTTATTTCCCTTCCCTTCCACAAATTATACCAACATCAAATACAATGAAAGCAGGGGTTATACTGTGGGGGAGGGACATGCAAAGCAACAAAGAAATTATCTTATAAATATGTTAGAAACAATCTCAAGAAAGAAAAAAAAAACATTTGAGTACTTATCTTGGAGTTCATTTCACCTAACATCAACTTATCTGACCTTTTCTGCTTGTCTCAGACATATACTACTTATTGCAAATAACTAATATATGTCTGACACATTCTTTTATCAAATCTCTGATGAGCTACTTTAACAATATCTTCAAAGGAAGCAGGACTTGCTCTTTGGGTGCTTGTGTCTTAGATTTTATGACACTTTTTAAGACCCCACAAGCCATCAATTTATCCATTCTAGAATCTTTTACAAGCTCAGCCTCAAGAACACAGATCTATCTATTCTATAAACAACAAAAAATAAAATTTATATCTGCACATCTCTAGTAACTATGATTCTTCAGTGATAGAAGTAATAGATCAGTAGTCTAATTTTTAAGATTTGTTAGTACATGAACGAGGGTGGTGTGGGGTATGGAGACACCCTGTCTGGATAACTCTCCTCAAAAGAAGACTTTCTGTCAAGCTGCTACTGGTGCTACCAACAGACAGACTTCAGCTTCCAGCTCTGTCAATGTGAGATGAAATGGCTTGGTTGTACCCACTTGTGGTTTAGCTTTGTATTTAAGCAAACAAACCACAAAAAAAGAAATGAGCTCAAAAATTATTTACTGGGCTGGAAAGGTGGCTCAGTGGTAGAGCGCTTGCCTTGCATGCATGAGACCATGGGTTCGATTCCTCAGTACCACATAAGCAAAAAGAAAAAAGCCGGAAGTGGTGCTGTGGCCCAAGTGGTAGAGTGCTAACCTTGAGCTGAAGAGCTGAGGGACAGCGCCCAGGCCCAGAGTTCAGGCCCCATGACCGGACCAAAAAAAAATTATTTGCCATCATAGAAATGAAACAAATTAAAATATTTATTGCTAGGCTAATAAAAAGAGAGATTATATTCTGTCAGCTTTAGAGAGCTGACGTGCCCATGGTCAGGGCCTTTTCTAGCCAGGGGCATAGGCTGTTAAGTTTATATCACAGTTTGATTTCTCCTTGCATTCAATTCTGTGTATTTTCCTTCTTTGCAAGGATGTTGATTCCAAAGGTCCTCCCTAATAGTCATAAGCCAAGCTCCTTTTTAGAGTCTGCTTTCCAGAGAACCCAACATATAGAAATGGAAGAACTATGTATGGAACTATATATATATATATATATATATATATATATATATATATATGTATGTAGTTCTTCCATTTCTTCCATTGTAGTTCTTGTAGATCATATATATATATATATATATATGCACACACACATATATAACTATACACATATATAGGCATATAGATATTACTGTCATTTAATATCTGCTATAGCTCTTGAATTGCTGTCTTACGGTAAATGGGAACAAACTCTGTAAGGACAGCATTCTATATATTGTACTTCAGTGAGATTGTCTGCCTTCTCATTCAGATCACTCTCCAGGGGCCATCTCTAACTGCTGAACATAAAATCAGATGTCTTTCATCCCTAGACTCACTATCCTCTTTACCCTCTTTAGATTTTTTTCTCATTCAATGATCACCTGTTGGTTTATGTATCACACAGTTGGTTTGTCTTTCATTGGTATCCATCTACTCCATTAGAATGCAGCCTCTTTGGAACAGGAAATTTCTTCTTTGTTCCTTGCCATGATTGCAGTGCACAGAATAGTACAGATATATGATTGCTGTTGACTGAAATTGAAGGCAAAGTCTTTTATCTCAATAAAGTGCCTAACAAGAGAGATGTTATACTGAAACTGGGTAGTTGAAGAGATGTTAGTCAAGGGAAGAAAGGCTCTCCAGATAACCAAGGAGTATCAGAACCATGGGACTGGTAAGTTCAGGAAGCCATTATAACCCCAAGAACTGAAGGGATAAGAGAAAGAGCAGCAATGGGAACTCAGAAAGGGTAGTTACAGGAGAATGCCTTTTTCAGGAGCTGGAACCCACATGACAGGTATGATTCCAAGTTACATTGCTTAGCATGGATGGAGCTGTGGCCATGTTCTCACTCTCCTGTCCTCTCACCCTCTAATCCTCTGCTAGAATCTCCCATTACACAGAAGCAAGGGAACCCATCGCGATTCTCCAGGGAAGACCTCCCCAAGGAACAGTGCAGAGTGCAAAATTATGGAGAGCCTGACACAAAACACTTGGATCACATCCTAGAGCAAGGGGCAAAGATAGACATTCCCATGGGGGATGGAGCAATCGATCTGATTAAGTAGAGCAGATGCAGAATGTGCTAGAGCATGAGAGTAAGAGTGAAAAGCTGGAGGCATTATAAGGCTATTGAGCAATGATGGGTGGAGATGAGAAATCTTCCTTTCTGAAGAAAAGGAGAGGTGGGTTTCTGAGAGTGGGAAGTAGAGTTTAGGTATAAGAGGACGCAGATGGGTTCCAAGCATTCTACTGTGAACATTCTGTGCACATCCATGGTAGGTAGAAAGTTGTGTATTAAGTTACACAAACAACAGGGCCCTGGACTCCTAAAGGCTAGAAAAAGTAAGAATACAGCAGAAGCCAGAAAACACACAGAGGAAGCACACTGCGTGTGATGTGTCACATAAATGCTCTCTCTCCCATCTTTGAGGAGCTAGAGATGGGTTTTCTGAATAAATCTGTACATGAACTGATCGAGAAGGGGGTGAGATTATGATTTCCACTTACTGATTCCTAGGCTGAATGTGGCTTCTGGGAAATTTCCCTTACATTAGTATTCAAGCCACTCTGAGAAGACTCCAAGGCTGTGGAGAATGACAGGAGGGCCCGGCCTCCAGGAGGCTGGCTGTTGTTGATACTCTGAAGCTCTAACTGTGGGTGCCAATCTGGTGTTCTGATTCCCTGCCTGCTGGGAGTGCCCTGCACTGCCACCACCCTCCCATCACCCCAGCCACCTGCCAGTTGGCATTCGGTGTCACATTGTAGTCACAGTGGTCCACCTTCCTTCTGGGTGAAAGAAGAGGGCGGCAAAAAAGCCCCGGGAGCCACCCCGAGTGCCAGACATGACATGCAAACAAAACTGGCAGAGTGGAAACAAGCTGAGAATGAATGCAAATGTGGGTGTGAGACAGAGCACAGAGGGCCAGGGAAATGGCAATCTTCACTTCTGCCTGGTCCAGAGTCACTGTTCTTCCTGAACAGGGGGCAGAGTGGCAGGCACAGTGGTTGGAAGTCACGGTCAGCCTCAGTGTAGGGATGGTTGCTGGAGTGGAGTGGAGTTGTCCTCTACAGCAGAGAATTGCACAGCCTTTTCAACTGCCTGGAAGACCATGGGGAAGCTTAAGGCCTTGCTGTGCAAAGGAGACACATAGGGGCAAAACTTTCCTCCCTCCCTCCCTTCCACCTTCCCTCCCTCCCTTGCTTCCTTCCTCCCTCCCTTGCTTCCTTCCTCCCTCCCTCCCTTCCTTCCTTCCTTCCTCCTTCTGAAATCCTCAGATCTTAGCTGAAATCCTCAGATCTCAGCTGAAATCCTCAGATCTCAGCCTCCTGAGTAGCTACATTTAGGATTACAGGTGTGAGCCACCAGTACCCTGCCCTTTTTTATTTATTTATTTTCTGGAATCCAGATACGTTGGTGATGTGTCAGAGTAGCATCACCAAGTGCTGTGTAATGGACTGATGTTTGGCAATTCACTCGATATATTTATTGAGTGTTTTTCCTGGTAATTGTGAGAATAAACAAAGTCATACATGTGTTATGCTTAGACAATTCATAGCAAGACTTTTTTTGTCATTTCAATGAATAGTGTTTTAAATGTCCAGAGGCATTTAAATACCTTTGGGTTCTCCCCTAAGTGTATCCTCTTTTAGTCTCACTGTTTGTATGAGAATGCCTAGCGTCTAGATAACTTATCATGCCTGGTGTATTTTAGATCTAGCTTCTGCATGTGAGAGAAAACATGCACCACTTGTCTCTCGGAGCTTGGGTTACCTTACTTGTTCTAGGTTCATCCATTTCCCCATAAATGACATAGTATTACTCTTTCTCATTGATGAGTAAAATCCCATTGTTTGTAAATCCCATAGTTTTTTTATCCACTTTTCTATAGTAGGCCATCTGGGCTGTCTCTATAATTTTGCTATTGTGTGCTATTTTCCTGCAATGAGCAGGAAAGTGCAAGTGTCTATACCATATCCTGACTTGTAATGTTCTAGGTAAATGTCCAAGAATAGTTATGGCTGGGTCATATAAAGGGAAGTTTTATGTTTAGTTTTTTTTTTTTTGAGAAACTTCCAAACTGCCATCCAGATCATGGCAAATTTTAACTGTTCAATAAATCCTAAAAAGCACAGAGTGGCACTTAATTATCTATTTCATAAAAATACTACAGTCAAACAGATTCCATAAATAATATACACACTATTCATATGCTCCTAAGGATCTTAAAATACCAAGATTTTGTAGTGTCCACTCTACTCCCAGCCTAAGTTTTTGTCTGATCTGGCTTATTTGAAAAGCTTGCTACAGCAAGTTCTGTGTTCCTGAGAAGCTAGCTTTTGCCTGCTCCCAAATGCTGTCTGTTTAATGTCTTGGTAACTGTGGAGAACTGCAGAGTGTTGCTCAGGGGGTTCTCATGTTGTCCGGGTGAACGTCCTGACCAGAGGACACTATCATTGCCACTAATCCAACAGCAGTTTTGCCAGACAGCCAGAAGCTAATGTGTGATATTTGCATGTTTTAAAGACTGTCTTTCCATTTAAGCTGTTTCATTGATCACTATTTTCTCAGAAGTAGAACATGGCTTCTCAATCCTCTTTGAGAACAGCGCTGATTGGTAGCTTCTGAATTCAGTAAATTGTTAAGTAGTCTTCCATTCTCAAGTCATCTGCTTTCCTTCCATACCATAAGTACTTGCAGCACCTTTGTTAAGTATTTTAAATACATCCTTGCATTCATGCGCTACCCAACTCAACTCCACCCAACCCCCTCTTTCCTTCTTAAATAGTGAAAGAAAAGGGCTAATCTATAACAAATGAAGACATTTCAAAACCTTTATTATTATTATTTGTCGTGGGGTTTGAACTCTGGGCCTGGGTGCTGTCGCTCAACTCTTCAGCTCAAAGCGAGCACTCTACCACTTGAGCCACAGCACCACTTCTGGTTTTCGGAGTGGTTTATTGGAGATAAGAGTCTCACAATTTTTCCTGCCCGGGCTGGCTTTGAACTGGGATCCTCAGATCTCAGCCTCCTGAGTAGCTAGGATTACAGGTGTGAGCCACTGACGCCGGCTCAAAAGCTTTTGAAGTCAGATTGTAGAAAGTTAAATCTATGCGTGGAGAAAGGGGGTCCTATGAAGCATCTTCAGGTAAGGCCTCCCTCACATAGTCACTGACTTCCTTCATGAGTGGAAATGAGCTTTGTCCACTTGTCCTTAGGTCAAGCAATGATTTGGAACCTGGATCTACTCTTCAGTATCACTTGATACTCTCTAGACTTGACTTTTTGCTTTCCCCCCCCAGGTCTCAAACTTAAGCACATTCATCCATTTGTATTTTTCCTCCTATTTGAACCAGATATCTGCTCCCAATTGGAGAAATTATAGGCCAAGTTCTTGCCAGGAGTACCTTTCCACAGCTGTGTTATAAATATCTGGGAAAAAATAAAGTAGGATTAAATTGGAGATTGCAATAACCTTCTTTCCAGTGCCAAGACAGTCCTGAGAGGTTCAGATAATAATAACTCATATTTTACCATTAGATCCTGAGCCCACAAGAAAAGGAATGGATCCAACTTTTAGTGCCTTTCTTAGGACTGATGGTATTTAAAGAGTTGGATGCCTTGCTAGTAATAATCTCTATTAATTATGAGATTGTCCTCATTAGAAAGCACTGTGATTGTTTTAATAATTTCATTCTTGGGAAGCATATTGGTGGCCCAATCAGTGTACTTTGTAATTTTCTAGCTTACTATTTTTTTTTTTTTGGTATTGGTACTGGGGCTAGAACTCAGGGCTTGGGTGCTGTCCCTGAGCCTCTTTGTGCTTAAGGCTAGTTCTCTACAACTTAGCCACAGCCCCACTTCCAGTTTGTTCTGTGTAATTTATTGGAGATAAGAAGCCAGCTGCTCCAGCTGGCTTCGAACTTTGATACTCAGACCTCAGCCTCCTGAGAAGATAGAATTACAGGTGTGAGCCACCAGTGCCCAGTGTCTGGCATACTTTTTATACAAAGATTTAAATATCACAATGCGACAGTGAATCATCTCCAGCATGCTTATGTATAGATAACAAAATTGTTTTTGATCTACTGGGCAAACAGGTAGAATAGGGATAGCTATGTGTAGTTTCAGGACACTGTCTTAGCAATGGCTTTACATAAACAAATTGGTGATGAATGTCACCTGGAGATGGGCAGCATACAGCCTAAGAAGCTGTGTAAGTCAGGGTTTTCCAGAAAAGCAGAACCGCTGGGAGGTTTGTTTGTTTGTTTGTTTGTTTATGGAATTGGTTTGAATGATTATGGAGGCCAACGGGTACCAGTCTGCCATCAAGAGTTCCAGTGTTGTTCCAATATTGAAGGAAGGAGAAGATAGATATACCAGATCAAGGGGAAAAAAGTGAATTCTTCCTTCCTCCCTCCCCCACCCCCTCTCTCTCCCTGCCAGTCCCGGGGCTTGAACTCAGAGCTTGGGTGCTACCTCTGAGCTTTTTTACTCACGGTCCACTTCTAGCTTTCTTGGTGCTGAATTGGAGATAAGAATATCCTGGACTTTCCTGTCTGGGCTGGCTTCCATCCGTGATCCTCTGATCTCGAGGATTACAGGCATGAGCCCGTGGAGCCCTGCTCCTTTGTCTCCTTGTTCTTTGCGGAGCATACCAATTGCAATGCCAATTTCTCCCAGAAGCATTCTCCCAGACACAATGAGAAGTAGCAGCTATTTGGGCACCCTGTGCAGCTTGGTTTGACACAAGTTGACCATCTCAGAGGTGTGAGCAGCCCTAGCGTAAGCTGAGAAAATGAGGCAGAAGAGGAGAGAGCATGGGTCTTGCTGAAGAGGATGGAACATGGAAAATAAATGAACCCTTCTAAAAAAAACTCGTCTGTTCATCCGTTCAGTGCATAGTTGTTAAGTACTCACATTGCTTGTACAAGGGCAGTTTCATTTTGTGATATTTTTCATACATGTGTCTATACCATGTACCTACATAAACTTACAATATGACCTTCCATTTTTCTCTTCCTTCTAAAGTGGTTTTAATTTGTATTTATTCCTGGTAAGATCGATCACATTTGAACTTGTTCATTGATCCTTTATATTTCTCATGTTGATTTATTCTAAAAATTGATTTTTTTGGTCTATTTCTTCCTTAGAAGACTTCCAAGTACCCACTCCTTTGAATGTTTATTATGTGGCAGAATCTAGGGAGAGAGTGGTGGACCAAAAAAAAAATTGCAACCCCAATACTCCTCCCCTACCCATTTTAAAAAGAAAAAAGCATTGTTTCCTAGTTTGTTTTCAGTCCTTTCATAGTTACCATAATTTTTCAAGGTCAAAAGTCCCCTCTTTTTAACTCATGTTTCCATCTCACAGTGTGATTTTCAAAGGCTTTTCCCAACTTCGAGATTATAACAACTAGTTGTCATGTATTCTTCAGCAATTAATTGAATGATTTATCTTTCCCCCACAGATTTGAAAATGTCATCTTTATCATTCAAGAAAAATTTAAATATACATAGGCGGCTTTTGGATTTTCTACTTGATTTCCCTGATGAGTCCATGTTGGCGCCAGTGTCAAATTACTGAACTCTTATGGCATTAGGACACATTTGGATATCTGTTAAGGAAAATCCCAACTCATCACTCTCCTATTTCAATTTTTTCATGTTTATTCCACCAGAATTTAATTAAGCTCCTGAAAAAGGAATTTCATTGGCTTTTCTGAAGGTTTGAGATGTATTTATAGATTTGTTGCAGAACATTCTGTGCAATATTAGGTATTCTTAATACAAGAATAAAACTTCCCTATGTTCATCTATTCAACTCTTCTTCTCTGACCGTCATTACAAAGATCCTGTGTATTTTTGCCCAGTTTACCGCTAGATGTTTTATGTCTGTGTTTACTGGAGATTAAAATTGTATTGTTTTATATTTGTAAACAAGTCCTGACCAGTTAATAAGAAAGTTGCCAATGATTTACTTGTTATTTCACTGTCAGTCTTCTTACTGATATATCTTACTAGGAGTTATGATTCAAAATATTTACTTCATGGGGCAGACTGAGAACAAACCAACTAGTTCAGATACTGCTGAGCAGTTTCTCTAGATTTCCTATGACAGTTGTCAATTCTGATGTGGTTTTAGGTGTCTGTACTGGATGGGGCTTGGATTCAGGACCTTGCACTCTTGCTTGGCTTATTTCACTGAAGGTTGGCCTTCTCTGTGTGGCTCTCAGACGAACCTCTCAAATCTGTCTGCCTGAGATGGCTTCAAACCTAGATCCTCAGATCATCAGATCCCTTCTGAATAGCTAGGATTATAGGCGTTAGCTACTGGTGCTTGGCAAAAGGATACATTTTCATGTAAGTAACTTGTTCTAATATCCTTCATAGATAAATAATCATAACATCTATCATTCCTGGCCATTTCCCCATCTCTGTCATACTTTGTCATGAATTTGAATTGTATTAACCAGAATTGCAAAATAATATTAAGTAGAAGTGTTGATGATTGGCAGGTATGTTCTGTTCTTGATTTTGCTGGCAGAGTTCGTCAGAGAGATAATTCTAAAAATAATGTTAACCAAAGTTCTATTATATTGTATTTTATTACAATTTTTAAATTAGAAATTGATGGTAAAGAAACACAACAAATCAAAGAAAGGTTGGACAAATGGGATAGCATTAAATTGCAGAGCTTCTTCATGGCAAAGGGCATAGCTAGCAAGATGAATAGAAAGCCCACAGATTGGGAGAAGATCTTCACTAGCCTTACAATGGATAAGGTTCTCATATCTAAAATATACTTGGAACTCAAAAACTTAAATCCCCCACAACAAATCCTCAAAGAAACAACTGCCTTGATAAATAAGTGGGCTGAAGACTTAAAGGGAAACTTCTCTGGAGAGGAAAGAAGAATGGCCAATAGACACATGAAGAAATGCTCAACGTCCCTAGCCATAAAAGAAATGCAAATCAAAACAACATTGAGATTCCACCTCACCCCAGTTAGAATGGCTATAATCAAGAACTTGAATAACAACAGATGCTGGAGGGGACGTGACCAGAAGAGAACCCTACTGCATTGTTGGTGGGAGTGTAAACTTGTTCAACCACTTTGGAAAGCAATATGGAGGTTCCTCAAAATACTCCACCATAGAGCTCCCCTATAACCCAGCAATCCCACTTTTGGGCATTTACCCAAACGATCATAAACAAGGTCTTACTAAGGCTACTAGCACAACTATGTTTAATGCAGCATTATTTACCATAGCTAAGAGATGGGAACCAACCCATATGCCCCTCAGTAGATGAATGGATCAAGAAAATGTGGTATGTATATATACAATGGAATTCTATGCCTCCATCAGAAAGAATGACATTGCCCCATTTGCTAGGAAATGGAAAGATTTGACTTGGAATAAATTATATTAAGTGAAGTAAGCCAGGCCCAAAGAAAGATTAGTTTCCATGGTTTCTCTTATTTGCAATAACTGCATGTATAGGACAAGCAGAAAAGACCAAAAGCTATGTACATATGACTATATAAGATAATGTTAAGCGAAATGAACTCCAAGATAGGGACACAAATATCTTTTTTCTTTCTTGCTATTCTAATGTATTTATAATATACCATGTAATTTTTTTGTTGCTTTGTATGTTCCTCCCCCATGGTATAACCCCTGTTTTCACTGTATTTGATGTTGGTGCCCTGCATATTGTGTATACATACTTCTCTAATTCAGGTAGGGGAAGGGTAAAAACAAAATGCTTAAAGAAGGATACAGGTTTACCCATTGTAACAATGAGCTGTACAAAACACTATGTTGAAAATGAACTTCACAACTTTGATGGGGGGGTGGGTAGTTGTGGAAGTGGGAGGGAAGGGATGGTAGGGGGAAAACAAAGGAGGAGGCAACAATGCTCAATAGGAAAAGTACTCATTACCTTGCTCATGTAACTGTAACCCCTCTGTACAGCATTTTTACGATAAAAAATGTACTAAAAAAAAAGAAATTGATGGTAAGTTTTTTTTTTCTTTTGTTGTTGTTGTTGTTTTTTTTTTTGGTTGATCGTGGGTCTTGAACTCTGGGCCTGGGTGCTGTCCCTGCACTCTTCAGCTCAAGGCAAGTACTCTACTGCTTGAGCCACAGCACCACTTCTGGTTTTCTGGTGGTTGATTGGAGATGAGTCTCACAGACTTTCCTGCCTGGGCTGGCTTTGAACCGCGTTCCTCAGATCTCAGCCTCCTGAGTAGCTGGGGTTATAGGCGTGAGCCATTGGTGCCCAGCTTGATGGTAAGTTTTATCCCAATACTTTTCCTTTCTGTCAGAATGATTACATGGATTGTCTCATTTGTCTTCTAATATGATAACTTAGATTCATTCATTTTCAAATCACAGATCATTGCATTCCTGAAAGCAACCTTATTAGTCATGATGCACAGCTTTTGTTACACATCTAAGTTTAATTCATTCTCTTTTGTTTAGCATTATGGCTGATAGATATTTGTAGGTTTTGCTACACTATTCTTTGTGATTTAACAGGTTTTGGTAAAAAAAGTATATATGTATGAAATATATATATATATATATTCTTTACAAAGTAATATACAAATAAAGAATATATATATTCCTTACTTTGTAAGGAATATATTTTGATATGTTTTCATCTTCTTATGCCTGTGAAAAATAAGAATTCAATGATATTCTATTATTTAAAGGTGATTAGAATATCTCTAGATACCATTAAGAGTCTTTTGTGGGTAGAATAAACACATTTTGCAATTATTTTCAATTTCTTTACTTGCTTTTGTGTATTTAGGGTTTTTGTTCTTCTCCTGGGTACATAATTTAGATTTTTCTAAATCCATTTCATTGGTGTTTCCAATATAGTAAATAACATGTAGTTGTTATATTTTTAACATATTTCTTTCACACCAATTTTGTATTGTTTTCTGCTTTCGTTCTTGGACCAAGTAGAGGTTTATTTATCAATGAGCCTACACATGATTAATAACAGCAGGTGAACTCTGAGAACATATCCTGTTTAAGGTTTCACATAGTTCCTTCTGGGTTTCTTCATTAATGTAAGATGAGAAAAACACTAAGCCTTCAAGAGTTACTATTTGTCAGGATAGATATTGAACAACAAAATATGGGGTAATTTGTTATGCAGCAGTAGATTACCATAGCAAGTGGTGAATTTCTTGGACATCTGTCCACTCTTTCTAGTTGCTCTGTGTTCGATAAGCATTAGGTTCCTGAGTTGTGTTGTTACATAGAAATCAATAAACTAGAACTGGGTATGCAAATAAAATTGGAAAAGAGCTTAGTTCTTGAATATTCCATATATACCTAATGGAGTAATTTTTGATTTGCATACTGCTGACCTTTTCTAACTCATTACATAAGGAACAGAACATAGTTTTAGTGATGTGAGAACATTAGTGCAATATATGGAAATGTAGGGTCTTCTTACCATGGGACTTCTTGTTTACATAGTTTTATCCCAGTTTATTTATTTTCTCCTTTATTTTATTTTGTACTAAAAACTGTCAAAATGAGAGTAAAAGGACTAAGTTTGCAAGCTAAAAAGATAAATTTATAATAGGAAATAAAAAATTTTAAAGAAATATGAAAACATCTAAAATATTTATTGTCCATGACTTTATGTGGCCTAGTTAATAAAGACAAATAATTTGAATAATAATAATTTGTACCTGGATAGCATGAAAAACATTTTATACCCTTAAAACACATAGAATTAACAAAGCAGAGTTCAGTGGGAAAAGTTACTTATGGAAATGGAGGATTTACTTACAAGGAAGTGGTGAATTAGAGTTTCAAATGCAAGTCACCTAGCCTAACGACCATTTCAGTGAAGACTTAAGTTGGAAAAAGGAATACAAAGCACAGGAGCTCTTGCAGCATAGAGATAATCTTGTCTGAGTCATGACAAACTTACATGGTGAAAAAATAGATATTAAAACCACTAGAAGAGACACAAAAGCCATGAAAACATACCTGAGAATATTGAGATGAGGTTTAGGAGGTTTAGCAGCCTGGACTGTCCTTATTTGAATGAAGCAGGGTTTTAGAAAAAAAATACCACCGTGAGTATACATTTTTAAGAGTTCTAGCTGACCTCAAGATCAAAGGCAGTAAGAAATAAACTTGACCTTGGGAAAATGAAGTGGGAAATTGCAAATACAAATTCTTGTCTGTTTATTACATACAAGATCCAACCAGAACTTAAAGACCCGAGTGAGGTCTAGATATATTTTCTTTCCTTCTTTCTTTCTTTCTTTCTTTCTTTCTTTCTTTCTTTCTTTCTTTCTTTCTTTCTTTCTTTCTTTCTTTCTTTCTTTCTCTTTCTTTCTTTCTTTCTTTCTTTCTTTCTTTCTTTCTCTTTCTTTCTTTCTTTCTTTCTTCCTTCCTTCCTTCCTTCCTTCCTTCCTTTCTTTCTTTCTTTCTTTCTTTCTTTCTTTCTTTCTTTCTTTCTTTCTTTCTTTCTTTCTTTCTTTCTCTCTCTCTCTCTCTCTTTCTTTCTTTCTTTCTTCTGTCAGTCATGGGGCTTGAACTCTGGGCCTGAGTGCTGTCCCTGAGCTCTTCAGCTCAAGGCTAGCACTCTACCACTTGAACCACAGTGCCACAGCATTTTAGCGGTTTATTGGAGGTAAGAGTCTCACAGAGGGGCTGGCTAAGGATTGAGAAGAGGTGACCAAATATATATATATATATATATATATATATATATATATATGTGTGTGTGTGTGTGTGTGTGTGTATATACATATATATGTATATATATATTTGTAAAAACATATATATATATATATCTTTTTTAGTCCAGTCATGGGGCCTGAACTCTGGGCCTGGGCGCTGTCCCTCAGCTCTTCAGCTAGTACTCTACCACTTGAGCTACAGTGCCACTTCTGGCTTTTTTCTTTTTGCTTATGTGGTGCTAAGGAATCAAACCCAGGGCCTCATGCATGCAAGGCAAGCGCTCTACCACTGAGCTACCTTCCTAGCCCAAAACATATATTTGTAAAAACATATATATATATATATATGAAATAGGACTGATCATCCAATTTTATACTATCCTATTTTTATATTAAAGCACTAAGAAGAGGTAAGCAATAACCTGACTTGGTGGTAGAACTCAAAAGTCCTACAGGTAACCTGTTGGTTAAGTCTTCTCTCTCTCTATCCATCCATCTTCTGGCTGGTGAGATTTGGGGATATTCATTGGTTGTAATGGAGGAGGGAATTATTCAAGATGATACTAGACTCCATTATGCTTACGATGCACTATTTTTTTTCTCATTAACTCCATCATAGGCATCTTTAAATCAATGTATTTTTTTCTTCTACATAGTGTGTGTGATTCCACCCAGCCTAGTTCTTTTGTTCAGCTACTTATGCATTCCAATACTCTTTTATTATTATTGCCTGTTGATGTTACTGTGCATTTATTATTTCAAGGTTACCCTTCAGCTAATTAGAAAATTACTCACAAGGACCCTAGAGATTCAGGGAATTCTACCTGATCTTAGAAACTACTCATAAAAGTGGGTACAGAGCGCTCTCTAAGACTTTGAAAGAACATCTGTAGAGCCTCACTTTCACAGGTTACATGAGAAATGATATCACATATCAAAAATTTGTGGAATGAATAGACAAGAATATAAAGACTGAATAAATGTGAATGCTTAGCAACTCAAAACATCTAAAGAAACTTACTTTTCTTCCCTTCTTCCCTCTTACCAGTAGATAAGAATAGAAGTGGAATAGGAAGGGGAAAAGAGAAGGAAAGGAAATAAAATAGCTTGGTCCCAGTACATATTTAGTAATATTAAGTAAAATACAATTAGGCCTACAAAGGAGGATTTATTTTTATTGTTCAGTTAACAATGATTCAGGTTTTACCACATGTTCAGTTTAAATACCTTACATAGCACCTAAGTTTGCTGTTTCTTAAATCTGTCTGAATATTGAAATCCCCTGGGAAGTTTAAATTATGATTCTTAGAATTCACCTCCAGGGATTTTTATTTAACTGGTTTGGTGTATGACCAGTGGACAATTTTTAAGGCTTCTCAAGTGTCTCATATGTGTAGAAAAATTTTTGAATCTGTATGCTTCTTCTGATGTCCAGGATCAGCAAGCGTTTTCTGTAATAGTCCAGATAGTAAATACTTCCCTCTTTGCTGGCCATATGGTCACTGTTTCAAAGACTCAACTATGTGTTTATAACACTAAGCAGCCACAGAGGATAAATCAATGAATGAACATATCTGCCTCCCAATAAATATTTATTTGTGGATACTGTGATTTGAGTTGCATTAAATTTTCACATGTTGCAAAATCCTACTGCTTTGCTTTTTCTTCTCAACCTCTTAAAATCTTCTTTTAAAAAAATCAGAGATTGAGGGCCACTCAAAAAGGATTTTGAGGGCTGGGAAGGTGGCTCAGTGGTAGAGTGCTTGCCTCACATGCATGAAGCCCTGGGTTCGATTCAGCACCACATAAACAGAAAAAGCCCAAAGTGGTCCTGTGGCTCAAGTGGTAGAGTGCTAGCCTTGAGCTGAAGAGCTGAGGGACAGCACCCAGGCCCTGAGTTCAAGCCCCATGACAGGCAAAATAAAAGGATTTTGATAAAGTTTGCTGAACTGTGTTTATTCCATAGAGCAGAACAGATGCAACTTTTATAGTTTATAAAAGTGGTAGAAGCTCAGCTGTCTGGTAGTGTTGGAGTCAGGATTTGACTATGCAGCTGAGCTTTTCTTTTAAAAGTGTCAACATTCATCAAACATTTATATTTTTAATTACATTTGATGTTAGTTACACTTAAGAATAATACGTGTAGGGAAAGCCCTCTTTCCAATCTCTATCTTTTAAAAAACAAATTGCCAAGAAATTCAAAATAAAACAATACACTGTTTAATTAAGAAATGTTACTGAACTATTGTTCCCGCTTGCATTCCACCTTGCTGAGTAGATCTGACCTTATATATTCATTGAGGGATTTATTTGATTTAATTGAAGTTACAGTTTTTCCCCCTTGTTCTTCATGTACTGCTAGATCAAGCAAATAGTGTTAAAATATTATGGTCAATTGTACATATAAATCTTGCAGAGTTAATGAATCTATTCTTCTAGATGTAGCAATGGCTGGACACTTATCTTGCTCTTTAAGATAAAATACCACATCTATATAATGCATTGCTAAGCTTTCTTCTTACAATACACTTTGCCTAGAGTCCCATTTTCCATTAAATAATAATCATTGTAATTAATAGGCTGGTTGTTTTATCTCTTTAATCTGGTTACAGTAATTTATCAAAGACATGTAAATGAATACTAGGAAAGTAGTGCATTCTTCTTTTTTAAAAAGAAGGTAAAGAATATAAAATGTAATAATCTTCTGGGAACATATCAGACACAAGCTATAATTCACTGTGTAGTTCACAGAAAGAAATACAGTCCATGGATTAGTCACTGTTGTCTCTGGAGCATGTGTTCTATTTCACTATTACAGTTAGGTTGATGAGTGAACAGAATGTCTTCTTCAAGTGGTCACAAGTGCCTTGGGATGGATCCGTGGAGCCATTCCAAGCTCTGCATCCTGCATTTCTCAGGGTGATGATGAAGACAATTCAAAACGTGCATATTCTTGAAAAGGTTTTTTTTTAATACCTTGTCTTATTTTAAACCCATAAGTAGAATTTGTTATCACCTCCTTCACTCCAGTCTTCAAGATGATCATTTTCCTAAGAAAAAAAGGGACCAGTCTCAGAGGTAACTGGGTTTTTGTATGAGTTCTGCTATCTATCTTCAAGTGGGTGGATTCAAGGAATTGCTCACACCTGTTCTTTCTAGGCTATGGAAATCTCCAAGGCAGGGACAAGAATCATCATCATCAACAAGCTTAAAACAGTGCTGCCTGAAGCACAAGCTAGGGCTGGCTAAAATTTAATGCAATGCGTTTAGAGAATGAGCTTTGGAGCGAACTAGACTTGGATTCAAATTCTGAGCTACCCACTGCCTAGATGATGACTGTGGGTATGATACTACACCCTGGCCATCTCAAATTATCACCAATGAAATTTGTTAGGAAATGGAAAGACTTTGAAAAAATTATATTAAGTGAAGTAAGCCAGGCCCAAAGAAACATAGGTCCCATGGTTTCCCTTATTTGCAATAACTAGTATATATCTGAGACAAGCAGAAACGGTCAGATAAGATGAACCTCAAGATAAGGACACAAGTTTTTTTCTTTCTTGCTATTGTTTGTAATGTATTTATAAGGTACCACATGATTTTTTGTTGCTTTGTATGTCCCTCCCCCTGTTTTCACTGTATTTGATGTTGGTATAATTTGGGGAGTGGAAGGGAAAAAACAAATCATTTAAATAGGGATATAGGTTGACCCATTCCAACAATGAGATGTACAAGACACTATGTCAAAAACCGAACTCTACAATTTAGGTGTGTGTGGGGAGTGTAGTTGTGGAGATGGGAGGAAAGGGATGGTAGGGGAAAAACAAAGGAGGAGGCAACAATGCTTGGTAAGAAATGTACTCATTACCTTGCTCACGTAAGTGTAACCCCTCTGTACAGTATTTTCACAATAAAAACTTTATTTTAAAAAAATGAAATAGCCTTCTAATAAGAAATGCTATTATGAGTATTGAGCCTGAAAATGCATATAAACTTTAGACTAGCAACTTAACTCCTCAAAAATTGGAATTTAGCTTTATTGTGCTCTCCTCCCCTCTTTCTCCTTTGTCCCTTTCAATAGGCCAGGGGACTAAGGTGGAAAAGGCAACTGTTCATCTTTCTTCCAGACCCACTCCATTGACTTTGTATCGATGGCCAAGAAAAGGGCATAGAGCCCAACAAGAGTAGCAAGGGGAAAACAAGATCAGTGGCTTCTCAGTGTTCTCAGGATGAAGATTTTCATTTTTGTTTGTTAGTTTTGTTTGAGTACTAGGTTCTGAACTCAGGGCCTGGGCACTGTTCCTTAGCATTTTTGCTTAAGGCTGACACTCTACCACTTGAGCTACAGCTCTTCTTCTGGCATTTTAATAGTTAAATGGAGATAGGAGTCTCACAGACTTTCCTGCCAGGCCGGTATTGAACCAGGATCCTCAGATCTCAGTCTCTGGAGTATCTATGATTGCAAGTGTAAGCCAGTGGTGGGAACATCTCTGTTTTTATCATTGTCTTTAGGGCCGTGTATAGTTTGGGTGTCTATGAAAATGAATGTAACTATAAATGAATAAATGAGTGTATGATAAAAAAAATAAATCTCCCTTCACCCCATCATGTCTTATTCTTCTAACCTCTTGCAGCTGGAACATTTCCCAGCTTGGAATGCATGGAAGTTTTACTTTTAAGAGAGAGAGGATTCCTTGAATGGGAATTTGATGAGGTTCAAATGGCCCCTTTCTTGAATGATCAATATGGCCACCTGAACATTTTCTCTTTTAGGTTAAGATGATGAAAATGCAGAGGCCGCTGTTTGAAAAGGCTTCCATAACTGTCCCTGAAAACTGGTGCCATTTTTCAGTTGCCTTGTGGGAATGGGATAAAGACAAATATTTTCAGGAAGAACAGAGACTGGATCTGAGAACCTTGTCTGGGCTGGGGCTGGCCAGTAAGGCAGTTGGAGAAAGGGAAGCTACTGCTTCCCTTCTACAGGTCTCTGCTGTTCTTTTGTCTCTCTAGGCTTTCCACGTATTCCATCTGCTTTGATGAGATCCATGAACGCAAGAGCCTATGCTGTTCTTTTCCCTCCACTGTGGCTCTTGGGTGCTGAGAGCAAGGGCATGAAACATGTTTCTCTTCTCTGAAGCACCAGAACAGCTTCTTAATGGCCACTTATGTCTGGGTCCCAAGGTTTTTGTTCACAATGATAATAAAAACACACCTCAAACCTATAGGGAAAACCTCTTTACGTAGAACTGCTTCAAGCCAAGCCTCTGGAGTCACCAAGCCGAAAAGAACCTGATTAATGACAGCACCTGAGACAAGTGGCACTTTAACCAACCTTAACTGTTGATGTATGATGACATAATGTCCCCTCCAATTAATGACAAGGATATAAAACACCTGTATTTAGCAGAGCAGATGCTGCTTTTATGGTTAGATGCGCAGACGAAATTGACTTCTAAAGGACCATCTATAACTTACTTCCCTATTATTTGTTTTTATATTTGTCACATTATGTGTGTTACAGGTGGAAGGGGAAATTTCACCTCAGATTCTACACCTGTGCAACAAAAAGGTACAGGCCACATTATGATTTCACGTAAAGACAACTTTCATTCCCTGATTGAGCAGGCTGACCGTGGTTATCTGTCTCATTTACTAAGAGCTTTTCATACTGAGTGAACCCCAAGTTTTGTTGATTTCTTTTTTATAAAGATAACAAGTACCTCCAATGAATGTTTTAACCTTAAAAGGTTTTCCCATACTAAACATGTGCTGTATTAGATGTTTTGAGCGTGACAAAGACTTTTTTTAGAGGTAATTATTTCTGTCAAACTTCTTCATTCTTACTCAAAATTAGTTTTATTACTGTTATTTTGAACTATAGATTTCATGAGGGATGGTGTGATAATTTGATCATGTATGCTGTAGTATGATCACACAGGGTAATTAATATCACCGCTTCCTCAAATAGTTATTTTTTTTCTTTGGTTAGGAGCCTTTGAGTTCTTCTCTTACAATTTATTATAAAGTGTATAGTAAGTTGTTGGAAACTGGGGTCACTCAACTGGGCTGTAGGACAATTAAACTTATTCCATCTATTCAGCAATGCTATCTATCTATCCATTATTTATTTTTAATTTATTTCAAGTACTGGGACCTACGCTCAGGGCCTTGTGCTCTCACTTGACTTTTTAGCCAAAGTTGTTGCTCTATCACCTGAACCACACTTCTACTTCTGTCTTTTTGCTTTTTGGAGATGTTTCCCTCAGATTTGTCTGCCCTCCACTGGTTTTGAAGCTTAATCCTCAGATCCCAGCCTCCTGAGTAGTTAGGATTATAGATGTTAGCCACCAGCACTGGCATATCTAGTAATATTTTAATATCCATTATATGACTTCTTTCTTTCTCCTCCCCAATCCCTTCTTAGAAAACTGTTCTCTCACTCTGGGACATGAACTTGCTTAGCTTCCACACAGGAGTGAGAACGTGCAATATTCACCTTTCTGTGCTTGGCTTAGTTCAATGAACATAAGGTTGCCAAGGACTTCTGTATGGAGTTGTAATTTATGAGGAGAAGCAAGGTATATACACATAGCATTAAATGCTAAGTTTCAGGGAACACTACAAACAGCAGTTATTTGAGAAGTTCATGTAAAAGAAAGCCTGGTGTGATGTGGTAGGCTGAAGAAAGTTTCACAAGAGAGACAGGATGAGAGAAGGAAGATAGAGAAGGAAGAGGAGAGATTAGGTGGGAGATGTAAAGTGAATGCACAGTTTAAGACAAGGTCTGGAGCCTATGAAGAAAACACTGGTCAGATTGTACATCAAGGCCAAAAATATTGAGTCAGGCTTGTTAAAGGCACTGACGTCCAACTTCATTTCATTCCATGATTTAAGACCCATGGATGGGGTAAAAAAATTCACAATCTTCTATTTTTGTCTCAACTTGAAGCCTTTAATGTTATATTAATATAACATATGATATAATATTTTATGTTATTGCTATTTGGGTAGATTCTGATGTCAAAGGCTGAGTAATAGAATTAAAAGACTCTACATAAGTATCTAAAAGATATGATAGCCAAGCACCAGTGGCTCATGCTTTTAATTCTAGCTACTAAGGAGACTAAAATATGAGGATCAGTTTGAAGTCAGCTTGGGAAGCAAAGTCTGTGAAACTATCTCCAACTGACCATCCCCCAAAAAAGCTGTACGTGAGGTGTGGCTCAAGTAGTAGAGTGTTAGCATTGAGCAAAAAAGCTACAGGACAGCACCCTGGTCTTGAGCCCCTATATCAGTACCAAAAAAAGAAAAGAAAAAGAGAAAAGAAGATATTATAGATCCAGACTGCCATTATTTTTGCTGTACAAGAAAATAGAGAAGCTAATTAAGAATTAGAAAAATGACTTTATGAAGATGTCCACGAACCTTTTTGGTGAGAATCTTTGTGGGTCATTGGAATGGCTATTAAATGGTCAAATTAGAGATGACTGTTATTCCTGCAATCTGAGAAAATCATAGCTCCCACCTCCTTTCTTCCCAACATCTCTCTATTACCAAAGAGGAGAGATTTTATGGCTTGGTCTAGTTTGAAGACATTTAATTGGCTGTTGTTGAAGGTTTTGGCTCTCATTGTGTTGAGTTAGAGTTCTACCAAGCTTGGATGTGAACTCATTCATCTCCTTGGGCCTCTGAGGCTGGCAAGGACAGGAGAGTCAAGGCCATAAAACTCATCCTTTCAAAGAAGAGTTTCTCCTACCCAACCAGGCCATGGTTCTGTGGTGGGAAGACCCCCCTCCTCCTTCCCCTCCCCTGCTAGGGCAGGTGGCCTTAACCAGTTCTGCTTTCACTATTGGGGCAAATGTTCTTTCTTTCACCAGTTTTCTTTCTTACTAGCAGATGTAGCCAATCACAGTTGGTTTCAGGTGTCCGTACCCCGCAACCTGCAGATTCTCATCTGAGGAGCAAATCAGGGAAGCCATTCACATTTCTTTGCAAAAGGGAAAAATGTCCTTTCTTTTCTTCAACCTTCCTGCTCTTCCTCTATCCCATGTTTTCCTGTCTATCACAACTAGCATCCCGTTGTACCCATGATCCCTTCCCTCCCTCTCACTTGCCCTCCTCTTCTTTCTCTTGCTTCTTCTGTCCACCCCATGCATTTTCTACCTCTCACTACCATATATCCATCTCTCTATATGAACAAGCTACTTCTTCACAAACCATAGATACGTTTTCTCTTATGTGAAGACAATCTTTCTCCTTTTTTGTGTCTGGTTATTGCCACTGAATCTCTGCTCTGTTTCATAATTCGGTTTCCTAGGGAGCACATATCCCCACATGTGGTCTTGACTTCCTCCTCCTCTCTTGGATGACTGGCTTAGGACTGAGTTGACCAGATGTGGTATCTGTGTTCATTCTTTTTTTTTATTTTTTGGTGACATATAACCCTTGAGTGGATTATTAGGAATTGTTATAAAACTTGTGTAAATTATATTAAGTGAAGTAAGCCAGGCCCATGGTTTCCCTTATTTGCAATAACTAGTATACGTCTGAGTCAAGCAGAAAAGGTCAGATAAGTTGATGGTGGGGGAATGAACCTCAAGATAAGTATTTTTTGTTTTTGTTTTTTTTTCCTTTCATACAATTGTTTCTAACGTATTTATAAGATGATTTCTATGTTGCTTTGTATGTCCCTCCCCCATGGTATAACCCATGCTTTCACTGTATTTGATGTTGGTATAATTTGTGGAGGGGAAGGGAAAAAACAAACTAGGGATACAGGTGGACCCATTGCAACAATGAGATTTGCAAGTCGTCATGTCGAAAAACGAACTTTACAACTTTGGTTGGGGGTGGGGGTAGAATCAGGTGGGGGCGGGGGGGAGTATGGAAAGGGATGGGAAGGGGAAACAAAGAGGAGGCAACAAGGCTTGATAGGAAATGTACTCATTATCTTGCCCATGTAATTGTAACTCCTCTGTATGGTATTCTCACAATAAAAAAATAAATAAAAATAAACATTAATCACAAAAAAACTTGTGACCTAATTGCCTACTTAATTGATATTGATATTATGTTTAGTTTCCTAAGCTGTATTTTCATAGACACCTCCTCCTTTTAGAAGAACAAGAAGAACAAGAAAAGCTCAATGCTCCGTGTGCACTCTTATGAGATGTTTCAGACTTAGAGTCATTTAGGGATTGAGCAGGTAAACAGAAGATTCTCTATGCCCCAGTGATCATCCCCAAATCATAGAGTAGAATCATATTCCATATACCTAGAAGGAATGCCAGGGACCACTACTACTTATGGGATACAAATGAAACTTCAGGGCTGAGATGTAGGCAGACAGAAGATATGCAGTCTGTGGTGAAAGACAGTATCTTTCAGGATTTTAGGGATTTAAATTCTAACTCTCCACCTGAGATGGAGAGTTAAATTCTTACTCTTCATCTTCATGTCCCACTCTCTCCATATGTAAAAAATTATGTCATAGGGTTGTCAAGTTAATTAAGTAGTTAATATTTACAAAGGTCTTAGAACAGATTAGCAAACAATACAAGTGTAAGTGCTATTTCCTAGCATTAATTGAGCAGTTACTTGAGGACTACCCACTACATGCCAGAGACTATATTGGGTATTAAGATTACAAAATGATTAAGTCATAGAAATGATGGGCATACATTATGGGAGGAATGTAGAGTCAGGGAAGCCAGTGAAGTCTGACACCACATCCATGTTAAATTCTACCTGATCTTGACAAGAAAGCCCAGTACCCCTTTGTTCCAAGTGTTGAAATGAGGGAAATACCTCCAAATAGACATGAGTATGTACTACTTAGAGAATTCCCACTGACATTTAGTGAAAGAAGTCATCAGTTTTTGCTTGTTTTGATCAAATATGTATGTGAGCAAAACAACTTAAGGAAGCAAAGATTTACTCATTTATTTTTATTTTTGTGCCAGTACTGGATCTTAGACTTGGGGCCTAGACATTGTCCCTTGTCTTTTTCATTCATGTTTGGCCTTCTACCACTTGAGCCATAGCTCTGCTTTGGACTTTTTGGGTGGTTAATTGGAAATAAGCATCTCATGGATTTTCCTGGCCAAGCTGACTTCAAACTGGGATCTTGGATCTCAGCCTCCTGAGTAGCTAGGATTACAGGTGTGAGCCACTGGTGCCTGGCTAAAAGATGTATTATAGTTCACAGTTTCAAAACATCACACCTAAAGGGGGAGAGGGAGGAAAGTAGCTTATCTCATGGCAGACAGGAAACAGAGGTGGGGGAGAGAAAGCCTGAAAGGGGAGAGGGAGAAAGAGAGAAGAGCAAGAGAGAAGGGGGAGAGAGCACTTGAACTAGCAGGTTTCCTTTTCCTTCATCCCTTTATTCCAAGTATGCTTCCAGTCTATTGGATATTGTTTTACATGTACAGGACGGGTCTTCTGCCCTTTAGGTAATCCCTTCTGGAAGTGTTTTCATGGACGCAGACAGAGCTGTGCTTTACTAATCTTCTATGTGCTTCTCAACCCAATCAAGTGCTAATCAAGATTAACCATCCCAAAAGAGAGGCACGAAGGTGTCATTCAGTTACAAAAGAAATGCAGTCCGTGTGGCTTAGCCAACAGACATAAGGTCCTCTTTGCTTGAAGCGTCTGCATGAGCCAAAGTTTTAGTTTGAAGGAAGAAATTCAGCCATGGAGCTGTGATGTTTGTTTGAATATTTATATTTATTTACTTATTTATTTTTAATGGCAGGGCTATATGAAAGTTGTTTCCTAAGCAGAAAATAAAGAAATGCCCTATTCTCAGATATTTATGTGCATAACAGAATTATTGTTCTGTGCACTTGGTCCTGAGAGATTAAAGACAGCTGGTACATACCACAGCAGCTGAGAAGCATGTCCCTGGATAAGTGTGTTGAGTGAAATCTAAACAATGCTAACTGGTCATAGACAGTAATTAAAGAGCATGCCAGTAGCTGTGGGCTACTCCAAATGAAACCCTAGCTTTTCTTCATTATGTTGACATAAAGATACAAATAAGGTTCCAGCAAGATTGAAGCAGGAAGTATGAGCTCTGTAATCTTGTCTTCCTGGTAAATTTGCCCAAATCAGATAAAGCTAAGAAGGAAGTGGTTCAAAACTACCAGGAGACATTGCTAAATGAGGCCTACTTTTATTTTTTCCTTAAGAAAAAAAACAAGTTGAGGAGCTTAGTTCCCTCACATCCTCGCTCTTGTATTGGCCAGAAAGAAATAATTCCACCAGGAATTGTTTGTCGTGGCTTAAGCATTGTTTCAAGAATGATTGCTTGTGGAAAAAAAAAGATTTTTAATAAGAAAAATCTTTCCAGATTATACTACAACATGATGAGAGAAATTCATGAACATTTCTATGTTGAGCATTGGACTCAAGGGCCTTGAACTTGCTAACAAGTGCTCTCCTATTTGAGCCATATCACTCTACTCCTTTTCCTTTTCCCTTTTTTTCACAATGTAGTCTTGGGCTCTTGTTTAGGGCAGTCCTCAAACTATGATGTCCTACTTCTGCCTGCCTCCTGAGTAGCTGAGATTGCAGAGACTCACCACTGTGTCTGGCATACTTTTAAGATAAATCTCAGTAACTTTTGCCTGGGCTGGTCTCAAACTGTGACCTTCCTATTTCTATCTCACAAGTCCCAGTAGGATATTTTTAGAAAAATATTCTACATTTCTGGCCAATTCATCGTTCTAGGAAACCTAGGAATATTACTGAAGGCTGAGGAGAGCACATGTCCTCTCAAGCTCATTTCCTTCCTGGAAACTTGGGTAAGAGGTTTCAGTTCTCTTCCCAGTTATACATTGACCAGCTACAGGCTGGTGAGTGGGAGCCCAGAAGCCAAGGTAGGATCGAGGCAAAGGAAATAAGCCCGCCTCTGCCCCCTTGATTTGCTATGGACTCCAAAGATGAGAATCTACTAGACTCAGAGATATTTGAAACTGAATGAATGAATGAAAAATGGGGAATATAAATATATATATATGCACTTATATATAATCTTTGTAACTAGAAGCTTTTATTCCAAACATGAAATAGGAAAGCTTTGTTTTTCAGCAATGGTTAGAAGACAGGTCTCACTTTAAGGCCTTGTCTACTGACGTACCCAAGCAGCAAATATTTTTCCTCCTTAAATTCTTTATGACTTTCCAATTCCCTCTTTTCATGTGAAATTGTAATCATAGTTTCAAATAGTTTAGGGAGAGAACCTCAGTAGAGTTAGATCCTTGGTGGTGTACCCTTGAAGAAGATTTTGAGAGTGCATCCCTTTCAACTCTTGCTCACTTCCTGGCTGCCATATATTGATCAGCCTCCTTCACCTTGTATGTCCACCATGACATGTTGCTGGTCTACAGACCCAAAGGCCATATGGCTAAGTGACTGTGGACTCAAATTTTTAAAACCTCAAACAAAAATTAACCTTTTCAGTTTCTCATCTCAGGTATTGTGGCACGGTCATAGAATGCTGATGAACACATGCAGATACTATATAAATGGGTAAAAAGAAGTATTTCAAATAGATGACTTTTTAAAATCTGTTTTCTGTAAAGTGTAAAGCAAATAAAAAAAGGATCTTGGCTAGAACATTTGGATTAAATTTCTATTTTCTCACTCCTAAAAAGAAGACCAATTCTAGGTAAGATGCTGATTATTGGATAAGTTGCAAGATTGAACTGTTTTATTATTACCTCTGGGTTTATGATTGGAAAAAGCACATATGTAGAGACAAATATACTCCATGTTAAGCAGCAAAATCTTCAAGTTAGTGAAGGTTAGAATCATCTTTAGTTACATAAAGCCTTTGAAGTACAGCATATTAAAGCTTAAGAACATGAACCTAGCTATTCAGGTGGCAAGGGTTTATTAGGTAGAGTTGGCCCTTTTTTCTAATTGCACATAACCAACATTCACTTGGGTTAACCTAAACAGTAAAAAAAATTTAAAAATATTGGAAGATTATGCAAAGTTTATTGAATCTAAGACAAAGCATATATTACGGATAAGCACTCTATAAATCCATGACATCAGGAAGACAATCATAAGGGAATCTGTTATTCTCTTTAGAATCACCATGGTGAACTAGTTTCAACCATTTCCCGTATTTGGGTCGTTGCTCACTGGATCAAATTGCTGGGCTAAAATGTAGCTCAGTGATTGAGTGGTTGCCTTGCAAGCACAAGGCCCTGAGTTCAATCACCAGTAACAACTTACTCTTCCCACCCCAGATTTGAGTGTAGTTCACCCACCTTGGTCAGGAGAGGATGTGACATCCTAATTGACAAAGTTAATAACACTGGATGCACAGGGAGTGGGAGTTTCACAGAGGAAAAAAATCAGGATACTTGATGCAAAGGTGTGCACTAGCAGTTACATACATATAACAGTGTTGCCCACATGCAAGAAGTCCCTAAACCTCAATCTCCAAGGGTGGAGGAAAAACACAGAGTCTCAAATTCAGCATGGTTAAAAAGAAGATGTTCTGGAGCAAATCTGACAATTGTGTAGAATTTCTTTAGCTTCTTTGTTGTTGGTAGTGGTGGTTGTGGGGCTGGGCACTGCTGTCCCTCAGCTCTTCAGCTCAAGGCGAGCACTCTACCACTTGAGCCACAGCACCACTTTCAGTTTTCTGGTAGTTAACTGGAGATAAGAGTCTTACGGGGACTTTCCTGCTGGCTTTGGACCACAATTCTCAGATCTCAGCCTCCCAAGTAGCTAGAATCATAGGCGTGAGCCACCGGTGCCCGGCTAGAAGTTCTTTATTTAATTAAGCAATTCTCCTGGAAGCTGGGAAGTCAAAGATTCTCTAGGTCCCTTTTAGCAACGGAGGACAAAGAGAAAGTAAGAAAGAAGAGGGGAAGTGAAAGAAAGAATAAGAGTATGTGAAGTGTGCTGCTTGGCCTTCTTGGCTTTACTTAAAGATCTTAGTGTTTACGGAAGGTAGGAGGCTTTTGACCACTACAAATCGGACCATCTTACATGCTGTCATTGAGGCCTGGTAGCACACTGAGGTTGTGACGATATTATCAGGAATCAGAGTTGCTTCACCTTTGTCTTAGACATTTGGTCTAGTTGGGGAATGAAGGGCTTTAAAGGCAAAGATGTCAGTTAAGTCCCAGAAATTCATTAGTCTGTTTCCTCTTTTGTGAATTGGGAACCTTTATGTCTATCCCAATAGAATATGTGTTCTAATCACCTACTAGACCCGGATAGCTGTGGCACCCCCTTCCCTCCTGGTGTCATCTTCTACCACCTTCCTCTTGCTCACTCTGTTCCCTCCACACTGACTGTGATGAACGGCATTCAGACCAGGCAGGCACCACCAAAATCTGAAGGGAGTGACCAAGTAAGGAAAATTGCCAAGACACATGACACAAAGGGTTCTGAAGAGCCTCTGTACTCTTTGATGCCTGAGGTTGATGAATCCTTGTGGAGCTTTTTACTGTACTTTTTGAAGATAGTTATTTCCTCTAGCCGCTGTACAAATTTCCATGGATATAGTTGCTTAAAGCAATACAGACTTACAGTTTTACCATTCCATAGATTAGCTCAAGGACAACATCAAGGTATTCTCAGAACTGTCCCTTGATGGAGACTTTGGATCCCTGTCCTTTTCAGTGTGTAGAGGTGACAGCACCCCTTGGCCCATGGCCTTGCTTCTCCTTGGATAAATCCAGCAATGTCTGACAGAGTCCTTACGCTGCCATCTGCCTGGATCTTTAGGCTCTGTGTCCCTCTTATGCCTTTAGGGAGTATTAATGATTACATTGAGCCCATCTGGATACTTCAAAATAATCTCTCTTCAGGTCATCTGATTATCACATTTAATCCACACCGAGTGCTCCATTGCTCTATAACTCAGCATAGACATACATGGCTCCCTTTATGGACCTCTGGCAGGCTATTGTCCTGTTGACCACAATTGCTACTGTTTAGTAGACTCGATAGACCCACTAGTATTCTTCCAGCCAATTATTTTCATTGTCCTTGTTTATGTTAGCTCATGGTATGGGTGGTTTTCTTCTGTCTGGATCATTTTTCCTTACACTATGGCAGCTGAGACTTGCTCTCCCCTGTGTCTTTGGAGTGTTACTTTCTTCATGACATCTTCAAGTCCATCTTGGCATATTCCAGGACTCCTTTATTCTAACCAATTACTTCCACAGCTCATGTCACTTTTTCTTTATACATTTTATTTACTTTTTATACTCGAGTCTTTATATACCACAACAGTGTGTGTCTTGGATATAACAGGCCCTCAATGAATGAAAGAGGTTGTTTAATTAGTGTTAAATGAATTAATTGAAATGACCTGTGGGCAATGCTAAGCATATTGCTCAGCCAACATAGTTAGTGATCACGCTATGGTTGCTCCTATTTTAATTCTTAATAGTCTCTGGCTTCTAGAATTATTTATACCACATCTTTCAGCCCAAACTTGAGGAATACCACAAATGTTTCTAACATGCCTCAAGAAACTTCAAATGTTTCTTCAGCTGGCAAATAAACTTTAATTCTTTGAAAGCCACAAAAATCTTTCAAATGAGGCCGAATTACCATATTGGCCTTGTCTTTCTGGAAACTATTTGGAATGAATGGACAATCCATGAATTTATGTGCCAACCACTCAGATTGCTTTCCCATTAGAGGAAGAGCTCCTAGAATTCTAGGCCACAGCTGAAGCTACCACAAAATGTGGCACTGGGAAGTGTGGTCAGAAAGCCCCTAGGCAAGAAAGTGTTGGAGAAAGACAGGAAGGAGAGAGCCGCCTTCAGCACCATGTGAGCAACGGGGCTTTGCAAATCTGTCTCTGAAGTATCACTTCCCTGAATTTGCTGAAAACGTGAAGTTTTTATTCACCTTGCAAGTCAGATAAGTTCAACTTTCTACATTAGGTAAAGATTTCCTTAAAGCAGTCCAGCAGCTGCAGTATTCAGAAGAAAAAAAAAGAGGAAGACAATACATTTCCGTGCATTGGTTCGGCTGTGGCAGGTGCACACAGAGGGGCATGGCCTCCAGAAGGAGCAGGGCTTGGCTGGAGAGCTGTCAATTAATCATCCAGAAGAATGGCCAGGACAGCAGGGAGAAAACTCCCATTCATGTCCTTGGGATTGTATTGCAGCCACCAAATACAGTGTAGCACAAATAAGGATTCATCCATTGCTTGGCACTGGGGATAGGGGGTGTCGTTCGTTTGTTATAGAGCAAGCCCTCCACTGCATCACACAGGCCTAGGCTGAATCCTCCAAACCCAGCTGGCGCATGCCCATTGGGCGTTTACTCCCATGTGGAGTTGGAGTGCACTCCTCCTCCCCTCCCCCTTCCCTTCCCCTTGCAAATTCTACTCATCCCTCACAGCCCAACTTCCTTCTCCTCCTCCTACCACCACTGCTTGTCTCTCTCTCTCTCGCTCTCTTTTAACCCATTTTGAGAACTGAATGATCATGTATTATATGTATAATGCTACTAATAAAAAAGCGACTGTAAAAAGTCTTCCATGTTTCCATTTATCATCTGCATAACCTAGGTTAAGTTGCTGTGTCTCATATGAGCCCCTGGGGCCTACATTTAAAATAAGATTTCCATGTAATCCAGAATTGATTTGAGGATGGGTGTCAGTGGGGAGAGGGGCAGGGGATAATCTATAAACTCTTAAGGCTTGCTTTGCACAGGGTCTTTGTGTGGTAGATAGCACTTGAATCTAATGCTCCTGTCCTCATGAGAGTTCAGATACTGTACTAGGTTTTTGTTTGTTTGTTTTTGTTTTCTTTGTTTTTTGTGCAGGTTCCTAGGCTTGAACTCAGGGCCTGAGTGCTCTCCCTTAGCATTTTTCTCAAGGCACTCTATCACCTGAGCCACACTTCCACTTCTGACCTTTTTCGGATTAACTAGAGATAGTGCCCAGGCTGGCTTCAAATCACAATTGTCAGATTTCAACCTCTTGAGTAGCTCCAATTACAGGTGTGAGCCACCAGTCCCTGGCCCGAACTAGGTTCTTGAACGTTCAGAATTTATTTTTATGTGTCAGCCACAGAGCCTCTGGAATGTAAACTCAATTGGGGAGCCCATTCTTTTATCAGAATGATCAGGAATGCGATGGGATCTCCATCAGGACTAACTGAACATTCCACCTGTGGTCTTATTTATTTTCCCTAGGATATGTATGTTTTGTCTCACTACTACATTATGCCTTGACAATGACTACCAGAGGATTTATAACCCTACCAAGGGGTCTGACTTTCTAAACCTTCCTCTGAGGTCTTGGTTCATAGGAATCATGCTACTATAGATCATTCAATGTAACGCATGCTGCCATTTTGGGATTGCTCATCTTTTGTAATGTTTCATTTAGGTTTACTTGGAAATTAAAATCCATCAGCCTTCTATTTTTTTTGGGGGGGGCGGGGCTGCTGGTCCTAGAGCTTGAACTCTGGACCCTGTTCTTTGAGACTTTTATCTCAAAATTAGTTTACTAAAAAATCTCTACTTCCTGCTCATGCTGATGTATTTCCTTCTTTGTCTGTGGATATTATTTTGTCCATTAGCTTACTGGGGGTTGTGAATACAGAGATGGTTTCCCAGTTATCTATGTTCCTTTGTGAATGAATTATGTTGCTGTTTTCTTTGGCTGATCTCTCCTTTTATTCATTTTCTTTATGTCCTCTTAATGATAGTTTGAAAGCTCATCTAAAAAAGAAACTATAGCACCACCTCACTTTGTCCTCTCTTCACCTTCTTATTTTTGCTTTTCTTTCTTTCTTTCTTTCTTTCTTTCTTTCTTTCTTTCTTTCTTTCTTTCTTTCTTTCTATCATTCTTTTTCTTCCTGTTATTTCTGCAAAACCATTATTTTCCTAGGACAGAAGCTTGTCCTACTTTGAAAGTACTTGACACAGATATTGCATTTTCAAGCAAGTGACCAATGTGGCCCAGGTCCTAGATCCTGACTCCCTGTTCTTTCAACCAGCTCAGATAGCAGCAGTACCATAGAGTTCTCTAGACTATCGTTCACTTCTTTAAAAAGTGTGCTCATGGCAGGGTGAGCTTATCCAGAGTTCAGAGGCTTCATGTCACTCAGTCTGGCTGGCTCAGGTCATCTGTCTCTTTCTGTAAGCACATTCCTCTCCCTTCATCCCACAGGAGTTCATCTCTTAGATATCATTTCTAATCTTAAAAGCCAGTGACTGCTGACTCACTTGTTTTTTTATTGCCATTTATGGTTCCATTTTAAATTATTTATTTATTACTTTAATATTTTTAAGTAGTATAAAAAGGGGATTTAAAAAAAATAAAAAAATAAAAAGGGGATTTAATTCAATATCCATTTTTCATATATAAAGCTATGTTTTTAAAATTCTTCTTTCTGCTGACTTTCTATTTGAAAAATGTTAAGTGTTTTAAGAAGTGGTTAGAATAGTAATATTAACAATAGAGAGGGAGGGAGGTGACAAGATGGCGGAGGAGAAGCTGGAATCTGAACAAGCTCTCGCATAGAAAGCAGTTTTAGAGTTCCAGTGAACAGTCCTAAGCTAGAGAAACACACCAAGTGTGCCATCACAGGACAGAGAGTTAGACAAGTGAGAGAAAGTCAAGGCAAGAATACACATCTGAGCGCTTGCCAGCAGCCGCCGCAGTGGCGGCGGCAGGGTCGCGGTGGAGACCGCAGCTGGGCTATCTGCGGCGGCAGGGTCGCGGTGGAGACCGCAGCCAGGCTATACCTGAGCGCTAAGAGTCCGGGACGAAGGAGCCAGACGCAACGGGCGAGCGGATTCTACTCAACACCAGCAAGAACCGACAAGGAGCAGACAGCTTCATCCTGCAGTTTGCAGACCAGAGACGACCCAGGATCCAAGACTCGGCGTGAGTAGAAGCCCGACATCCTCACTAATTCTCAGGGAGCAGAGGAGGGAAGGCCACCCCT
>NW_012267259.1:6608824-6773688 GCF_000151885.1 Dipodomys ordii | reverse complement strand
AGGCTGCAATGCTTGGTAAGAAATGTACGCATTATCCTGCCCATGCAATTGTAACCCCTCTGTACAGTATGTTCACAAATAAAATAAAATAAAAAAAACAATAGAGAGGCATTCAGTTTTTTTAATCAATTATTAGCAAGTTGCCGAATTTTCTTCTTCACTGATTTTTTTTCTGGAACATTTGCAAGTTAATTTGTGGTCATAGTTATTCTGGACATTTAGTCATATAGCTCCTTAGTACAAGAATATTCTTCTACATGACCTTCCTATAATTATCACAGTCATACAATTCATTACATAGCATACTAGCATACATGGTATCTATAGATTCTCCTATAAATATTCATTATAAATAGAGTTTTTCCATTGCCTTCCATTACCATGTGTATTTGTGTCCTGGGTCCATTGGTTTGTAAAGTAGGTAGGAAACCTTTCATGGCACTGACATCCTTTGATGAGTTCAGGACAATGATTTTTTTCTTTCAGTGTGTCCTCTAGTGGGATTTGTTTGCTTCATTCTGTGTGATTAAGGGTAAGCATTATGTTAGACACAGTATGTTGACATTGCGTATTTCTTAGTATGTGACAGGAAGAATCTACGACTCTGCTCTCCCTTCTAGCAAGTCTTGTCTGTGTCATCATCTCAGCTACCTCTCTTTTCTGTTTTACTCCCCTTTTACTCCCCATCGTGCTCTCCTCTCTTCTCCACAAACTGTCCTTGTAAACATCCCCAATAACTTCAGTGTTGCAGTGGCCTCTTCTTTGTCTGTTAGCCATTCGTGGCACAGAGTTTTTCAAATTATTTCTTAATCAG
The DNA here is from genome assembly GCF_000151885.1 of Dipodomys ordii. Taxonomy (NCBI): domain Eukaryota; kingdom Metazoa; phylum Chordata; class Mammalia; order Rodentia; family Heteromyidae; genus Dipodomys; species Dipodomys ordii. The sequence goes on along the minus strand of NW_012267259.1, from coordinate 6,772,874 downwards.
TTAATCTCTTGGACATACTGAGTGCTGTCTTACTAAGTCTTTGGCTGCTTCTTCATGAGCTGGTTTATTTTTCCTTGTAGAATATTGGCATATATTGAGGATCATTCTCATGATCTATTCTCTTTCCAGTTTGTCTATCTTCCAAGTAAACTATTTTAGTCTTAGGTGTATTAAATACCATATTTGCATATACATACATATCAATTTCTGACCTCTTTTCTTATTTTCTGGAGCTGCATATTTAAATGAATGTATATGCATCGGTCATGCCCAATTCGTACATACTCATTTCTGACCTCTTCCTTTCTGATTTCCAGAGCTGACCATTTAAAAGATTACTCCATATCTATGCAACTTTCACAAGTGCAAGAAATAAATTTTGCTCTTAAGAAATATCCCAGTCCAAGGCATTTTGTTATAGCAGCAAGAACAGCCTGAGATAGAAGTCAATTGGGATGACACTTCCTGCAATGATTCAATTGAGAGTAATTGTAACAGGCTCCATTTTGAGTTTCTACTGCATTCTAAGCAAGTGGAAATACTTTGCTATATTATCTCCTTTATTCAGCCCAATAACGAGATTATTTACCTATATACAATATTATTTCTGTTGTTTAATGAATGAGGAAGTCACGACACTGGAAAGTTAAAAACATTGCCTATGCTCATGTAACTGAGAATATATCATAGCCACTATAACTTACTACCTTCTGCAGTAAAAGAAGGTCACAGATTCTCCATTTCTTCAACACCCACCAGCTTAGATACACATCCCAACTCTGTCTCATCCAAACTCTACTCTAATTTCTGCACAACTGAGAAGTTTTAACCGGGAAGTATAGAAAAGCCCAAGAGCTGCTGAATTGAATAGCTTCCATGAATGTGACCCATTGTTGAGCGTAGTGCTTATTAATATACTCATTTCCAATTATCTCTCCTACTACACCAAAGCTATTTTTATACTACATGAAAAGAAAAATGCAATCAAGATGTGCATTTGCCATCTGTACATTAGGATTTTCCTGCTAGTCAAGAATGTTTTGCAAAAGCACAGACACAATTTTCTTCTTTCCTTCCCCTTCTCTCACTCCATCTCACTGCAAAGAAGCCCTTGCATTTGTTATTTGGTAACTCAAGGAATCAGTAAACTTGGAAGGTCTAGCAAGAGATCCAGGTGAGTTTATAACCTACAAAAGATGACATTTTGTTTTCTAAATTTATTTTTATTCTCTTTAAATAGTTGTATTAAAGAGATTTCGATTGAACATGTCAATTATCATAACTGTTTCAACTAAGCAAATTTTCCACTTTGCAATGTACCTTGAGCTTTTGCTTCTCACCCACGGAGGAACTCTAGCTGCTTTGAAAATAGCCCGAAGTACATTCCCATTTCTGTTATTTGGTGATATCCTTACCAAATAACACACACACAAAGCTGGTGATAAAGTAGCCCCTCCAAGATCCAATGCCACCTGCTGCTTGGTTAAACTGCCCCTAGAGCAAGGGAAGGAGAAAACCCCATAGACCAGGCTTTCCCTTCAGTGCCACTGAGCTTTTTCCTGAACCCAGAGGTGTTTAAAAGTGCTCTGGGGCAGTATGACCAGATAAGACCTCTGTCTCCATAGTTTTAAGCCTTGCATTTTGAATTACACTGTTTCATAAGAATCTCCCCTGCTAACCAATATGCCAAGGGAAGTTTTGCCTGTTTTCTTGAGTAATAGTCAATACAGCTTTTTCTGCGCTGCAAAAGGTTCCATCTATGATATTTTTAACAGCAAAATTAGCAAAGCAAGGGGTAGAGTATCTCTCTGTACTTATTTTGCATCACAAACACAAGAGACAAGATTTACTGGGACTTTGTAGGCAATGATTAATATGATGAGTCACCTCATTTCCCCTAAAGGTTTGACCCAGTGTGTGATTTGTGCCTGTAAAGTTGCTATAATGATGGCCGATCCTTTCTATTGATGCAGCTAAAAAGGGAACCTGTATCAAGACCTTACATAATGTGGAAGGACATATGGTCACTAAAGGTCATCTCTATGAGCTCTTGGTACCTAAGTTAAGTTGACATCAAATAAAAAAGAGCTATAAACTTGAGCTCTTTATCCTACTGTCTTCACTGTGTTTTTCATCTAAGTTAAATCTTACAGCTGATAGCATAAGGAAAAAAAATACAAGTTCCAGCTACATTCTGTACTAGATAAATATCTTTAATGTGAAAGCTAAGTGTTATTAGCATCATTAAAACTAAAGGTGACAATTCATTGGTAAGATATCTAGCATGCTGATGATCATACTAGATATATTAAATCATGGTACTTATAGAAAAGTTGACTCTAATGCTGCCAGATAATGTTGTTTTATGTTCATTTAGACTAGAGAGTTACAAATATCAAAGCAAGAAAAAATGATTTGTGTGTCATAAAAAATCATAAATTTATACGTCAGTCTGGAGAATATGTATATATAGTCATGTGTACATATACATGATTTTAATTTCAGCTATACCTTTGCTCATTTAGAAGCTAAGCTGTCTTTTGAGTTTTGAATCTCTGATGTGTTGTTTCACTTGTCTATATTCCTGTGACATTTTAGAGAAGATATTTTTAAAGCTCAAATCTTGTCAGTTTATTTTGAATTACTTGGAACTTGATTCCAATGTAGTCACTTGATTGAATCTGACTGATGGTTTTTAACATGACCACTTGCTAAACTAAATCTGTAACTTTTACGCACAAATGCATATACCAAGGTTACAGGATACATGCCCTGTTTTATTTGTGCAGTTAGTAGTTATACTTTTTAATTGATTTATTAGAACTTAATTACTTTTTAAAATAAGGAGTTTTTTGGTCATTTCAACAATTTTAATTTCTTGACTTGAACACAAACTTGACATCTGGCAGGCCTGGGCTTATAGCTGCAACAAGCAGGGGTTGAATATAAGTTCCTGCTCCATGTGGAACAGAGATCTTCAGTTCATCCTGGTCCCGACCCAGCCTGCTCACTAACATGATTCCCATGTAGTCACTGAGTCTGGGAATCAGTCCTGCACTAGCAGAACCCAGGAGGTACATATAAAGACAATCAGCCTCATCCAAGTTCTTAGATTTTCTCCTTTTTTTCCCTCTCATCAATGAAACTACACCTCTACTGACTGAGACTTTAATAGTGTACATGACTTGAGGTGATAAAACAAGGAAAAGTCTTTGTGTGTACTCTACAAGGTTGTTTTACAGCCAGGTGTGATCACAGTACTAGAAACTCACTGGTGCACCAAACAAACCTCAACTTTTCCCCCCATAGGGCTCACTTTCTAGAATCCCCACTGATTTACAATGCTGAGGTTGCTTTCCCCTGTGCCCTCAAGACAGTCTCTATAGCTTCTCCTCTTTTTAGTCAGGACAATCTCATCATATCACTATTGGATGAGAGATCTGCAAGGAGATTTCATCTATCTTACCATCTGAAAATCAACAGGAGCTCCCTGGAATCAAGATTTAGCATCATTCCTAACTCACATCAAGCCTCATGGGATAGGAGAGACCTAGTGATGGAGGGACAGAGGTGCTGACTGGCTGTGAGCTTGCTGACGCATAGTCCTGTCTTCCTTATTTATAGATGGAAGCAGAGGGGATTCCTCTGTCAGGTGATTTGCTCAAGTTTCAGAACAAATGGAAATAGCCAGGCTACCTAATCGCAGGTTTCCCTGAGATCTCTTGTGTTTCTATGCTCACTAGTGCCAGGTCAAAAAGTGATTTTCCCAGAGGAGTTTTCAGCCCTATGACTATTGATGCTCTGAGCCTCTTCATGCCTTGATTGTGACTGCTTCCTCTCTTCTTTTTGAAGAAATCAGAGAGTACAATCTTTAAAAACAGAGCTAATTCTCTAAACCATATCCAGTATATAATTAGTAATTGATAGCAGATTTATTTCAGATGAAAAGCATTCACTTCTTCCAGGGCTTATGATTGAACTAAGGGGGAAAAAACCCCTAGAAAAGCTCACTAACATCTAATGCAGAGTAAGACAGATAAGTAAGAAATCAAATTATAGATAGTGACATTGTTTACAGACAATAAAAGCAGGTTGCCATCTGTCAAGAAGTGTCACTCAATCTGAGACCTGAATGACCTAGACATCTGGGAGAGAAACATTCCAGACAAGGACAATATTATGCCAAATGCACCAATGAGAATTGACTTGGGGTGAGTGGGCAGTAGAAGTCAGTAAGCTTGGAGCAGCATGAATTAGGTGGGGAGCTGTTTAGATAATGGCTGCAAGCTTGGAAGGAAGGCTACTGTGTGAGTTTTTAGAAAAAGTGTTCATTTAAAAATGGCACTCATTTTCTGAGTCCTCTTTGTTTTTGTATGTGCTGGGAGTAGAGCTTGAACTCAGGGCCTGGGCTCACAGGGAACTAACCCAGATGGGCACCTCAGTAGATGAATGGATCAAGAAAAGGTGGTAGATATACACAATGGAATTCTATGTCTCCATCGGAAAGAATGACATTGCCCCATTTGTAAGGAAATGGAAAGACTTGGAAAAAATCATTTTAATTGAAGTAAGCCAAAGAAACATAGATCCCATGGTTTCCCTTATTTGCAATAATTAGCATTACATCTTGGATAATCTCAGCAGATGAGAATATCTCAATAGTTATGTCCATATGACTATATAAGATGACACTAAGCAAAATGAACCTCAGCTTAAAAACAACAACAACAACAAAACCGTGAGCTGACGCTCTACCTGGCGCTATGCCTCCACTTCCATGTGCCCTCATGTTGCATTTGCTCCCTTAGGACCTTTCATAAAGGAGCTAATCCCATTCATACTCCTATTGTTCTGAATGCATCTCCTGACGGTTCTACCTCTTTTTTTTTGTGCCCATCCTGGGGCTTTAACTCTGGGCCTGGGTGCTATTCCTAAGTTTTGTGCTAAAGGCTAGTGCTCCATCATTTGATTCACAGCTCCATTTCTGGCTTTTTGATGGTTAATTGGAGATAAGGGTCTCATAGGCTCACTGTGTGAATATTAAAAGTCCTGTATAATTTATTAGGTCCAAGTGTATTTTTTTTGCCTTGTACCATCCAGTGTGCTTACTTTTATGTGTTTTAGGAACCAGTATATGCAAATATTTAAATACAGAGGAAAGTGCTACAGTGACATAGTCAGCAAGCATTTTAGGGGTAAATGATGAAGCTGTGAGAGAGCTTCCTAGAACTGGCATCCAATGGAGGATTTGAATGAATGTGCAGAAAGAACAATGTGAACTTGGCCTAGAGCCATACAGGTAAACATACAGCATGTGCTCCATTTTGCTCTCTGCCCTTGTTACACAATCTCATCACTTTTGGTAGAAAGTAGAAGAGAAATAAAGAAAATAAGAGCTTAGATATGAGTTAATATATTTCATACGTATCAAGCAAAGAACAGTACATCTGAAACTCTCCAAAGCGAATGGCCTGACAGCCCACACTGGAACATTTCGGCACTATGTTGCACCCAAAATTCTCAGCCAAGATGAGTTAACAGTTCCTGTCTTGAGTTGAGAACAAATGATTCACTTGGTAGCATCTGACCTCCCCAACAGGTATCTAGGTTGCATATGGCTTTCTTTGGTAGCCAATTGCACCAAACCTCAAAGCCTAGTGAAAAAATATATATAGTCATTGATTACTTTGAAAAACAGCATTTTAATGTCTAATCTAAGGCATCGGAGCTAATGGATCCAACTGAGATTTCTCTTGCTTTGTTCTGAGAGAACTTCACATGTGACTCCTATTTCTCCTATTAAAGTCACGCATCCTAGAGCGAGCCCTTCCTGCCACGCAGAGCCTCGTATTGAGCAGGATCCCTTTTAATTGATGGCTCTGAAAGCCAGAGCTCTGAGCATGCTGCATATTTTGTGATGCACTACATTTTCTTGCTTCTACTTCATCCTTACACAGAAGCCACCTTCCAAAAATGAGTGCCTTAGGAATATTTGTGAAATGATAAAAGTAGAACTTAGCCCAAGCCTAGGCTGCTTAAAGGAAAAATAAAAATAACACTCTTTCCGATATTTATGAACTTCCTCCAGAAGTACAAAATCACTACCCGAAAACTGTTATCTAACTTAACCAAAGATAAAGTCGCCACAGACTTAGGATAACCCAAGTGACCGACTGGAGCTAAGGAGGGCAGGTAGATAAGTTCTGAGCCCTCCAACACCACCCAGGAAGTTGACTAGATTGGTTTTGCTACATAGCTCATGGCTAAGTCTAGAAATGGTGTTCTCCAGCCTGTCGGTGCATCAAAGAATGGGTTTCTCTTGTCAAGGGAAGAGCCCTATCTTCTGTGGCATCCGACATGCACATGCTGCAGGATTCACAATCATAAAGGAGCATTGGGCTTGCTTAGGCCCTACGGGGATGTGTGCCCAAAGGAATCAGGACATCCATCCAGTGATTCTCCAGGGAAACCTTGGCTGACTTCCCACACTTCCCAGAGGCCATCTGCTGCCTTCCTCAAAGAGCCTGCTGCCAGAAGCCTGTCCTGGGATCCTCTCCATCCCCATTATCTTGCATAAAGAAAAAGGTCAGCTATGGATGGTATATACTCTGTTCTTCTATTGGATTTTAAGAACATTTTATCAAAGGAAGTTTGTTTATGACTCCCCCTCCCCGGCCCCAAGGGAAAAATTCCATTTAAAACATCCCTCCCCGGGGTAGACAGGCATTGGTTGGGTCCCGTACACTCAGTAGAACTGGCAAGCATAGAGGGCCTTCAGACCGCATGTGTACTTGGAGCCTGCCAGTTCTGTGACTCATGACATGGCAAGGGCTGCGTTGGCAGCGAAGCCTTGTCCCAACCAAATGTCTCCTGACTGTACAATCTAATTCTCTCCCCACTTCTGAAAGAGAGCTGTCTCTGAAGACACAGGCAGTTCATAGGTCCATTTGTGGATGTTTCTGTTTGCCGATGTATAAGCTGCTCTTAACTGGTACTTGCAAAGCGCAATATTCGCCATGGCAATTGCATTCTTATGGAAAGAACCTTAATCTAACCCACTATTGTAGCACAAGGTTCCTGCTTGCAATTTTTTTTTAAACTGAGCTTCTACTTCCTCTTTGACTATGACTTGGGAAATAAGCAACGCTAAACTTGGTTCTAAATCCTGTAGTGATGGCCTCAAATCCAGCCATGTTTTGATGCTGATCCTGTGATTGTAAGACAATGACCCTATGTATACCCTGTCCATTCCTATCCCCAGCAGTTTTCTCATGCTGTTCTCCTTGCCTGGAGCTCCCATCCTCCTCTCTGCTTATTTATACTCTACCCACCTGGTACACATGGCCCCAGCTGTCCATGGTCCTTTACTTTGTGGGAATCAGAAAGTTTTGAGGTATGAGACAACAAAGTAGAAGACTGTAAATTGCGCTGGCCAGCCATGTCTAACAGGCTTTGTGTAACCATACTTAATCCTGATGTGGCTGTTAGGATAACTGCTATGTGGCTCTGAGGATGCACCTGAGCCCAGGTGGCTCAGCCAATCAAAAACCAACTGTAGAGTTCAGAATCCATGTTTAGATGCTGGCCTATTTGGAGAGGAGAAAGCAAAATTTGATCCCTTTAGAATCTCAGAGCTGAACAATACTTTAGAAATGAGCACACCACTTCCATGCACACTTTGCAGAAGATCCTGAGGCCTAAGAAGTCAGGTGACCCTCTTGAGATTACTAGATATTACAAGGGAGATCCAGGACCAGAAAAGACTCAAGTACTGCCATAAACTACTCCCCCCTTTCCCCCCTCCCTCCCCCGCCCCATATCATTCAGTCCCACAGAATCAGGGAACTTATAGTTTCTGACTCTGTTATAGACTTTCAGAGTCAGAACTTGCAACAAATGTCCCAAATACCTCTGATGTACAATAAATATAGACAATGCCTGGTCAGAAATGAGTTTCTGGTGATTCCTCATAGTTGTGTCATATAGGCTAGACCATTTAATGTGACCCCCTACTTTTCCTCTTGATTATTCTGTGTAGCTTTGGGTATTCACATGGCTTTATCCCTCCTACAGTCATTTGGAAAGTCTCTGTAATGAGATCCTTCAGTCAAATAAATAGTATCATACCCCGTCATAGGTCAGCTCCATCCCCATGATGCCCTTCTTCTTCTTTTTCCTCTTCTCACTTTTTTTTGTGATTGAGTTTGTTATTTTTAGAGCCTGACACAAGTTATTCAGAGACTACTTGAGGAAATAAGTTGGAAGCTGCTGGACTATATTTGGTGAAGTTATGGTTTGATGATAAAACACTGAGCTCATCTTCTATGTGTTTGGTGAAGCTATGGTTTGATGATAAAACACTGAGCTCATCTTCTGTACGTTTGGTAACGCTATGGTTTGATGATAAAACACTGAGCTCATCTTCTATGCACAATTAGTGACGATTAACTGCTGCATACACCACTCTCATCCAGAGGAGAGCCACTCAAAGAGCTCGGATCTAGAGAGACAGCATGGTAACAAGTCTGAGCCATGCCTGGAGTTAAGCTAATGTACACGGCAGAGCTGGAGAGGATTTTGGAGGCACTGTTGAATCCAGGCTGACAACAGAGAAGCTATAAGCTGGCATTTGGAAGAAATTTTCAAGGAGAAATCTCAGATGCATTTGAGCAATGATGGAATTGTTGGCATAGGACCTTATTCCACTGGGTAATTATTCAAAGCAGAATTCTCCTTTGGAAATGTAAAATCTTGTCTTATCAACAAGCATAGGGTTGGTGATGATTGAAGTGTGGTATATGAATGCATGAAAATGTCACAGTAAAACCCATGATTTGGTACAATCAATATATACTGATCATTATCTCTCTTCTCTGCCCAGATTTGGAATCTGTAAAAATTAGATAATGTGTCATTGGCGTGAGCATGGACATTGAGAGCCTGATCTATTTCAGGCCATGGGTTTGAAAGCTGTCTTGGAATCATTCGTCATGAATCAATCTTTTTTTTTTCATCATTCCCTGTTCAAAGTAGAGCTTTAAGAGCTGGTCCTGATGCCTTTCACATTCTTCTGTCTCTGACCAGTCACAAAGACCATCAGTTTTCTCTTCTGAATATTTCTTCATTCATTTGCTTTTCTTTCATTTGCTTTTCTTCATCTTTGTAGTCTTCACCTTGTTTCAAGCTTTTCTGGGTTTTTATGATGATTTCTACACTTCCCTAGCAACTTCTTATCTGCAGCCTACCCTCTAATTGTAGCTGGAGAAATCTTTTGAACTGTCAGTCCTATTATATCATATCAAATCATAATCATAATCATTTCAGTGTCACTATTAAAGCCAGACAGTATGTCTTGGATAAGGACCAGCATTCTCAATATGGCCAGTTGGCATTACGTGATTGGGTTTCTCTATAGTCTCTCTCCCCTGTTCTGTACGCCTCACTGGCCTTTCTGATCCTGGAGCTGGTCACCTTCTCTGCTACCTTTTAGTCTTCATTTCCTTCCTTACTTCTTTCTTCTAGTTAAGTGTCTAGTCACCACACTAAATCCAATTCTTCTGTGTTAGTCTCCTTGTTAGTGGGCTTTATTTTCATTAGATTTTTTTTTATCGTTTGTTAGTTTATCCTTGTCCTAGTCTGATTAAAGTTTCTCCTCATACTAAACTACCTGGGTCAGCTTACCAGGCCTCACAATGTGCCTGCCACCTAGTAGGTGCTTAATAAGTCTACATTGGCATTACAATGGCTTCACTGACTCAGCAGTGCAGAAGGTGCCATACAGTATAAAATATTTGGGTTCAATTACCTCCAAGTAAACTCAAGCAGTAAATGACCAAGGGCTATGTGTCATATTCTGTTAAATGTAGAACCTTCTGGAGAAAGAATCACATGTTACTGGGAAGGTAGAAATCAGTAAGATTGTATTTTGAGGCTTGTTCTGAAGAAACTTCATCTCAGTAAAAAAGCTGGGTGTAGTCCTCTTCACTGAGATCCCAGCTACATAGGAGATGTGGGTGGGAGGATCATGGTCTGAAATTGACCCTGGGCAGAAATGGGAAATGCTATCAGCAAAGTAACTCCAGCAGAAAGGGTTGAGGTCATGGCTCAGGTGATATTGCATAATTATTAACTTTCGTTCTGTATTTGTTTATTTTTATGTTCCTGAGCTGTATGATTAGAAAACCAGTTTTATTCATCATAATATGATATTTAGCAAATACTTGCTAAGCATTACACAATCATTATGATCCAAGAAAAATAGCAGTAATCACTTGTAGAAAACTAAAGCTAGATCCTTATATATCACCCTGCACCAGAATCAACTCCAAATGGATCAAAGACCTCGGAGTCAAAGCAGACACTCTGAAAACATTACGGGATGGAATAGGAGAAACCCTAGGTCTCCTTGGCTCAGGCCGAAATTTTCTTAATAGAGTCCCAGAAACACAACAAATCAAAGAAAGGTTGGACAAATTGGATTGCATGAAGTTGCAGAGGTTCTGCATGGCAAAAGACATAGCTAGCAAGATCAATAGAAAGCCCACGGATTGGGAGAAGATCTTCACTAGCCATACAACGGACAAGGGTCTCATATCTAAAATATACTTGGAACTCAAAAAATTAAATCCCCCAACAACAAATCCTCAAAGAAACAACTGCCCAATAAATAAGTGGGCTAATGACTTAAAGAGAAACTTCTCTGAAGAAGAAAGAAGGATGGCCAATAGACACATGAAGAAATGCTCAACCTCCCTAGCCATAAAAGAAATGCAAATCAAAACAACATTGAGATACCACCTCACCCCAGTTAGAATGGTGAAAATCAAGAACAACAGATGCTGGAGGGGATATGGACAGAAGGGAACCTTACTTCATTGTTGGTGGGAGTGTAAACTTGTTCAACCACTTTGGAAAGTAGTATGGAGGTTCCTCAAAAGACTTCACATAGAACTCCCCTATGACCCAGTAATCCCACTTTTGGGCATTTACCCAAATAATCACAAACAAGATCACACTAAAGCCACCAGCACAACTATGTTTATTGCAGCATTATTTACCATAGCTAAGATATGGAACCAACCCAGATGCCCCTCAGTAGATAAATGGATCAAGAAAATGTGGTATATGTACACAATGGAATTCTATGCCTCCGTCAGAAAGAATGACATTGCCCCATTTGTTAGGAAAATGAAAGACTTGGAAAAAATTATATTAAGTGAAGTAAGCCAGGCCCAAAGAAACATAGGTCCCATGGTTTCCCTTATTTGCAATATCTAGTATATGTATGAGTCAAGCAGAAAAGGTCAAATAAGGTGATGTTAGGAAAATGAACCCTAAGATATGTATTTAAATGTTATTTTTTTCTTTCATGCATTTGTTTCTAACACATTTATAAGATTATTTCTTTGTTGCTTTGTATGTCCCTCCCCCACAGTATAACCCCTGCTTTCACTGTATTTGATATCGGTATAATTTGTGGAGGGGAAGGGGAAAAACAAGTCGTTTAAATAAGGATACAGGTGGACCCATTGCAACAATGAGAAGTACAAGTTGTCATGTCGAAAATGAACTTTACAACTTTGGGGGGGAGAGGATTTGGTGGGGGTGGGAAGGGATGGGAAGGGTAAACAAAGGAGGAGGCTACAATACTTGATAAGAAATGTACTCACTATCTTGCCCATGTAATTGTAACCCCTCTGTACAGTATTTTTACAATAAAAAATAGCAGTAATCATTTAAAGTTATCCAATAGCGGATCAAATGTTAAATGTCTCTAGTTACTTCCAACATGTCTGTTTAGCTATTTAAATCAAATTGGATTTGAAGTACATAGTTGCTTATTGTTATTGGATCTCTTCAGTATCTTTTAACCTGTTATTATGTTGACTTTTTGAGTTAACTGGCCCCCATCCTGGATTATCCCAATCATTTCCATTAGAGTTATATATCTAGGTCTTCTGTTTCCTTCAAACCACAGGTTAGGTTTAAAGGCTTGGTTAGAGCCAGGCTCCACATTGTAATCAAGAAAACCTCAGAAATGTTGCTGGATACTGTATACCAAATCCCAGGACAGAGTTCTGTCATGAGACAGGCAGATCTCTCCATCATAAACAAGTTATCTATGATGCCTTGGGAACAACTATTTCTCCCTCCATTATATCTCATGATTTTGGTCCTCATGTATGATCTTTATCTTAATTTGTGCCTTCAGGACCCAGGGATTAGGGTCCAATTTCAAAATAGGGATTTAAGCACCTGCTACTCTTTCTACATGAACAAGCTGGTGTTCATTTATAAAGGGGACATTTCCTGCATCAACCCTGGGTAAATTAAAGTGTCTTCTTTAGCGATGAAAACGGTTAACTTTTTTTTGCGTGAGAAATTTTCCAAGTGTATGAATCATTTTTCACGTAGCATTTTGAGCAGTTGTTTGAAGGAATTAGTTCACCGAGGATCTGCAGTAGTGCATATGCCCAAGCCAATTATGGTGCTTCGGTCAATGATCCATAAATTTCAAATTCTAATTAAGTCTTGACACCTTGGGTTAGAATGATGCAAAAGGTCATTAAAGATTACTGAGTCTATAGTACCTGTTTTAAAAATACTCTAATTATGTATTTAGGCAATTACTATTGTAGATAACCAAGTAAATTCCGTGCATTTTAAGAAGTCTCTCAACTCAATATTTACATAAACCTCCTGGAATGGGCAGAATATCAAGTAATTAATACACATTTTTAAATGCCAAAAATACCCATGTTCAGGAAGTTAATTATGCATTTATGGGATATGGATGGGTAGGCAAGTGATATGCATTTTTTAAAAGTTTATTGTCTCATATCTTTGCAGAGGCTTACTATGGTTTGTAACAAACTACAATGGTAGATCCATGTCACTTCTCCTTTGCAGACTGCCTGATGGGTCTCTTTTCATTCTGACTAACATCTGATGAATTCCTCATTTGGGCTTCCCCTCCTTCCAAGAGCTGGGGAGATAAATCCACAGCAGCCAACTGCATGTTAAAAGAAGTGCTGTGCTTTCAACTAACTGAATTCAACCAAGAAACAATAGAAAGCCAGAGCAGGGCTGGCAGTCTCTCCTTGCCTTTCTGATGTGGGAATTTGTAAGTAAGGCATATTCATGGAAATGAAAATGAGGCTGATACTTCAGAGGAGCTCTCTCAACACAATTTCTTTTTAATCATTTATTGAAAATGGGCTTCTTGGAAGTGTATTATATATTTAGGTTGCGCTATTTCTCTTGTCTTCTCTTTTAAAAAACATAAGACTCTGTTTTAATAGAAGGTTTGGAGTAGAGTGCTTTTGCGTACTACAGGTTATTTTGTTTGTTTGTTTTTTGGAAATGAGATGAATTAGCATCTCCTGCTACCATCCTGAAGTAAGATATGGGAAGGCCGTTTCTTGAGTTCATCATGGCATCTGTGGTGTGTTAATACCTTGATGACAAAGAAACGTATTTACTGACACAGAACAGTCATAGTAAAAAAATAAATAAATCTGATCTTTGGAACACAGTGTAACTAATCCTTTATTGAGCTGATAGACTTTAAGAATACACCGTAGCAAAAAAATTAAAAAGCAAACAAACAAAGCACCATCTTCTTTAGTAATAGCTTTTGCCATTTAACTTTAATGCATAATGACTCAACTAGAATCAATTTAACATACTGGTATTGTACTGTACTGGTCAGGAGAGGAATTGCAATGCTTCAAAAGCAAAAACCTCTAAACACAGTAGCTTAATCCAGCCAAAGTTTGTCTTGATCTACAACCATCTTGCTGTAATTTCAAGGTGAGTTTGAGAGATGATCCATGGCAGAGATCAGTAACCTTAGCTACGTGGGTCATCCCACATTCTCAGCAACAGGGGAACAGAAGATTGAAGCATTGCTCTAGGTATTCACTTTGCCCCAGGCTGGAAGTAGCACACATCATTCTTCTGTGGGTATTCTTGAAAAGTTAATCACAAGGCAGTCATATGAAAGTTGATCATATGAAAGTTAATCAGAACTGCAAGGGATCCACAAAGCATAGTTGCCCAGAAAAAAAATTAGATGTAGGTTTTGCTGAGATCATAGTGATCTTAGTGCTATGATCATAGCGATCATAGCACTGTTTATGACATATATACATAGTGCTGGGCATTGTGCTATGTGGTAATAAAATTAAAGGAGTCTATTTTATTTTTAAGAAGGTCATATTATATAGGAGAAGTGAACTGATAAATAAATTCCAACAGAATGTGGTAAGAGCCATAATGAAAATGTGATTGATATAAAGGCTTTACTTCAGAGAGAATAACATACTGTCTCTTATAAAGGTCAAAAGAGGATTCCAGAAGTAAAATTTTAGAGCAGGAATATTTTAAAGTTGGTGAGCTGAGAGACTACATGTCATTTCACTGGAAGAAAGTGACTAAGGGAACAGTCTTCAGTAGTAGGCCCCAAAAAAGGAAGAACCAAGTCATAATTAAATAGCTCACATTTTGTGAAAGCTTATTATAGGCCAAGCACTGTTAGGGCTGATTTACCTGTGATGTCTTCCTTAATCTTTCTAATGATGTATGAAGAAGGCAGCAGTATTGTCATCCTCATTTGAAAAACAAGAAAACTTAACTGGGGGAAGTGAAAGCAACTTGCTGGAGATCTAACAGCTAGAAAGTCCTTGACTAAACATTGCAGTATATGGCCTGATGTAGGATCTATTCATGGGGGTGGGGAATGAAGGGAAAGAAGGAGAGAGAGAGAGAGAGAGAGAGAGAGAGAGAGAGAGAGAGAGGGAGAGAGGGAGAGAGGAAGGAAGGGAGGGAAGAGAGGGAGAGGGAGGGAAGAGAGGGAGATGGGGAGAAGAAGAGAGGGAGAAGAAGAAAAAGGGAAAGGAAGAGAGAGAGGGAGAGGGAGAGAGAGGTGGGGGGAGAGAGGGAGGGAGTAAAGGAGGATCTGACACTCAGTCTGAAAGGGAGGATCTGATAGTCAACAAAGTTTTATCCATTTGCGATTTTCATTTCATGCATAGCATTTTAATTGAAATTTTAAGCTTATCATAATGTTCTTGTTATTTTTATGTCACTCCTCATTCTCTCCTCACAGTCCCCAAAGCAACTTCCTCCAACCACTGGGAGCACACCACATTCCCTGAGAATATGTGCTATTACTGCCCACATCCCATGTCCTTAGGAATGAGTATTAGCACCAGGTGAGCCAGTCTCTGTCTTATAGAAAGGGTAAATTTAACCATGACTTTGTCTTCCTCCATGAGGTAAAAGATTTCTTAAGTCAACAGACATTGAGATACTTGGCTACGTCAATGGCAGAAAACATCTCCAAAGAGCAACTTTCTTTTCTGTTTCTGTAAAGTCTGTAGTGGAATGGTTATAACTGGACCCACAGGAGACAAGAGTATCCCTCACCTCCCAGGAGCACGTAGAAATAAGCATCCTCACCACAGCACACCACTGGCCTGTTGACTTGAATTCTCACTCCATTACTTTTGCTGCTCCAGGACTATTAATAGAGATTCGGAGGGAGAAAGAAGTGGGATGAGCTTGTCTGCCTTAGGATCTGAGCTCAGCTTTTGACTCCCCAGACTTTCTTCATGCAGAGCTTCAATATATAGGGCAGAAACCTATCCTTGATGCAGTTGGTTGTTGAAGCATCCAGATAGCTTGTTCCCAGAGCATCTCCATGCTTGTTTGAATCTTAACACAGTAAGAGGGAAACTATTGGGAACTGGCCAATTGTGGCTATTGTGTATGCTCCTCAGATAAGATAACAGGGAAAAGTAAAATGGTGTTTGGCTCTCTCTGTCAAGTCAAAGACAACAAAAAGCAATGCCAAAATTAAAGGACAACCCTCTCAGATCTGGATGTTCAGTGAAGTCTTCAGGAGAATAGATTTAGTGAATTCTGAGGCTTTCCCTCATTTCCTTATTCCTATTCCACTTTGACTACTCCAAGGATGAGTGGCTGATGCCTATTTAGGATCATGTGTTCATTGGTTCATGATGTTTTACAAGGATATATTTCATGTGGAGGGTCTTAAATATTTAATGACACTAAATATGAGTTCAAGGTAGATACATCAGCTTTTAGCTCTGACAAAGAACATAAATTTGGGGTCTTCATAGTGGATGTCTTTGAGTTGCATCCAGGGTGTGTGGGAAATACAAGCCCACATCTGTCCCAACAGTGATGGGTGGATGGCTGTGGCTGTGCCCTCCAATCAGAAGCATCTCTTTGTGTGGTGACTCTGGCAGCTACGATTCGAAGAGCAGGCAGGCAAGGAGATATACCACCAAGGTGGACAGCCTGAAGAAGTGAAAAGGGAAAATGGGAATGTCATTTTATATAGCCTTGGACATTTAATAGGATACAGTTGCTAGGAAGTTGATTTGGAAATGATAGGCTGGGTAACAGAGCCTACTGATTCCACATTGGAATTCTCTTGGGAGATGAACACAATGTTCAGTGGACCCAGCTTCCATCGATATGGAGTGTAGTGAGCAATCTAAGCATCACTCATGCTGATGGGCTGCCTCCACTGCCTTTGGGAACCAATGCCATAGTAAGGGAAGGCAGGGACCTGAGATTAGGGCTCTCACATGCAGTAACTTAGAGTAAATACATAGTGCACCAACGTCCAGATCGGGGGGCCTGTCAGGGTTTAGATAAAATTCCTAGGTATTAGTGAAGAAAGGCTTACGCATTGGACCCAGATTCTTTAAGTATGGTCATGGAGATGATTAGATTTGGCTCACTACTTGAACTTAGGAACTGATTTCCAGAAACTTAATTACCATGTATCTATGGATGCGAATACTTTCCATGAGTGAGTCTGTCTGTAGGTGTGGCAGACCCTTGCAACCACGGGGAAGTGAAAGTATTCAACTTGGCTTTAATCTGTTGAAAGGACTTTCTTTTTCCTCCTCTAGTTTGTAGAACAAGCCTCTACATCCATTCTCATTTTCCTTTAAGAATCTGGCACTGGGCCACGTGTCCAGGAAAGGTTCAGGAAATGTTAATTAACTGTGAGTTTCAAGGAGGCCTATTCTATGGGGAATGTATTTCAGCTTCTCATTTCTGCTGAAGGTAAAGCAAGAAAAATTGCAGCAGTAGAAAATATCTTCTGAGTCCAAAATGTATGTGGGGCATGTAGCAAGTGGGGGTAACTGCTTTCCTTGGTTAGAGGACAGGACAGAGTTAGGGCATCAGTTAGGAGGTAGATGAAGGTTCCCTTAGATGTTCGAAGGCCTCTCCAACTTCCAGGTGCTGGAACTAGGAAAGAGGCTGGAGTGCCCAGAGTCAATCTCTGTACAATATCTCTTACCTTCCTTCCATGTCTACTTTTTTTCTGAAGATGGATGGGTGGTACTGGGGTTTGAACTCAAGGCCTTGAGCTCATGCAGCTTGATGGTTTAATGGATGCTCCATCACTTGTGTCATGCCTCCAGCCCAGTTTTTGGCTGGTTATTTTTGGAAATGAAGTTTCACAGACTTTTCTGCCCAGGTTGACTTGGAACTGCAATCCTCCATAGCTGGGATTACAGGCATGTATTTGTAGATCAAACCTCCCTTCTTTCATCATTCCAGTGCAATGCAACTTTTGTCTCCAGAATCTCAAATTATTTTCTTCCTTGAAGAGCTTCTTTTAAGATATTATTTTTATAACAAGATATTGCCAACCACTTCCACTTGAACTGAAACTTGTGGCCTACTGCCTCTTCTTCAATCCTCCATCTCTCAATCTGCAATACTTGCTCTCCATTCCTAGCACTGTTGTCTGTCCACAGTTCCTCCCCTTGCATTGTCATTCCCTCACCTTTCATACCTGCTCAGCTTTGTGCAGACACTCACCTTTCTCAAGCACAGAGAAGAGCAGATCTTGGAAGGACCTTGTGCTTTTTTATCCTGCCAATGCCTATCTGCCCCTCTTCAGTTGACTTTGCTGTGGTCAATTACCCACAGCCAAATTCCTATATGGAAAATCCCCTTGTTAATAGTCAGACCCTCTATAAACACATGAAGCAAAGCTTGAAGTCTGGGTAGCAAGGGATGATGAAGTGCTATGGGTAGACAGGGTTATCACTGTTGCAGCACTGAACAAAAAGGTAGTCTTCTTCTTCTTCTTCTTCTTCTTCTTCTTCTTCTTCTTCTTCTTCTTCTTCTTCTTCTTCTTCTTCTTCTTCTTCTCCTCCTCCTCCTCCTCCTCCTCCTCCTTCTCCTCCTTCTCCTTCTTCTCCTTCTTCTTCTTCTTCTTCTTCTTATTTTGGCCTAGGCTGGCCTTAAAATGCAATTTTTTCCAATCTCTGCTTAGATAACAGGCATGTTCCACATGCCCTTCCCTGGATGTGTATTCCAATATCCTGATTAAAATAGATCAGTATTCAGTATTATTTGCTCTTCAGGATTGGGCTTGAGAAATAGGCATTTCTAACTACCCATGACTGATGAATGGGAAGAGCTGCCTTCACAGGTCTTTGTGCATTGTTATCAATTGATAACAATTACCTTAAGGTGTGTGTCTGTTTGGATGACATAACACTTACCCAGGACCTCGTTGTCTTTTCTATCAACTGCAACAAGGTAGCTGAGCCCATAGAGATTTCTTGGGGAACTGGTTGAGCTTAGAAACCTAGCTCTGTTGTACTGGTATATATATAGATTTATTTTTATTTCTTTTATGTGGGATTACAAAAGTGTTCTCAAGACAAGGACACAGCAGGGGAAACCTTAAAACTGTCTATATGCTAATGCACTGGGGTGGGCTTTCCACTGTGGTAGCTGAGGTGAAATCTCAGGCTATCCTTTTCCAACCTCTCCATTTCCCAGGCTGTCCCTCCCAGTTGAGATTTGATCTCTTTCTCTTCCACCACACTGGAACTTTCTGAGGCGGTCAAGCCCTCATAGCTCCTGTTTGTGGTTTTTTACACATCTTCGACCTTGAAGAGGGACTCTTCCACACATGGGGGAAGGAAGATACAGAGACTCAGCCATGCATCTCTGCTGTCAAACCACAAGCAGGTGTGGGTGATGTATCGTTGAAGGACAGAATAAAACTGTCTTTGGGGGCAGGAGACATTTATGATTTTAGAAGGCCAGTCCCCTGATTCTCACCATTGGCAGTGCTCATTCCCCAGCTGGAATGTCTCTAGTGTTGATGTACACCTCTGCAATTAGCTCTAGGGTTCTTACTGTTTCCTGGCCTCCTGTACGTTTTGTAGAATGCCTAGCTGAGAAAATACAATGTGCTTTCTTCTTTATCTAGTGTCTTCTCAGTAGACTGACATTTAATAGAGAAACTATTTAATAGATTAAATTATTAAATTGCCTTATGGTATATTAACGCTTCTATAACACCCAACCATCTCTCTCTTATTATGTTTAGAATCATCTCTGTGTGACTCCAGATTGACAATTGTATATGCCCCTTTGGGATCATTGTGGCAGTAGGAATAGAGATTCAGGTACTATGTAATAAGTTAGTCATTCTTTCTTATATTCTTGTGCATTCTATCAATTCTATTTAGGCTTTGCCTTTAATTCACAAAACCGTTTTCTTTCAGAAATGTTGGTTCTTGAAAATTCAAAGTAGTGACTTTCACCATTGCTTTGAAATTTGAAAGCTGAAATGCATCTTTTCTCATTGCTCCTGACTATAAAAACCCTAACGCTTTCTCTGAATCAGTAGAGTCCTCTGCCTGAGTTATTATTTGTATACACAGGGATCTTTTAAATCACTTCCTATCAACCTTATCTAGTTCCCTGCGATCTATAGCATAAATCCTCCATTCCAGAATAGATTCTAGGGCCTGGGTGACCCAGCATCTTTCATCTCCTCTCATCCATCGAGGCTTACAGCCAAGCTACTTCTCAAAGATGCCTCATTCTCTACCCACATGCCTTTGGGGGTCCTTAGTCTCCCACAGTGGCCCATTTCTGATTTCTCTCCATTTCATGAGGTATGACTTAACCATATCAAGTGGAGAAGTGAGCCTCAAGTCTATATTATTCCTCCTACATAATTAATGCACCCTCTAAATCAAATTAATCTTACCTTCACTCTTGTCCTGCAAACATATATTGTTCATCACAACAGCATAGCATTTATCATATTATATAATAATTAATTGCATCCTTCTCTCTCTCACTACACTGTCAACTCCTTGAGGCAGAGACCATGTCTGATTAATCTTTGAGTTGCAGAACCTTCTACAGAGCCTAGTGCAGAGAGGATCCTCGGTAGATTTGTTAAAAATGTTTAAGTCAAAACTGTATTTGGATCATTCTAATTTGGAGTTTTGTTCCTAGGATGTTGCTGCCATTTATTAAACAAACAACATATACTAACTTGGAGTTAATCCATCTGTTTGTTAAAGCAGATCACCAATGAATTTCACTTGTCAACATTTCGTTAACCTAGAAGTTCCATATGCATTTGGAATTTGTAAGCCTCGTTTCTTAAAAAATATCCCATCATGGACAGATTGCTTTCTCTTTTCATTCGTCTGAATTTCTGTTGCTTTTTGTTAATGCCAATCTAAGAGATTTTTAAGACACTCATTTGCACGTGTATTGTGTCCATACCTATGATCTTCCACAAAGATCTGTTAAAAATTCAATCATTCTAACTGACTAGTGAGCTAAATTTCACTGGAGAAATTTCCGAAGGGATGGAGAAGCTTTGTTTCATTAAATTCTGCAGAAATGCTTCCTGTTTCCACATTTACCTAAATCATAATCCCTTTGTGGAGGTGCATCACCAATGGCTCCCAGTCTCCTGTAGTCTCCTGGAAGGACCTTAAAACTGTCACTTGAAATTTGTATCTGCAGTGAGAAATAAGGTCTAATAAGACTTAAACAAGATCAGTGCTTGGTCCAATCAAAGTGCCCTTTTGATCATGATTCTTAAACAACATTGTTTCTTCGGTGGGTGTTTATTTTCATCTAATAAATGGCTCTTTGAGAAACAGGGAAGGAATAGGGTGCCTTTAATTCATATCTCAAGGCAATTGTCCTACTTCCAAAATCACACAATAGTGAAGGCAATCAAAGGCCACAGTGTAACTAAATATCTCTGTGTTAGCCCTGATTTGGCTACTGAGGGAAGGGGGAGAGAGGGAGGGTCTAAGAGGGCCCCTCCCCCAGCAGTGTTATATGCTCTATGCCAACAATAGGATATACCCTGGGTAGTCAGAGAATAGCAAACAAGAAAAATGTAATGAAATTGTTCAAGACATAGTCTTTCTGAAAATTTAAAGTTCTAGAAAATAAAACACGATAGGATTTCAATACCAGTCCTCTTCTAAATGGGAAGTCCTTACTACCTTAATTGCAAGAGAAGGGGATTCATTTCTGCAAATGTCTGTGAACTGTGTTCTGCCCTTTTCTGGTCATTGTTTGCTGTTCTTACCAAGAGTATAAGATAACTTTGAGTTAATTGAGTTCTGACAGTACAGTAATAGTTTTGGTTGCCATGATTTCTAGATTGTAGACATAGGCAGGACTGGCCTTTGAGACACAGTTAGCAAGCCTTTCGTTATTTGTATTCAAGGCTTCTAGAACATTGGCTGTTCAAAAATCTGAGTTAACCAGGCAAATGCTGGCTTCTTTCTTGACTTTCTGATTTCTAGGATTTGACTCACTTTGGTCTGCCTTGGCTTATTTGACTTAGCTTTGCCCACTTTTATGTTTCAGAAAATGTTATGACATGAAATCTAAAAGTACTGACTTAGGTCTCAACTATGATCCTCTGCCATTTATTGTCCACTTTATATTTTGTAAGATGTTGGTTGGACTATGGAATGACCACAGAGGTAATGTCATGTAAGTCCCAACCATAATAAACCAAGGCTTTACTTAAGGTTGAGAGGTTCAATGCAAGAAACAAAGTTAGTTACAAATCTGAAAATTAGGCAAATTAAGGCATATCAACATTTTGACAAGAGATCCTACATATTCGGAGTTACTGCTGGTGATAGTATATAGGAAACTGTTTGGGAAATACAGAATTTTCTTTCAAATCTTTCTGATTCACCCTATCATACTTTTAAGTGAATTGCAGTAACAAAATAAAGACGACATTCTAGGGAAATTAAGTTTGCCTTTTATTCAAAAAAACATATATTTGAAATCATTAGTTAATAGAAACTCTTCTTAAATACATTATACAACCTCCTTAAAGAGAGGATAGTGAATGAAAATTATACGTTTTAAGTAGACTCAAATTCATATTTTTAAATGTTCTCTTCTGTAAGAAAGATTAACTTAAAAAATCTTGTAAGTCTCCTATAAACTAAACAGACTCCATGGTTTTTGTTCTTCTGTAACCAATTCCTCCAAATACAGTTGCTTGTAGCAATGATCATTGGATCTTATTTTGTGATTCTGTGTGGTGACTGGCTCTTCTGTTCCAGGTGATAGCCTAGGTCAGAGGGTCACTTGGCTAGACATCCAAAATGAGGCTGCTGGCAATTGGCACTGGCTTTGCTGTGAAAGTGGCGAAAGCTGTTCATGAGACAGCTCCTTTCTCTTCCACAGGACTCTGACCTCTCTGGGAGATTAACACTTCTCACACGACAGCTGAGTCCCATGAGAAAGCATTCCAGATAGTAACACGGAAAGCTACAAACCTGAGGGCCCACTCCAAAGAAACCCAGTGTCATCTCTGCCAAGTTCTATGGGTCAAAGCAAATCAGAAGACCAGTCAAAATTTAATTTGGTGCCAGGTGCCAGTGGCTTATGCCATCCCCACAGGGGACGGAGATGTGAGGATCACGGTTCGAAGCCAGCTTGGGCAGGAAAAAGTCCAAGAGATTTTTATTTCCGCTGAACCAGCAAAATGATGGAAGTGGAGCTATGGCTCAAGTGGTAGAGTGCCAACGCTGAGCAAAACAAAAAACCCCAAACCTAAAGGACAGTGTCCAGGCCAGTATTGGCACACACACAACATCAATCTGGTGAGGCCATGGTTTACTGGCATTCATTTATGGGATCCATTTATCAGATGCTATTGTTGGCCTTGATTGCTTTACTACGGTACTTCTAACTGGCATGAGTTCTGAGCTGCCAAGCTTCTTCCATGGTAACTGCTTAAGTCATCCTGAGGTATTTTCTTCTCTTTCCCAGTAGACATGCCATGTGTGGGAGCTCCCCTTCTTCGCTGGAAAGTCTGATTTGTCCCTCTGGGATCTATTTGACTTCCACTCCATCATCCATTTGTTCACTATTACCTGAGTTCCTCTAACTCAGGAGTTTTGTTCTGAGGCTCAAGTTGCCTAACTCTTGTGCCTACCTGTGTAAGATTGTCATTACATCCAGTTGGGTCCAAGTGCAGTTTAATTCTAAGGTGTGCTTTGGGTTGTTGGACAGCAGATCATGCTTGCAATTTATTTAGCTATGGGGACCATCCCTGAGTCCTCAGGCCCCCTCCCCAGAGCCAAGTTGGCCATACTGAGATAATTACATAGGTTTATGCTCTCAACTTCTTGGCAATATTCCCTTAGCACCTCATTTATGTATACTCTGGTGTGTCAGCTTGTCAAATCAACAAACATTTGCAATAAAATATTCTTGTATAGGTCAACCATACCTATAACATAGCTCCCTTTTCACAACTTTTGGTTCACCATTTTCAAGTACATTAGCATCTGTCACATAAACTTCTGGGTCAGATCAATTCATCTTATTTCACTCTCTTCCAAAAGAAACAGAATATGGATTGGCAGAATGTGGCTATACAATGTTGATGTAATGACATAGTTATTTTAAGATTCCTTACTAGGAAACAGCTTTTTTGCTGCTAAAAAGCTCAAAAGAACACCCAATCCTGTCAAGACAGTCTATTAACAAAATGTCATTTGAGCATGAATAATAACCTGTGCGTGTACTATCAATTACTAAAGTCACAATTTATTAATAGATTCGTCTAACCACATGATCAGCACAGGCCCCAGTTGGAAGGAATACTTCCTCCTGCCTAAATTACTCTCTCCTCACCCAGTGGAGACAGCTCTGATACATCTTATGATCTACTCAGACATCCAATAAGCATTTAATGGAGTGTGAACTGAGTATCTGTCCACTCATGAACAGCATTTTCTACAACAGTGATTCCACATAGTAGGAAGTAAGTGTCTACTGATTTGATTTCAATTCTGACCTGGTTTCTTGGCGATGTGTCTGTTGTACAATTATGTTAAACTAGTATTTAGTATAAAAATTTAAGTGTTTAGTATGTGCCAGGTCCTATTCTGAGTCTTTTATCTGTACAATCTCCTCAAAGCATGTCTCAGAGGTAGATTAGAGATTATTATGATCTTCTCTTACAGACAAGGTGACTGAGGAACCAGGGTTCAAAGGACTGCACCACAAGGCACAACATTGCCTCTTGCCATACCAGGGTAATTTGATGACAGTAAAAATTTAATGCAAATCTTAGAGTCGCCTCATCATGGCCACTTCATTCTTACTTTCTAGCTAAGAGCGAGGCTTGAGGAAGCAGGAATAAAAGATACAGGGCAGGTGGTGTGTGATAGAGGAAGTACATACTGTCTCTTCACACAGGGTAGAGACTAATAAACATAGATGTGTGTACACACACATGCATGCACACACTCATTCACATATGTATTCTGTAACACTGACATACTTGAAAGTGTTTATGCATATTACAAATGACCCAAAGAACCTTCTCAAAAGTAAACATATTTTTTTAAAGATGATACATTTCCCTAAAGAAGAGTCTCTTAATGAATGAGATGTTGTGTTGTCAGGGCTTGCATGCAAAGCAAATGGGACTTGTGGAAATATGCTCAAGAAATCATCGAATATGAGGCTCTCCGCCTTATACTCCCATCATGCTGGCCTAACAGCGTCTGTGGTCTCTATTTTTAATGCCAGTACTAGGGAACTTAATTCAAGGCCTCATACTCTTGCGTGGCCTTTTCACCCAAAGCTGGCATTGTACCATTTGAGCCATAGTTGCAAAATTTAGATTTTTGCTGGTTAATTGGAACTGTTAGTGTCTAGGCTGGCTCTGAACCATGGTTCTCAGAGCTCAGCCTTCTGAGTAGCTAAGATTACAGGTGTGAGCTACACATGCCCGGCATGTGGTCTCTTTTAACTCAGAATTAACTCTTTTAATTGTGAATTCCTATGTAGAAAATTGAGAACAGCATACCATCTTTACCTGAGAAGGGTGTCTTCCATGGTGCTTTATATCTATCTATATCTATCTATATAATTGTAAAGCTACTGTACAGAGGGGTTACACTTACATGTGTAAGGTAATGAGTACATTTCCTATTGAGCATTGGTACCTCCTCCTTTGTTTTTCCCCTACCATCTCTTCCCTCCCCACCTCCCCAACTCCCCCTCCCCCCCCCAAGTTGTAAAGTTCAAGCTTTCCATGCTGCTTATAGGAAGCAAAATGTGTGTAACTTCAGAGTCATCAGAGATCTTTACTATTTCTTTCATTTTAAAAACACCAGAAGAGATACTCATGATAGCCCTCCCCTGACAATCCTGTTTCTGTATTCAGGACACTTACCAATGCACTTATGTAGATGGGAACATACATTTTAACTATATCAAAAAGTGTGTGTGCTCCAATCGGATACTTTGCCTGTTCCCACTGCGTATTGCAGGTCCCAAGCTGTTTCCTGTCCAGCTTAAGAGACTCTTATACTGTTATTATGTTCACAGTGGCACAGTAGCTCCTGCACAGTGCAACAAGCTGAAAGTAATGATGGATGCCAGTGGATTATTTCACCCTAAAAAGTATTCCTATAGCCAGCCACCTGTGGCTCATGCTTGTAACCCTAACTACTCAGGTAGCTGAGATTTGAGGATCGTGGTTCAAAGCCAGCCCAGGCAGAAAAATCCCCATGACACTCTTCTCTCCAATTAACCACTCAAAAACTAGAAGTGGCATTAATGGCTCAAAGTGGTAGGAACACAAAGAGACCCCAGGACAGAGCCCAGGCTCTGAGTTCAAGCCCCACAACTGAAAATAAGTATTCATGTGAAAATGAGGCCCCGCCCCAAAATGACATGCATATAAACGTGGAACTATCCAGGGGTAAAAAAAAAAAAAAAACCCTGCAGGGGGAAGGAAGGGGAAGGAGAAGGTGGTGGGGAGGTACTGTTTATTCATGAACTAAAGCAGAATACACATTAAAATTATAAAAGGGGGCTGAAGGTATGAGTATAAAGGGAGAAGAGGGAAACTTGATCAAAGATCTTATATACACATATGGAAAAATCACAATGAGACACCTTTGAATAGTTAATGTGTGTGAACAAAAAAAGAGAACAATGGTTTGCATAAACGTCACTTCAATGGTGATGGCATAGTGTGTGTTTGTGGTGAGTGGCAATTACCAAGAGCCAGCTGCATACTCTAGGTTCCTCTGTCTAAGATTCTTAGTAGAAGTTCAGTGGAGTTGATTCAATGTCCCATGCATTTCTCCTATTAGACTTGGTAGCATAAAATGTTGTACTGTTTCTTGTTTTTTGTTTTTTGCCTTAGAAGTCCCTGAAGTCATTAATGCCAAATTGTTAGTTCAAGGAAGCTTTAGAGAATTAATATATTCAAATGCCCATCTTCACAGATGCTCAAAATAATAACTGTAAAGTGGACAATATACTCTAATTCCCACTGAGTTTCAGAATGAAACTCCAAGTTCCTTTCACCCCCTGTTTTCAATTCTTTGTCCCTACCCACTGCAGTCCCTTTGAATCAGTAAAGAAACAAACAAGTCAGAGTAAAAACATACACTGGAATCCATGTAGATTCTATGAACAAGGCTTGAATCTACTGGATAGTAACTGAGGCCACTACGGTTCCTTGAAAATAAACAAATATGTTCTGTGGAGGTAAAGAGATCAGAAAAGATGGCAGAAGTGGTGGAGTCTAGCCTAGAAAGCAGTCAGAAGTCAGCTCAAGGTTGACTCGTTGTCCCCAGACCATGTTTCTTTAGACTGAGGGCAAACCAATGTGGAACACAGGATTACATGTTTGCTTTGAGAACACAGATGGACAGCATTAAAGCCACATGTTTTTATCAACAATCATTGTGAAGCAGCTGCAAATGGAGTTGGGAAAGACTGTTATTACATTTCATGAAGAGTCCTAGGACAAGGTGTTTGGCTCTTGCAAAACTGTAGAGCTTGGGTAGTGAGTGGAAAGAGAATTTATTTAACATGTTATTCATGCTAAATATTAGTGATTTTAGTTCTTTTCCAGCATTTCAGTGTTCAAGGAGGATATCTGGAAATCGCAATGCTTTTACATACAATCATTCAAGTAAATAGACATTGCAAAGATTGATACGTGTTATCCAGGATAAGGTTTATTCTGATTAGATATTGGGCTCCTTTCAAAACCAAGATGAAGCATCAAACTGAAAGGTGTCTTCCTTTAACAATGATTTTACAATCTTTCTCTTTAACTATCACACACACATTTCTATTCTACAACAAATACAACCATAGAAGACAACAGTGACACAGAAAGGTCAAGAAGACAAGAAATGAACTATGAAAGACAGCCACTTGAGTGTCTAAAGACATGAAGATAACTTGTGTTTATTTGAAAATGATGTAGATGCTTTATATCTGGAGCAGAAAGAATTCAATTAGCCATGAAAGACGTGGTCTGATGATGAAAATATAGATATAATGTAGCACTATCTGCATACAAAATAGGAAAAAGTTAACAATCTTATTCTAAATGTCCTACCTTTTAGCTATTTATTCCACTTATTACAGCTAAAACTTTCCCAGGGATGAGAAAAAAAGAGGCATGATCTATTTCAAAAGGTGCCATTTACACTCCCAAGGTGACCTATATTCACTAGTGCTTTGGTAAAAAATAAGCAAGCTACTAGGGGAGATGAGAGAGAGAAGAGAGAATATAAGCATAGATATTAATATGAAATGGGTCAGAGTATGGTTAACTTAATTTATTGTCTTTTCTCTTCTATGATAGGCAGCACTCCATGAAAACTAGATGGACAGAAATAATGCTTGATATCTTTCATTGAGCTTTTACAGTATTTTTATCCAGATAAAACTGTTAACATGTAGGCTTTTTTCCAAGATAGAAGAACCATGCCTAAAATAAATGCTTCTTAAATAAATGCTTAATTCGATTATAAAATAACACATGATTCTTATAAAAAAACAGTTAAAGTCAGTATATAAAAGCAGTTAAATATGTTTTACTAAATTGATCATGCTTTCTTTTGCTGAAACCTCCCCGCTATTTTTATGTGCTCATAAAGAGGCTTAAATTCAGGGCTTCTTTCTTGACTTCTGGCTCTGCTCATTAATTAGAGATTAGGACTCTTTTGGATTCATCTGCCAGGGCTAGCTTCAAACTGTAATCCTCAGATCTCAGCCTCCCGGATAAGGTTATAAGTATGAGCTCTTGAACCCTTTTTGCAGTTACATAATTAGAGTAAGTATTTGTCCTTTATAATGTTATTTTTGGCAGTGCTGGGAACAAACCTAAGGCTCTCCATATGCTGGGTAAGCATTCTACCTTTGGGATGCATCCCAAACCCTCATCATTTTAAATATACTCATCACATAATAGTGGGATTGGCATGCTTCTATTACATTTTGAGACTGATTCTAGTATTTGAGATATTATAAAGAGAGATGTAAAAACATTCGATATAACAATCATGAAATACCTGTGTATTACTTAGCAAGTTTTTTTTTAATTCTCTACACTGACTTGCTTTCATGGTACAAAGTTGTTTATTCATCTGTAATTGTTTTTCCAACATTAAAGATCTTAGCAATATACTATTTGTTTCTAATAGTTTCCCAATTTTTATTCATCTCTTGCATTTTGATACTTTCACGGGAACTTAAAAGTCATGCCAGTTTATTCAATTGTTTTTCTTGGTCTTTCTTTCTTTTTTGGTGTTTCTTTCATTGCTTCTGGGAGTTTTTCATCATCTGAGATTGATATTCACCATATATTTCCTTCTCTTTTTGAAAATGATGTATTAAATTGTTGCTATTATTGTTGCATTAGTAGCAGCAGCAGCAGCAGCAGTAATAGTAGTAGTAGTAGTAGTAGTAATAGTAATAGTATACACCAGTACCTGGGCTTAAATTCAAGGTCCTGTGCTCTTGCTTGATTTTTTTGCTCAAGACTGGTGTTATACCACTTTAGCCACACTTCACTTCTGGCTTTTTGCTGGTGAGTCTCGGATATTTTTTGCCCAGGTTGGCTTTGACCCATGATCCTCAGATCTCAGCCTCTTGAGTAGCTAGGATGACAAGTGTGAGCCACTGGCACTTGGCATGTTGCTATTACTTTTTTGACATTGTGTTAAAGCAGATAATGGAGAAGAATGAAGCAACATTATAAGTATGAAGTATGCTAGTTTCTTACATTGTTCCTTCTGCCCATCCCTGTTCACAGATGCTTCTTCAGCTTTTAATTTTATTTCACTTCTTAATATCAGCTGGAATTTATTTTGTTATGTGGTCTGAGGTAGAAATCTGAAGACATTTTTTTTTCCAGATAGTGAGCCAATTTTCCAACATCATTGTTGAATAATTCATTTCTTCCTCTTTGGTTCGCACAGGCCCATATTTCTCAAGTTACAAAGACAGGAAACTCTCACTGGCATTATGTGATGAAAATAACTTGCTTTCAGTGCTTGACTCCACAACTGGCTAAGTGCATGTTTGTACGTACACCTACAATTTGTGTGGGGGCAGAGCGTGTCGCTCCAGGGCAAGTGATTGGATTGTCCATTTCTGACAGAACGTTCTAATTTGCTGAACCACACAAGCCTTTAATTTTTCAGTTCAGTTCAGTTCAATTCAACTGACTTAATTTCAACCAGTGTTTATTAAACGCTTATTATATGCATTCACTCTAGTATGTGAATTCTGGTTGATCCCATTTTGGATTTCAATCCAGCCTAGGAGCAAGTAGGAAGTTGAGCAACTTGTCTAATAACTCAGGCAAAAACCCAAATAAAATTTCCCAGGCAATTCTGGAGGAGTAAAAAGAGGAGGCTTTGCTGAAATCATTTTAAATGACTGTCTTCAGTGTTTGACTTGATATGTTTTTAGGGCTGCAGGGCGCCTTCCTGTTCTCCACTTTAAAACTGACAATAACAAATTGTCCAAGTCATTTCGATTATGCCATGGGAGCAGACTGAAAGCTCATAAGCACATGATGAGCAAAATAAATATATTGAAAAAAACATATGTAAGTCAAAGAGACATTCTTTCCCCAACATAAAAACACAGGAAGACAAAGATGCCTGACATTCTCGGATAACTACCCATAGTTCATCAACTACAGAGCAATGAGCAGAAACAACATGCTTATCACAGTTGCCATATGAATATCTAAAATAATCATGACCACAAATATTCCATGTTGCTTGTATTTCTATTGCTTATCTTTCTCTTTTTATCATGTTAGCATTCATTTTTTTTCATGCTATGATCTAAAAACTAACCTGATGAGATTATGTATTTTGGGTTCCTATTAGAGAAAGCAAAATTATTCATGGGATCCCATTAGAGTATGACAGAAAACTGCTGACAAGATGGAAATGTACCAAAGATGTGTTTCTTCTGTTTGTAGTTACGCTGCCATTTTTCTTTATTACTTCTGACATGTTGCCTATCACACGAGGCGCAGTACAGGAGACTAGGGAATGCTATTTGAAAACCTCACTCCTCCAGGGAGCTCAGAAGCACCTGCTCATTGCCTGGTGTCATTCTATGTGCCTTCTCTTCCTTAGAGGGCTCTCTCTCTGTGCCTTGGAATCTCCATAGGGCAAGATTTTCCACAATCTACATTAGAAATGGCTTTTCCTTTTAGTTCACTGAACAGCATCATTATTCTCAAATTTAGCTATGACAGCATTTTTTTCTTAACATGGTGTCCTAATATTCACATTCATTTGTGTGAGTATTTGATTGATTCTGTCAATTAGATAGAGAAAATTCTGAGTGTTTTCATACCAAGTGCCTAAAACAGTGCACCTTATGGGAACTCAAATCTCTATTGCCTGAATGTTGAATGAATCAATTATAGGAGAGGCGTTTTGCTGGATATGAAGAGAGACACAAAGATGCATGACATATTGTTTCTATTCTCAAAATATAGTAGAACTGGGAGCCATGACAGACACGAAATTAAATAGGAAGACAATCAACAGTGTAAGAGATGTCTTTCAGAAGTATACAAATGAAAGGTACGGCAATCTGTGCTAGTGGCAGAGCTCCTGCACATTTCCCAGCCTCCTTTGCAGTTAAGGGACTAAGTGGCTGGTGCTCATTCATGAAATATGAATGGAGTTTTGTGTATTTCATCCATCTGGAAGCTGTTAACAACCAGTATGCCTCTTTCATGTTGATCTTTCTCTGCTGGGGCAAACCTGAAAACCATGGATTCTTAATGGCATAGGTAGAAGATAGAAATAGCTTGGATTTCTGTGTCACCACTTGGAGAAAGAATACTGTATAGAACTCTCAACCTTCCTCAGACATAAACTCTTAGGTCAGATCACTAATTTTCCTGTAGAACAGCTGGAGTGAAAGATCCAAGTATAATATTAACATAGTTTCAGGAGGCTTAAAGGTCAGGAAAGGCTGTAGAAGGTGGTAGATTAAAGCTGGATTTTTAAGCCATGGTTAATGATGATTAAAATTAAATCAGGATGCCACTAGCACTTTTTGCTAAAGTAGGAAAAAAAACTTTTTTTAAAGTCCCGTGGGATCCCTGGAGTCCCCACATAGCCAAAAATAATCATGAAAAAGAAGAACAAAGTTGAAAGTTTTGCATTTCTAGATTCCAAAAGTTATCAAAAATCAAAACATTGTGATACCAGCATAAAGAGAGACACATAAAACAACAAAATAGCCCAGATATAAGCGACTGTATTTGTGGTAAAAAAATTTTTTACAAGGGTTTCAACACCATTTGGGAAGGAAAATGTCATCATTTCAACAAATGATGCCGAAAAATAACTGAATATCCATCCATTTGTAAAATAATGAAAATAGACTTCCTTATACTACATACTAGTTGCGCAAAAGAACTACATGCAAAAGCTAATACTACTTATATTTTAGAAGAAAACCTAAGAGGAAACCCCATGACATTGGACTTGGCCTAGATATGACCTTAAATATACAAGCAATAAAGAAAAACCCAGATAAATTGAACTATACCAAAATTTTGAATATTCTGTTTATCAGAGGACACTATTAATGTATAGGAAAGATAAATGACAGAATGGGAGAAATATTTGCAGATATGTCTGATGATGGGGTTAGTATGCAGAACGTATAAGAAACTTCTATAATTCATCAATAACAAAAATAAACCAATTACAAATGAACATAAACCTTGGATGGATATTTGTTCAAAGAAAGTAGACAGATGGCCAACAGGTATATGTGAAAAGTTTTAAATCACTGTCAGAGAATTACAAGTCAACACTACAATAAGATGACACTTCAGGCACATAGGACGGTTACTACTGAAAAAAAAAGAAGACAAAATAGAGAATTACAAATGTTCATAAGGATGATCAGAACTAAGACCCATTTTTTCGTGCTGTTAGTTGGAATGTATATGATCTAGTTGCTATGGAACACAGTATGGCAAAACATTAAAAATACAGATCTGTATGATCATGTCATAGGATCCAAGAGTCCCAGCCCCAGGTATATATCCAAAAGAACTGAAAATAGGATGGTTGAAGATACCTGTGCATCCATATTCATTGCAAAATTATTTCCAGTCATCCAGAAATGGAAGAAATCCAGATGTCTACTTGCAGATGAATGGAGAAGCAAGATGTTGTATATATACACACCAAATCCTGTTCTTAAAAAGGAAGGGAATTCTGCTGACATATGCCACAAAGTGGATACTATTTGAGAACATTATGCTAAATGAAACAACCTAGTTATATAAAGACAGATACTATGGATTCTATTTTCTTATTCATTTACTTTATTCATTTATTTTATTTGTTTTTGCTGGGGTCAGAACTTAGGGCCTTGTTCTCTCACTAGACCCTTTTTCTTATGACTGACAGTCTACCATGTGAGCTTCATCTCTAGTTTCAACTATTTTTGGGATAATTGGAAATAGGACTCTTGAGGACTTATTTCTGGTCTAGCTCCATACTGAGATTCTCAGAGCTCAGCATCCAGAGTAGCTAAGGTTATAGACATGAACCATTGGTACCTAGCTGTATGATTTTATTTATATAAGGCATCTAGAGTAGTCAAATTCGTAGAGAAGAGTTAGAATGGTAGTTGCTGAGGACTGGGAGAAGGGATTGGGAAACTGTTCAGTGGTTACAGAAGTTCATTATACTAGGGTTTGAACTCATGGTCTTGTACTTGATAGGCAAGTGCTCAACCACTTGAGTTATATCTCCCCAGCCCTTTTGGCTTTCTTTTTTTTTAACATAGGATCTCATGATTTTTCCTGGGCTGATTTTTGGACCATGATCCACCTATTTCCACCTCTGGGAAAGAGGAGATTAGAGGTGCATGCACACTTTATTTTTTTCACATTTCTGTGGAGCAGTACTGTGGTAACTCTATCGAAGAAGATCTAAGAGGGAGTTCAAGACAGTGATGTCAATGAAGGGAGTTAAGAAGAAGTTACTAAAATGTTTTTGGAAGAGTCATAAATAGATGGGTTTCTATTGTTCTTAGGGACTTAGGGCAAAGGAAAAGAGGTTAACAGACTGGTTAACAATGAGAGTTGGAGGATGGAGGGTGTCTGGTTGGATCTGAGACCATGCAAGGAGCTAGAACTTCAGGGAAGCTACTGAAAGTAAACCCTGAGTAGCAGTGGAGTGAGCCTCTCTCCTCCCCTATTCTCCAATTTCTACCAGACAGTGCTGTCTATTGGCCCATCCTTAATGTAATCCAGTGAGCAAAAGAGCCTCGGAAAAGTAACTTGCAGAGATTAGCTCTCCACAGAGCAGACTGGGGTAAATAAGGAGAATGGATCAGAGATAGCACATTGGGGAAAATAAGAAGAATAGATCAGAGGTAGCCCCTGACTAGTCCTTTGGGCAGAAATACTTTATTCAGGAAGCAAGGTATTGAAATTGTATCCATTCAGAGTTGTTGGTGAATGAACACACTGACTACATTGATGACCAGAGTCTTACTATAGTCAGCAATAACTTTTTTCTTAGGAGAATAAAAAATAACTTTTTAAAATAAATCTTTCTTTTTCCTTTTGTCTTTTTTTCTTGTCGATTGTGGGGCCTGAACTCTAGGCCTGGGCGCTGTCCCTCAGCTCTTCAGCTCAAGGCTAGCACCCCACCACTTGAGCCATAGCACCACTTCTGGCTTTAGTCTGCTTATGTGGCATTGAGGAATCAAACCCAGGACCTCATGTATGCAAGGCAAGCACTCTACCATGGAGCCAACTTCCCAGTCCCAATCTTTATTTTTATTGTTATTATAAAGGTGATATACAGAGGGGCTACGGTTACAATAGCCAGGTAAAGAATACATTTCTTCACCCCTTCCCTCACTCACTCTCAGTTTTTACCATTTCATCCCACCCCAAAATCATATAGTTCATTTTCAACATAGTATCTAGGGAGTGCTATTGCAACATATGTTCACCCTTTGGCCCTCTATTTCTATGAGCTCCATCCCTTACCTTCACAACTTCTTTTCTTAGAAGTAGTGATGAGATACTTACTTTTGCTCTCACTTGGCATGGACCAGTTTTCCAGTGTGATATGCCAAACCTCTAAAACTTCAGAACAAGTATGTTCAGCTTTTACACCATGATTTCAATCATATGAAGACAGAAAAACATACTAACTCATAACAGTAGCAAACACTTTTGAAGTCTACCAAAAATGTTGTGGTTACTTTTGATGGGGAATGAAAAAACTAAGGAAATGGATATTAAGCTTTTTTCTCAAAGCAAACAAAAAGGGAGAAATGGAGAAGCTGAACATTAAGAAGAAAAAAATGGAGTTATACAGCTCCTCGTAATATTGGTAGAAACTGTTCCATCACTGTAAACCTTCCTATAGAAGCTGCCTATCAGGACTGGGTGTGTCCTTGTTAGTCTAATGAACCTTTTACTTTGATGACCTCCAGTCCATCAAGGGGCTTTTCTGTTCCTCTTTTGAATTTGTCTCTTTTTTTCCCCATTTTTTATTATTGTTAAATAATTGTACAAAAGAGCTACCATTTAACAAAGTAATTCATGAAAACAATGCGTCTTGATCAGTATCATCCCCTTCAACATTCTCACCCATATCTTTCAAAGTTTCATGATAACTAAAACATCTGTAATAAATAACATGTCCAAGTTTTTCTTGGGGTGACTTTAGTTAGGAACACTATTAGCATTCCTGAGACGTGTCCAACATGCACACAGATGTGGGGGGGAGGGGAGGTTGATATCTATAAAATAAAAATAGAGCTTAGGAAATCTTTTACTCCCACCCTGTCACTGTTCACTTTCAAATAAGCAACTGCTTGAGCTTCAGGTGACATCTGGTTAAGTCTTAGATTACGTATAACTGGTGAGAGATCTCACAAAGCCTTTCAGCATTAGAATAGTTTTAGTTTAAATGAAGCCTGGATAGTTGTAGCTTTTGATTCCATTATAGCCAAAAATCAACAAAGATTTTTTGGGTATTTTGTGGCATCATTCCCAATGAAAATAATATTCAATACGCGGTGTCAAAACTGGGTGTTAGTGGCTCATGCTTTTATTCCTAGCTACTCAGGAGGCTGAGATCTGAAGATCACAGTTCAAAGCCAGCCCACCCAGCAAAGTCCGTATGACTCTTAGGTCCAATTAACCATCCCCAAACCAAAAGTGGAACTGTGACTCAAGGTGGTAGAGTGTTAGCCTTGAGCAAAAAAGCTCAAGGCCAGTGCCCTGGCCCTGAGTTCAAGCCCAAGACCAAAAATAACAACAGCAAAATACTCTGGATTGATTCAATATTTACGTATGTTGGTTAAGTAGGAAACAAATCTTAATGCAGGATTTGTGTAAATAGTTCTTTTAGTTTTAACTCTGGGCTTGGGTGCTGTCCCTGAGCTCTTCAGCTCTTCAGCTCAAGGATAGTGCTCTACCACTTGAGCCACAGTGCCACTTCCTGGTGTTTCTTTACTCCATTCTTGGTTTTAAGGCAGATGCAGTCACCCTGTGGTTGTGCACGTATTTGGCTGCTGATTGAGCTCCAGGTAATGACTGGAGCATCCCATTAGGTTGTTTTTTACAACTCAGATGTTGATAAGTCTCAGTTGCATGGGTCACTTCATTCAGTGATCTACTGCTTTGCCCATCACCACTGAGATACCCAAGAGTAACTGATTCTACTTCCAGGAGTTAAATTGATATCTATTCAAACCACCTCCAGTGACTGGGATAATGTTAAAGACAACAGCTCAAGGTCTCCTCTTTTAAAAAAAATCTGTATGATTTATCTCACTATTCTCCCTAATATGCGGAAAGTAGATCTAAAATACACTGGGATATGATAAATTATACAGGATTCTAGAGAGACCAAAAGAGGATACTCTAAGGAGAGAAACACAAAGGCCCAATGCCTAAGTATCTCTTCATATTTATATAAAATAATAACACACCGAAACAAGAGACTTCTTTTTTCTTTCTTTCTCTTTTTTTAGTTTATAGTTTTTGATGATTCTATCTTCTTTACCTTAAGTATGGTGTATTCAAGTGTACATCATTGGGAGGGTTGGAGGGAGGACACCGAACTAGATGGAAAAAGGTTGAAAAAGCACAGCAGTGGAGCTCACTGGACACTGATGAAAGTGACCTATACAACTTGTGGGTGGAGACAGGAGGGAAAGACTGGGAGAGAAAGAGGGAACAGAAGACAGTGTATGAAAGGAAATGTACTCATTACCTGAATCATGTAATGCTAATCCCTCTGTATAGTACCTCTGTAATAACTATAAAGTAAATTAATATTAAGAAAATTCTGCATGAGTGAGATCAAAATTTGTTTTCACAGATCAGGAGGTGCATGAAGTCATGGGTTCAGATTTCTTCCCTATTTTGTCTTGCTCAGAAGCCCAACATTAGCTGGGTGAACCATTACTTTTTCTTGTACTAGTCACCCTTGAGCCCAGGCAATAGGAGATTCCTGGAAGACTATTGCTGATTATTGCACTCAAGTCACAATTCCAGGCTGCAAAGGTACCATCATCTATCCATCCAGCTAGCTGAAATTCGTCTGCTGCCTAAAGGAAGTACTGCTTTGCCAAGCTCTCTTTCTGTCTTCTGAACCCATCTCTACCTTTATTTTAGCTCCATTTTGGACTTTTTTCTCTTTCCTCTACTTATGATTGGATGTTTTTCAAGAATAATTACTAGTATCCTTGCCTTGTTGAAATTTGGCTTTCCTTGGAGCCACAAAGTCTCCTACTATACAAAAGGGAAGAATAGAGGCCCGTGACTTGCTCCTTGATGCTCTTTTTCCCTCTCAGAGATGTGTGGAGTCCATCTGTTGGTCTTCTGTGAAATCGCTATTGTATTTGGTATCCAGTGGGATTGAATCCTTGCTGCCTTATTCCTCTAATAAAGCTAAGTTTTACAGATTTTTCTGTGTGACTGTCAGTTTTAATTTCTCCACCCATCACAATGGGCATCTTTAGCATATAATCACATAAATCCATGTAATGCTGCACTAATCTTATCTTTTCTAGAACGAGCTTTTCCTTCTTTATTTTTCCTGACAATACTCAGAGCAGTTCATCTCTAAAGTTTCTCGAGCTTTTATCACCATTATCCTTCAGATTTGAATCCTTTAATTCTTACTCATAGATCACTGGTGTACTCAGCTTTGACCTCATTAATCAGCTACTGCTATCATTCATTGGCTGATTACCCTATTAACCTTATCTATTTGTTCTTAAACTACATCTATGCTCTCTGATAATCTATGTGTTTCTTTTTCTCTTAGCAATAAACTTAAGATCTACTGAAGGAGAGCAAACTGTTGTAGTCCCATGGTACTCTGTAACCTGAAACAGTGATACCATATAATTATGTATTTTGTTTTAGAATCTTTTTATTTCTTCTCTTTGTCAGTACAGGGGTTTTAACGCAGGGCCTGGGAACTGTGCCTGAACTTCTATCCTCAAGGCTAGGGCCACAGTTCCACTGCTGGCTTTTTTGGTGGTTAATTGGAGATGACAATCTCAGGGATTTTCTGATCCAGGATGACTTTGAAGCACAAATCTCACATCTCAGCCTTCTGAGTAGCAAGGAGTATAGGCATGAGATACTGGTGCTTGGCTTCTTTGTAGAATCCAAAGTGACAGGAAACTAACAGAGCCTATAATCCAGATATTTTGTCTTTAATAGCAGAGTCAATTTACATACTCCAATGTAGCTTTATTCCCTCCTTCCTTTCCTTCTTCCCTCTCTCTCTCTCTTCTGTTCCTTTCCTATCTCTCCCATTTCCCTCTCCTTCTCCTTCCCTTCCTTCTATTCTTCCCTCCCTTCCTCCTTCTCTCTTCACTCCCTCCTTCTCTTCCTTTCTTCCTTCATCTTTCCGTTCCCTTCCTGTCTCCCTCCCTATCTCCATTCCTTCCTTCCTTCCTTCCTTCCTTCCTTCCTTCCTTCCTTCCTTCCTTCCTTCCTTCCTCTCTTCCTTCCTATCTCTCTTTTCCCTTTCCATGCATACCTCCTCCCTTTCTTTTCCCTCTCTTTTGTTTCCACACACACTAATAAATCACATGTATTATTTGTTTCTGATGGGCTACAAAACCACAAATTAGATCTAGATCAAAACTATCTTGTTTTGAGCCCTGGGCAATTCTCCCAGGAAGAATTGATTTCTCTTCCTCTGTGTTAATAATACTACCTCTGTTCAGACTTCTACAGCTATACCTGTTGCACGGCACAGGAGCAACCTTCTTGGCTGCCTTCTACTACATTCCTAGAGGCTAAAGCCTATCTGCTATTTGTTTGACTAACCCTAGGGACAACAATATCTCATTTTCACTTTACTCTGCATAAGGCAACTAAAAATGACATAACCAAATAGTAACAAATATAATTGCAGTTTCAAAAATGTGCTGATGTCATTAGTGAAGGACATATTAAATATCTTATTAACTATGTAAAAGAGTTATATAATCTGGGTATCAGTGATCAAATTTGCAAATGTTGCTACTCAAGAAGCTGGGCTATGGATGATCATGCCTTGAGATTAGCCTGGACAGAAAAGTCCATGAGACTCCATTTCCAATTAACCAACAAAACACTGGGTTGAACGTGGTTCAAGTGGTAGAGCCATGAGCAAGCAAGCCAAGCAAGAACATGAAAGTAGGGCTGGGAAGGTGGCTCAGTGGTAGAGTGCTTGCCTTGCATGCATGAGGCCCTGGGTTCGATTCCTCAGCACCGCATAAGCAGAAAAAACTGGAAGTGGTGCTGTGGCTCAAGTGGTAGAGTGCTAGCCTTGAGTGGAAGAGCCGAGGGACAGTGCCCAGGCCCAGAGTTCAGGCCCAAAAACCGGCAAAAAAAAAAAAAGAACATGAATGTATGATTTTGTTTTGTTTTGTTTTGAAACTAGGTCTGTTTATATAGCCTCTGGCTTGAAATCTACTATGTAGCCTAGGTTGGTCTTGAACTCACAATCATCCTGACTTCGGCTTCCAAGAGCTAAAATTACTGTTTGGATGTATGATTTTAAAATAAATTTTAATGAGCTAGGAACAAGAGGGTAAATATGAATAATATGTAGTGCAGACCACTAACAATGAGGAGGCATAGTAATCAAAACAGCTTGGTACTGCCACAAGAACAGACCTCAGGACCAATGGAATAGAATTGAAAACCCAGAAATGAACCCACAGACCTATAGCCAACCAATCTTTGATAAAGGAATTAAAAAATAGAATGGAAGAAAGACAGCCTCTTCAGTAAATGATGCTGGCAAAATTGGTTAATCACTTATAGAAAACTAAAGCTAGATCCTTATATATCACACTGCACCAGAATCAACTCCAAATAGATCAAAGACCTCGGAGTCAAAGCAGACACTCTGAAAACATTACAGGATGGAATAGGAGAAACCCTACGTCTCCTTGGCACAGGCAGAAATTTTCTTAATAGAGATCCAGAAACACAACAAATCAAAGAAAGGTTGGACAAATGGGATTGCATGAAATTGCAGAGGGATTGCATGAAATTGCAGAGGTTCTGCATGGCAAAGGACATAGCTAGCAAGATCAATAGAAAGCCCAGGGATTGGGAGAAGATCTTCACTAGCCATACAACGGACAAGGGTCTCATATCTAAAATATACCTGGAACTCAAAAAATTAAATCCTCCCAACAATAAATCCTCAAAGAAACAACTGCCCAATAAATAAGTGGGCTAAATACTTACAGAGAAACTTCTTTGAAGAGGAAATAAGAATGGCCAATAGACATGAAGAAATGCTCAACCTCCCTAGCCATAAAAGAAATGCAAATCAAAACAACACTGAGGTGTCACCTCACTCCAGTTAGGATGGCTATAATCAAGAACTCTAATAACAACAGATGCTGGCAGGGATGTGGCCAGAAGGGAAACCTACTGCATTGTTGGTGGGAGTAAACTTGTTCAACCATTTTGGAAAGTAGTATGGAGGTTCCTCAAAAGACTCCACATAGAGCTCCCCTATGACCCAGCAATCCCACTTTTGGGCATTTACCCAAATGATCACTATGTTTATTGCAGCATTATTTACCATAGCTAAGATATGAAACCAACCCAGATGCCCCTCAGTAGATAAATGGATCAAGAAAATGTGGTATATATACACAATGGAATTCTATGCCTCCATCAGAAAGAATGACATTGCCCCATTTGTTAGGAAAGGGAGAGGCTTAGAAAAAATTCTATTAAGTGAAGTAAGCCAGGCCCAAAGAAACATAGGTCCCATGGTTTCCCTTATTTGCAATAACTAGTATATGTCTGAGACAAGCAGAAATGGTCAGATAAGTTGATGTTAGGCAAAATGAATCCCAAGACAAGGACTCAAATGGTTTTTCTTTCTTGTTATTGTTTCTAATATATTTATAAGATGATTTCTTTGTTGCTTTGTATATCCCTCCCCCACGATATAACCCCTGTTTTCACTGTATTTGATGTTGGTATTATTTGTGTAGGGGAAGGGAAAAAACAAATTGTTTAAACAGGGATACAGGTCAATCCATTGCAATAATGTGATGTATAAGACATTATGTCGAAAAACGAACTTTACAACTTTGGCCTGGGGTGGGGGGGAAGCAGGGGTTGGTAAGGGGAAACAAAGGAGGAAGCAACAATGCTTGATAAGAAATGTACTCATTACCTTGCTCATGTAATTGTAACCCCTCTGTGCAGTAATTTCACAATTAAAAAAAACAATGAGGAGGTAACTTTAAAAGCATTTATTTCATATCAGGAACAAAGTAACAAAAACTGCTAATATTGCTACTATTGAAAATAATTATAGATTTACTGTATATTTTATAAGGAAGGTAAATGGATTGAAAGATCAGCAAGAAAACTGTCATTGTATGTTTAACCATCTACCCAGACGAGTCAATAAAATAGACAGGTATATTTCTATAAGAACACTGCTTGCCATGACCAAGTAAGATTTCCTCCTGGAATGCAAGGACGGCTCAACTTAGGAAAATCAATAAGGATGATTTTCTGTTTATCAAATCACGTTAACAGGATGAAAGACAAACACCTCAAGGTCAATTTATTGATACCAAAGAAATCATTCAAAACAAATCATCACTGTCATGAGTGGAAAAAAAGAGAATGTAGCCAACTAGAAGTAGAAGAAATTTATACAACTAATATAGATCATATAGCCAAAGTCTACAACTAAAATTATACTCCATAGAGAAATACTGAAAGATTTTCCTCGATTTAATTTAAAAATAAATCAACAATAAGGCAAGCATGCCTGTCTTTCCACTTATGGTACTGGAAGTTGTAGCTGCTGCATGTGGTCAAAATATGGAAACATATATGGCAACCCTTCCTACTAGTTGTTTATCTCAAGTAAGTTTCCAGTTTTGACAGACACATTTACATTATTTTGTTAAAATAAAACAAATATTTATGGTTTTCCTCCTTCTACAAGGTAGCACAGCAAATTAAAATATTTTATATTAAAAATTTGCTTACCTGGCATATAAGCATGCTTTGAAATGGTAGATCTTCATTTAGTGGTAGTTTGGAAAGCCATTTTAAGTTCAACAGGTAAACACAGTGGTATTATTCACATATAATATAAAATTCAATGATAACAAAATTTTGAGGAAAAATGATGTGGCTCAGTATCTAGAGTAATGCAAAGTATAATGCAAAAATCACACACTTTTTTCCTAAAAATCAAACATAGTACTAATTCTGTGAAAATACAAAGAGCTCCTACTCTCAGAAAAAATTACCATCCAGGTGAGATGATTTCTGATGTGAAAAATAGCATGAATATTAATACAAAAGGCAGAATGTGAGAGATATCTGTGAAATAAAATTGTGTTCAAAGTAGTTTTGCCTGAGCTGGCCTCAGATCATGTACCTTTCCCTGGCCATGAT
Organism: Dipodomys ordii; assembly: GCF_000151885.1. Taxonomy (NCBI): domain Eukaryota; kingdom Metazoa; phylum Chordata; class Mammalia; order Rodentia; family Heteromyidae; genus Dipodomys; species Dipodomys ordii. The sequence continues at coordinate 6,730,231 of NW_012267259.1, read as the reverse complement.
TACAGGACACATTCACATTCTTTGTCTTGGCAAAATAGAGAAAATGTGTGATAACAACGCAGAGGAACAGCTGAGGTATTTATGACCAGTGTGGTTCAAGGACAAGATATATACATAGAAACTGGATAGAACTTAACAACAGTGTGAAATAAGAAATAGAGTAGGATAGACTACTATATAATTTTTAAAAGTAAATTTACTAATATAAGCACATAGTAAAGATATTATTCTTGAGTATATGTAAACAAAAGAATGGTATCTGGTAGGGTGTGGAGAATGAGAATAGAGGAAAATGAGGTAAATAAATAAAAAAGAGAAGTTCTTTGTGCAATTATTGCATGGTCTGATCTGACAAGCACAATGAAACTAAGACAACGAAGAAAATAAAGTAGTCATTTAAGATACTTTCTAAGGTTCTCTACATTCACACAGAATATTGGAGAATTACTATTTTTTATTTTCATATAGAATTAAATTTCAAATGATTTGTTTTTGTCAATCATGGCCTTGAACTCTGGGCCTGGACTCTGTCCCTCACCTCTTCAGTTCAAGGCTAATGCTCTAACACTTGAGCCACAGCACCACTTCAGGTTTTCTACTGGTTTATTGGAGATAAGAGTTTCACAGCCTTTCCTGCCCAGGCTGGCTTTGAATCATGATCCTCACATCTCAGCCTCCTGAGTAGCTAGGATTACAGATGCCTGGCTAAATGATCTTCTTACTAGCTTAAAAAGTGCCTTGAAAATTTGGAATGAATAATATGTTCTTAATCAGCACATAGTTTACACTATAATAATGTTTCTTTAAAATGTGGTTCAATTATCTTTCTTATAACCCTTTTTCCCATTGTATAATATCTTCTTTCTAAGAAAAAATTAGTATTAATTGCTACAACAATAATAGCTTTCACTAAGGTTAAACCCCTAGGTTGCATTAGAAATGTTGTAGTGTACCTAGTAGAAACATCCAGCATTTTCCAGTGTGAGCTCAGGGATGTTGGAAGAAAGGCAATTGGAGGGATCAAAGCATACTGTATACATGTATGGAAATACCACAACCCCTTAATAGGTATAATCACTAATACATGTTAACAAGAACGTTTTAGCCACTCATCCTATAGTCTCCACTTTTTGCTGAGCAATCTTTAAGAGCAACTGGCAATAAGAACTTTAAACATTAATACTCCAGGGATAGTAAAGTATCAAATTATTCTGAAATAAAAGGCTAAGTAGCCAGTTAAAGTCATAAAGGAATGTGGAATTACGTTCACCATTGATTTGTTGAAAAATAAAATCGATTCTCCTTAATATCCTCCTATTTCCTGAAGGCAAAATATTTGCTTTTTAAAATGCTTTCTATCAGTGCTCACAGCATGGATGTACATTAGTATATGCAGGTTTCTCTCCCCCAGGCCTAAATACAATTATAGACTATTTTTCTTCATTTCTCGCTTTGTTCAGTAACCAGTAAAGATCACTTTAATTCTTCCCAAAGGGCTGGGGAGAAGATGGATATTTGATGATTTTCCAAAATACCTAAGTTCTTATGCTAAACTTTGGTGAGGTAAAGGAGAGGAGAATGGATGCATTGTATTTGTAATTATTACCCTTTCTGAACAGATGTTGTCTGTCTGTGAAGGCCAGGAGGGATCTGAGCCCAGAGTTACTTGCATAGGTTTTCTGAGGTCAGGAGAGGCAGGAGGTGTAGGGGGCAGTACGGCAAGAGAGAAGAATGTAAAGAAGAAGTCAAGAGTTTTGCTTGCCTCTGTCCTTTTATGGACTGATTCCGGTGAAGGGCATTTTCATATTTTTATTTTTACTTATATCTGTGTGGTCATTACACTTTATAAGCCCTTACAAGTAAGTCAGTGAGCAGGGCACCGGCGACTCACGCCTCTAATCCTAGCTACTCAGGAGGCAGAGATCTGAGGATCACAGTTCAAAGCCAGCTCAGGCAGGAAAGTCCAATTAAATGCCAGAAAACTGGAAGTGGCACTGTGGATCAAAGTGGTAGAGTGCTAGCCTTGAGTGAAAAAGCTCAGAGATAACACCCAGGTCCTGAGTTCAAGACCCATAACCTATTTAAACAACAACAACAAAAGCTGAGCATGACCATACACACTTGTTTTCCCATCCCAGGTCTAGCTTGACAGATAATCAAGTAAATGATTATCATTTTCTTAGTTAGGGACCATCAACTTTATTGTTTTCTGTGATATGAGGTCTCTTGATAGATGGGACTATGTTGTTTGGTTTAAAACTGGCAGTCATCATTGAGATGCATTTATAACTCATTGTATGGTTTTCTGGAATTCTCATTCTCCTTCCTTCCTCGTTGTCTTCTTCCTTTGTAGAGGTCAAACACGATAGCTGGATCTCTAGCAGCTGTATTGCAGCTCTGAGAATAAATGGCATAAGCTATTGTTGAAAACAACGGCAGAAGAAACTTCCACACACAAAATCAATGTATTAACCAAGTCATAAATGTATGGTCTTACTGTCTTAATCCTAGGTTACTTCTCTTTATTCTTTCATGTGAGAGAATAAGTTTTCAATTTTGACAGCCATGACAGACCATTGTTGCTAGTACTTCACAGCAAGTTCTATTAATTATTCTGTTCTTTTTTTAAAAAAATTTCTCCATGATGGATGGTAAAGCATGCCTCAGTTGAGGCAAGAGTTGCCACTTTCAAAACTAGTGTTATTTTAACTTAAAAATTATTATTATCATCATAATGATCATTATTAGTGATGCTGGGTAAATGCTCTATGATTTTGGCTATAGCATAGTCCCTTTTTTTGTGTGTGTGTTTGTTTGTTTAATCAGTCCTAGGCTTGAACTCTGGGCCTAGGCTCTGTCTCTAAGCTCTTTTTGCTCAAAGATAATACTCCACCATTTGAGCCTCACAGACTTTCCTGCCCAGGCTGGCTTCAAATGACAATCCTCAGACCTCATTTGCTTGGGTGGCTAGGATTACAGACATGAGCCACTGGCTCCCAGATCTTGTTTTCTTTGCTTTTTTTTTTTGTTTGTTTGGAAATAGGGTTTCAGTGACTTGCCCAGGCTGGCTTTGAACCATAATCTTCTATTTTTGACTCCTGAGTAGCTGAGACTATAGGAATGTACTACTGTTACTAGTAATTTTTTAAATGATATGTAGGAACCATGTACATTTGTGAAGTACAAGAAGACGATTTAAAACATGTATGCTTTATGAAATGGCTAAATCAATCTAATGAACAGAGCCATCACATACTTATTGTTAGTTTTGGTGAGAACACTTAAAAAAATCTATTCTATAAGCCATTTTAAGTATATACTATATTGTGATCAATTACAGATCCCAATCTAGACAATAAAGCTTTTGAGGTGATTCTTCCTATCCAACGGTAATTCCCTACCCCACCACCACGGAGAGCTGTTGTTATTAGCTAGGACTGTATCTGCACAGTTGGCAGAAAAATACTGTTACTATGCTGGAGGGGCAGCACATTCTTCCACTTCCTGTGTGGCCCTGCAAACCCCATTTTATCCCAGACCCAGACGCACAACCACATCTTCCCTAGACTGTTTCTACTACCTGAGAAACAAGAGTCTTCATTTCCACTAGGAAAAGCTTGGAAAATGTAGATTCATTTTCTCTCTGTGTACAATGGAGGATCCTATGAACTCTCCAATGAAGTCTGTAGAAGGTAAGGGGTTTGTTAGGAACTACACAGACCTTTGGTTCACAACCAAATCCTCTGATTTCTTCCATGGTGTTTAGTAGTGAATGCATACTGCATTAAAACATTTTACTTAGTCCTATGGGTAATCCTGACCTCATATATTGAAAAGTAGAGGTTCTCTCATAGAAAAATTTGACTTATCTCCTTTCAAATAAGAATCCTTCTACAGCTTTTAAGATTCTACAAATTCTATTGAAAGAAAAAATATTTAATTCACATTGCCTTTATTTTGATTTAGTGTAGAAACAGAAAAATCTAAAATATTGGGAGGAGAAACCTCATGTTAGTATCTTTTCAACTAGTGTCATCTCAAACTGATTCTGTAAGTAATTTTACAGATTTCTTGATGATAACTTGATTTAGAAGTCTCATGTAAGAAAATACACTGGTTGCTTACAGCCCCTACATGGCTGGTTCCCTGCTCTACTTATTGATAGATATTTAGATTATCATCACTGATACTTAAAAAAGCAATACCCAGAGTGATAATTACAATATGTATGAGAAAGGAAATTTCTTTGAGCAAATAAAAACCAATGATCTGGTGGCAGTGGTGCATTCCTGTAATTCTAGCCACTCAGGAGGTTGAGATCTGAGTATCATGATTCAAAGCCAGCCTGGACAGGAAAGTCTATAAGATTCTTATTACCAATTAACCATTTAAAAAAGTGGAAATAGAGCTGTAAATCAAGTGGTAGAGGGCTAGCCTTGAGCTCAAAAGCTCAGGGACAGCACCCAGGACCAGGTCTTGAGTTAAATTCTCAGAACTGTATATACACACACACACACACACACACACACACACACACACACACACAAATACATACATACATAAAACCAATGAAACATCTCTTTGCTGAATACCTTGATACTGGTGGCTTCCACTGTAATCTTAGCTATTTAGGAGACTAAGATCTGAGTACTGAGGTTTGAAGCCAAACCCTGGCAGGAAAATTCATGAGACTCTTGTTCCAAATAACCACTGAAAAACCAGAATGGAGCTGTGGTAAAGTGCTAGCCTTGGGCAAAAAGCTCAGGGATAGTGCCTAGGTCCAGTATTGGCCATATAATATATGTCATACTAGTTTATGTATGTTCTTAAATGACTTGCTTGAGAGCGTAAGTCATCAAGAGGGTTTGCTAGACAGATTCAGGAGCTCACTTTTAATTCATTAACTCAAAATCTAGTTAATGGCCTGAAATGTGTATTTCTGGTGACTTCTTTAATTACAGAAGTCTGGGAAAGCACACACCAAAGGGATCAGAGAAGATTTCAGAGCTTCTAGAAGAAGGGAAACAAGTATGAAGACAGAGAAAGTAGGAGAAAATTAAGGGAAGGAGTAACAAGTCTGACAAGAAGTGTGCTCATTACCTTACTTATGTAACTGAAATCCCTCTGCACATCTCCTTGACAATAATTATATATATATATATATATATAAATTTTTTAAAAAGACAGGGAGAGGTTGAGTGGAAAGATCATCAGGCAAATGGACAAACCCAAAAGGGTATGCAGAGCAGTAGAACCCAAGTCCACATCTGTATCAGCTAGTAGGGACAACGTGCACACAGAAAAATGAGCTCCTTTTAGAGGGTTTCCCCAATAAACCCCAAATTCCTGAATCACAAAATGCCCATCCTTTTTTCTAGAACAGAGTGAGCTTCGTTCTAATACTCACACCTTTGCAAGTTTCAGATTTGATCTGACACCTGCTGTTCAGGTAGAGAGAGGGTAAAGCCAGGATTGGATCCGATTAAATCCACTGGTAGAATCCTGAGAAAGTGATCACATACTTCGATCCATGTGCATTCAGTTCAAACCACCCAGACCCATACAATTCCTCTCTGCCTTTCCTATGGGATTATATAAATCACAGGAGATAATTTGCTAAGAAGGCTATTTAAAATTGCAGCAGAGCAGTTCATTCAGTGCGATAATTCACTCTGGTGTAAAATTCAATTATTACTGACAAAGAAAGGTTAGTAACTCAATCATTCTAAAGAACAGACGTATGGGTAAAGAACAAGTAAATTAGGGGATTCCCAAGTCTTTTCATCTCTACCCCCTTCCCTCTAGGGATTCTGGGGTGTTTTTAAATCTTGTAAAAGCTTTTTTAAAATTCTCATCTTTCTTATTCTTGGATAGAATTCTTTCCATCAATTTATTTTCAAAGCCATAAATGTGTAAACACATGCCTTAAATTTATATAGTGGTTATAATGCAGTAGTGATGTGTGTGTGTGTGTGTGTGTGTGTGTGTGTGTGTGTGTGTGTGTGCGCGCGCGCGCGCTAGTACCAGGGCTTGAACTCAGAGCTTATACATTGTCCCTTATGGTTTTTGCTCAAGGCTAGTACTTGAGACACAGCTCCACTCCTTGTTTTCTGGTCATTAATTGGAGATAAGAGTCTAATGGGCTTTTTTGCCTGGGCTAGCTTTGAGTCAGGATCCTCAGATCTCAGCTTTCTGTATATCTAGGGTTATGGGTATGAGCTAGTAGCACCCAACTGTAATTTAAAAAAAAAATCCATCCTATCTATTCAGAAAATTTGGTCTTGATTTCTTTTCCCCTTTCTGGCAAAGACCAAAGAAAGGACCACAGGCCAGAGTTGGAACCTCTAACATCTCATTAATTTGTCAGTTTTGATTAGTTAAAATGGATTCATGTTGGTGAGAAAAGGGGCTCTTTAGAGACAACAGCACTGGAGAAAATTAATTCTACTTTTACCAACATGAACCCCTCCGATTTTTGCATTAATTGGGAAATTCTCTGTGACTGGGAAAACCCACCTAACACAGGCTCTGGAGCTCTGGAGGGTTTCATACATCAAAATGAATACCAATGGGGAGGTTGGGGTAATGGAGGCCGCAGGCCAGAGCACAGCACACCTGGGCACAGCCTGCCCCTGTGCATCACACTCGGCTGGACCTGAGGCCTAGGTCTGATGAGCAGGCAGAAATTCCACAGACCTGGAATTTGTTCTTGCCTTCATTATAGTTCCCCACTTTGGGTCGTTAGTATGCATTTAATCCATTCATACTGGTATCCGAATCTGCAGCTCTCTCCAGACACACAGCATTGCTACTAAAGAGATTTCACAGCTCAGCACTTTTATATTTATATTTATATATTTTATTTTACTTTATTTTTTTGCAGTTAGGTGGAGGATCCACACAACTGCTTTATAAAATGCTGACAGAAATACACAATAATTTAGAATGTGTTCATGCACTGTCTTCAAGATTAACTGCCTACATCTCCTATTATTGTTTCAACGCCTTCTGAAATAGCTCACGATGTAGAGAGAAGCTGTAAAGGTATAAAAAGTATAGTGATCTATGAATTAGTTGCAAGCAGTATAAGGAATAAGCAGTATAGCAGGAATAAACCTTTTAAAACTTATATCTATTGAGCAGACACTTCACAAGGCAAATAGGTATAATAACACATCTATTGACTTCCCTCTCTCTCCACTCCTCCTTGTATTTCTTTTGAAATGGAAGAAAGCCTGAGTAGGTAGCTGGCCTTTAAGCCTTCAATTAATTGAACAAAGATTTTTAAAATTGTTCAATTGGTTTCATTAGGAAGTGTACAATGAAATAATAAAGTAAAACAAATGATATAAAGCAGAACCATTAATTAGCTCTACATGATTGATATAGCTTTGGACCAGGCATTTGATCTCCGACAAAATGCAGTTCCTTGTTAAGAGGATTTTTAATTGATGTGCAGAGAGGTATTAGTTGATGTTGGAAAATAATTACTCCAAAGCTATTCATGCATTTGGCTGAACATAACAAATGAAGTTTGGGCACTGGATCTGGCAAAGTGGACACGTGCTAATTAATAACGAGAACAAGCATCTTCCAGGCGTTTTTAACCCAGTATTTGCTCGGAGATTGCTGAGCAATTATGTGCCATAATGAGGTTGTCATATAAACAAGATCAACATTACTCAGATGTCAGATGAGATTTCAAATTCATGCAACCCATATGTATTTCCTGGTTATTATAGATTGTAATGTAGAGCTAACCAATCAGGTCTGCCTCTCAAAGTTAAGGAAATATTATAACGAAATAGTGAATCTTTGCTATTATCTGATGGCCAACTGAAGACAGACCCTTAGAAGAAATAAACAAAGGTATTTGAGATTATGTCAAAGTATAATGCATTTTTTAAAAAGGAACTTTTCTCAAAGATATGAATATTGACTAGGAGAAATATGCTCTTCATCTCCAAAAACTTGACGAGCATATGCACCAAGTTACACATAATTTGTTAAATCTGACAAGAACATTAAATTAGCATTTGGTTGGTCTCGGCCAAATTCCTTGCTCAGAAAAAAAATGTGTGCATGTTGACATGAAATTAAAAGGACTTATGGGTGAATAGCTAAAGGCAGGATTTGTCTTTCTTTGTTTTGTATAAGGCTGTTCCTCTTCCCCAGTCCCAAATGGTGGAAAAGAAAGTTAATTTGGGATATATCCTCATAGTCAAAAAATATGGGGCAGATTTAAAAGTTGTAATAAAAGGATACCTGAATTTACCAGGAGTTAAAAGTATGGCTAACTATTTAATAGCTCAGCATAGCTAGCTCAGTTCCAATGACGAACTTTAAATCATTGGACTTTTTAAGAGTTTTAAAATTCTTCAGGTTCTCTATTTTTTTTTTTTTTCATGGGCCTGAACTCTGGGCCTGGGCGCTATCCCTCAGCTCTTCACCTCAAGGCTAGCTCTCTACCACTTGAGCCACAGCGCCACTTCCGGCTTTTTTTTCTGCTTATGTGGTGCTGAGGAATCGAACCCAGGGCCTCATGCATGCAAGGCAAAGCACTCTACCACTGAGCCACCTTCCCAGCTCAGATTCTTCAGGTTCTCTACTACCAAGCTGAGGTTTGCTATTGTCCCCCATTAAACATTCTTATAGACATGACCTTTTAAGGACTTTTTTAACCCTTGCCTGATGGAGAAGCATATGCATGTGTTTGTGTGAGTATCTTCATTTCTTGGGGAAACTTTACCAGCCACCATTTGTAAGGCTTAGGTAAAAGGATAGAAATGGGAAGACATTCTTGTAAAGGAAACAAAATGTGTTTCCTCCCTCAAAATAAACGAAGCCGCATTGCTGCCCGGATACATGGGGAGAGAAACAAACAGAAAAAGAAATGGAATGTGAAGTCCAAGGAGGAAGCTGGCCTCTACGCAAAGGACAGATCGCCACTCTTCACCTGGGAACTTGAAGTTATCCAAATACGGTTCAAGAAGCACGCGCCCCCCCACCCCCCCCCTTGTCCCCTTAATCGCTGAACCATCTGAGTAAACACAAGAGAACAAATACAAACAAACAGAAAAGTCCTTGGGACCTAAATGGGCTGATCCTACATTTGATGGTTGTGTATACGCTAATGCTGTGTGTAAGAAATGATGTGGACGCTTAGACACTGTAATTACATAGATCGTTATACTGTAGACCGTTAAGTGAAAGGAGATTGACTGAAGATGTAATTACAAATTATGACCATGTTAAACAAATGAATAGATGAAGACTAGAAGGAAATAGACCAGAATCCCATATTTGCTTTGTTGTAGTGATAATGAGATTGCAAATCATTTACCCCTTCTTATGCACATGACATGTCAATCTTTATAATTCTTTTATCAAGAAACTTTATCAAAAAAGTATATACTACACCAACTTTTTTTTCCACGACGAAAATGAGAAAAGTGAGAAAGTTCTGGAAGAGTGAGTCATTTTCTTTTCTTTTCTTTTTTTCTTTTTTTGTCTGTCATGGGGCCTGAACCCTGGGCCTGGGCTCTCTGTCCCTCAGCTCTTCAGCTTAAGGCTAGCACTCTACCACTTGAGCCATAGCTCCACTTTTGGCTTTTTCTGCTTATGTGGTGCTGAGGAATATAACCCAGGGCCTTATGCATGCAAGGCAAGCGCTCTACCACTGAGCCACCTTCCCAGCCCAGAGTAAGTCATTTTCACTGTTTAATAAAAATGAAAGCGCTAAGCAGACTGCTATTGCTGAATGACTTCTATGATATTGATGGGTTTTAGAGACTCGCCAGCCTATATATGAGAGGGGACCATCTTTTTCAATGGATTTCCTGTTAAGGAGTGGCCAGACTGTGTTTAACACCACCACGTAGAGCTCCCAGTGTGAGGCAACCAATTCCATTAGGAGGCCTGGGTTTGGCAAGCACTAGGCAGATTTGGCTGCCCAGGAGTGGAGTAGTATCTGAAGTCACTACCTATGGTAGATGAGACAGCTTTGACGCCCAATCCTATGTGAAATACAGTCTCCAGGAGATTAAAAATAACCCTGAAGTGCATTTGTAAGGTTACAGAAAATTATGTGTAGGTACGTATCTTTCTTCTGTGTAAGAAAGGGCAAGGGATGATAAAGTCTCTTTCTGCACTTCACCAGACATCCATCCAACCTAACCATTACATGATCATTAGCTCTCACCATCTAATCCAGAACCACCAGCAACAACAGCATTGGGGAGCTTGTTAGAAATGCAAAAATCTCAGCTCTCAGGGATCCAGAACTCTTGAAGTAGGGCCTAACAGTCTTCTTTCCTAAGTTGTCTAAGCAATTCTGGGTCTTGCATGTTAAAATCTGAAGGACATTGATGTGACTATAGTCAGTTGCTTGGGTTTACATTTCTATCAGTGAGGTGAGTTTGGTTACAAGAGCAAGCAAAATGGGGGAAGATAGAATATGTCCAAAATTCCCATGAGTCTCTTTTTAAGTAAAGCATACATGCCAGACACCAGTGGCTCATGCTTCTGATCCTAGCTACTCAGGAGGCTGAGATCTGAGGATAGTAATTTGAAGCCAGAGCCCCAGCGGAAAAGTAGGTAAGACTCTACCACTTAAGCCACAGCACCATTTGAAGTAGGTAAGACTCTTGTCTTCAATTAACCACCAAAAGCAAAAACAAAAAATAAAGCCATAAGTGGAGCTGTGGCTCAAGTGGTAGTGTAGCCATGAACAGAAAGGCTCAGAGACAGAGCTCAGGCCCTGAGTTCAAGCACCCCAGGACTGGCACCAAAATAAATAAATAGATAAAACCTAACATCTAACAAATTTTAATTATTGATATTTTTTAACACACTTAGGCTATCATTGGAGTAACAATTTTGTAAGAGTCACATTGTAAAAAAGTTAGTTTTGTTGTTGTTGTTGTTTAAGTATTTATGAGGAAAAGCTCTCTCAGGCTTACATTCCAGCCAGGTAGGAATCACAGGAGAGAGAAAAATTTGTATCTAAAATAGCTCATAAAAGATGGGAAAACTGAAGGAAAGACATAGCCCCAAGCATTTATAATGAGGCAGTAACTGTCAGAGAGATCTGGGCTCTCACAAGCCTGTAGCCAACAACTGGGAGACAAAGATTTCTGGTCCTGAGGTTTCAACTCAGTGCCTCACACTTAGCCAGCACTTTCACCCTATTTTTTTCAGGGTTATTGTTGAGATATCATCTTGAAAACCTCTTCTGCCTAGCCGACCTCAAACCATGATCCTCCGGCTCCTACCTCACAAGCAGCTAAGACTACAGGCATGAGCCACTGGTACCTGGCTACTATGTCTTTTCTAATGCTTTATCCAGGCCATGGTAGCAGGGCCAGATACATAAACTACAGCACTGAGGGCAACGTAAGAACATAGGGACACTTGGTGGGAAAATAGGGAAGCAAAAGTTCCATTAAAGACAATAAAAGAGAGCTGAGGGCCTGGCTCTAGTGAAGATCAGGGACGTAGCAGATGGTTTTGTACTTAACTGCATTTAGCCAGAGGATTTAGCCATTTATTCACTGAGCTGGGTTCTTTTTTCCCCCAGATGAAAATCATTGTTCAGAATTGAAGGTTCTAGACAATCAAACTTTTCCTGCTTGCCTGTCGCTCCTAAAAATACAATTTCTTACTGAGGGCGAAAATATGTTAATATATTCAATTTGAAAGCATGCAGGGGCAAAGAAGGCATAAATCTTAAGCATGTAAGAGTTGTATAAGTGCTCAGCATTCCATCGGCCTGTGCGGCAAATGACTTGTTCTTTTGTGAGACAGGGACTCCACAATGTGACCAGGATGGGCCTTGAACTTGTGATCTTCCTGCCTCAGCCTCCCAAGTGCTGGGATAATAGACATACACCATCATACCCCGTCTGAGATTTAGACTTCACTTTCATGTCTCATGTCAGCCTGATCTTGGAATGCATTAACTCACTAATTGTATGTGGGTGGATGAAATCACTCATTGTATGTAATTGTATCTGAGGTAGATTTATGAAAGACATCGTCCACCTGCATTCATAGGGCTCAGGTTTGGATGTATTGTAGATAGTGCTTCTTTTTGGGGAGAAATAAGATGGAATCTCTGGTTTAGAGTAGGAGCTTGATTAACAGCACCAGGTCAAATTTTTCTATCGGCACCTTTTATTCTAACTGGGCTTGCTGTGAATCAAAGCACTCTCTGGGAATTCTTATGCTGGGTGAATTCGAACCAACATTTGGAACATAATCACGAAACAGCTAGAATCAAAGCCAGGTGCATCCCTTGTTGGTTCAAACCTGGGGTTAGAAGCAAGGTACACAAAGATCAAAGCCTCAATCGGCATCCTGGATGATGAGTTGGGAGCAGGATCTACCAACTCTCTCTTTTGATTTAATTTGCTGGAACATTCTTTCACAGCCCTTACCTTCATGTGTGCAAAGGAATCTCATGTTTCCATGTTGAACCCTAACTTCTCCAATTTCTTCTGCAGTAGTTTACATGTTGGTACAAAGCTTATTTCAGCTAAGTAAGAAGTCAGGCTGTTTTTCCCAGGACTTTTCATGATAGGAATTCATTCAGGTTGTCAAATCCTGTTGTTTTAATGGACATGCTCCCCAAACTGATTACAGCCTAGCATCCAATTTGTAAGCATGTTTTTCTGTCAGTCTGATCGAATTTTGGACTATTGATGCACATTTCTTAAAAGAGATTATGTTTCACCAATGGTTACAAATGAAAAAAATTGTGCATGCCAAAAAATGACTGTTCCCATGATCCTCTTCTGAAAAAAACAACACTTGAGCATCTGTATGTCAGAAACAATGCTGATGGGTTCTAATCACCCCTTCACTGCCTCTCCATAGGAAACATGGTAGTACATTGGACTGTTCCACAAAGTTCTTAGAGACACAGAGAAGTTGAACTAGCTCCTCAAAGTCACACAACTGAGGTGTAGCAGAGGGAGAATGTAAGCAGTAATCACTGTACTCCAAAGTTGTTCCCACAGTCACTGTACTCTCTTGTTGAGACTTCTAAATATTTGCAAGGCCCCATTACTGCCTGCTCCTTTTCCCCAGCTCTCCCAATCTCCTACACCATCTCTCCCTGTCATATTCCCGCTGGCTTCCTCTTCCCTTCAAGAGAGAGAGAGAGAGTTTATTGCTAACCCATCTTATCTCTCCTCCATGGCCCTTTCTTCCCCCTTCTCTACTTTATTTACTGCAAGCATAAACCATCTTTGCTGAGCAAAGTTTCAATTACTTGGACTACCTTATACATTCTATTAAAAATATGTCTGGGCTCTTTCTCTTTGGGATGGTTTAGTCTTACTGTGCCATAACACAAAGTGATGTTAGAGTCCATGTGTATCTGGAGTATCTGGATAGAATAGCTCCTACATAAAGGTAAGTGGTCTTCTCCCACCCAAAGTGACCCTCCCACAGACATCATGGTGGGACTGCCAATCTTTCTCTTTGGAGTAGCGAGCTCTCACTCCACATCCTATACAAAGGTAGTGGATCCCAAGGGTTAGAAGGTGGTCATGGAGGCCAGAGTAGGATAGCCCTCCCTAGGCAGTGGGTCAGCAGCCTTCCCAGAGGATGGGCTCACCCACATCCTCCTCTACCTGCGACCCCAACTCCTGCTCTTTCTTTCTCAGCCTCCTCATTCTTTCTTACAAGAGCAAAGTGAGAAAAATAAATTTGCGATAAAAACAAAACTGTTCAAGTCTGAGAGGCCAGGCCTCTCAATGTTTTGATCTCTTGTTTGATTATTTTTATAATGTGTGTGCAGTTGTCTCTGTGTCTTTTTGATTATTATTATTTTGAGAAAGCCTGTGTCAATATTTTCTGGTTTCTAGGGCAGGTTCCCAGGGAGAGGTGGGGTGAAGGGAGGAGAAAGAGAATTGTGTCTATTTTTCTTCTCCAGATCTCCACAACATTACCCAAACTGTCTGATCACTTTGTAGAATTTTTTTTTGATGTTTACATTTTCTCGTCCTCACTCCCCTTCACCTCCCTCCAATTCTGTTCTAATTCTTTTAAGAAAATGTAACAAAAGAATTCTTTAACTCTAGGGAGTATTTGTTTTGCTTTTAAAATTCCCAAAGATCCCGAAGCCAAAGAGAAAGCCAGCAGACATGTGAAGTCAGGGGAAGGGGAGGTGGAGGGGGGGGGAGATGATTGAAGGGATCTCAGTGTGCACAAGTCTCCTACCTAGAGACAATTATCCTCAAGGTGAATGGGGAACAACACCTCTTTCCTTAGAACCATACAGCTACGGTCTCTTGGGAAACATTAGAGGTTTGAGCAAGAGAACACAGGAGCTGCAGGACTGTTTGCATTTGTCCCATGATTACCTGGTAGCTGGTAGTCTGGTGGTACTGGTAGTATTTGGGAACTGGAGGGATAATCCTATGTAACACCTTCTCTAACAAAGCATCAGTGAAGAACTCTGAAATACGATGAAGGCCCAGCACACATTGTGCATCATCTCCTGTTCAGAAGGCCTTGGGAGCAAGTGTGAGTTCCAAGGCTGAGAAATCTGAGCAGTTTGGACCCCAGAGTCTTACAGTCCACCCTCCAGATTCATAGGAGAGTAGACTAATGGACAATCATCATTTTGGAGTTGAACTAAGGCATTGGCATTGACCTGAAAACACAAGTTTATCTTAGCCTGTGTTACTTTCCCCGTGGAAAGTAGAAGGCTCTGTTGGGGGTTGGGTGTCAGTAGGAGTGGGGAGGACAAAGAGGGTGAATGAGGGTGAATATGGTTGAAGCACTTTATACACACATATGAAATGAGAACCATGAAGCCTGTTTAAATTGCTTTAGGAGGAAAGGAGAGATATAGCAGTGATGGGGTATGTTGTATGCAAATAGAGAACTCTCACAATGAACCCCCCTTGTATTATATATAGTAGTGAAAATGGTGTTTTGTTTTGTTTTTGTCAGTCATAAGGCCTGAACTCTGGGCCTGGGAACTGTCCCTCAGCTCTTCAGCTCAAGTCTAGCGCTCTACCACTTGAGGTACAGCACCACTTCTGGCTTTTTCTGCTTATGTGGTGCTGAGGAATCAAGCCCAGGGTCTCATGCATGCAAGGCAAGCACTCTACCACTAAGCCACTTTCCCAGGCCATGAAAATGTTTTTTTTTAACCAATTTTATTTGTAAGATGTCTTAGTGCTGGACTTTGTTTTCTGCATTTATATGGCCTTTTAATTAGAAGGAACAAGAGAGCAAAACAGGATATATTCTTTAGGGTGCAGGTTGAAGGCAGGACAAATTTGTGTTTGACAAAAATTGTATTATATTGTCTGACAATTTTCTGCTAGTGGGAGTTTCTTTATTCCACATCCTTCTAGGAGCTACTTATTTCTCCCTCCTTTCCCCTCACTTTTTGGGGGAGAAAACATGCAATGGCCCTGGCCATGGACCTTCACTCCCAAAGGACAGAAGTCCAGTCAGGGGTCCAGATATGAATGAGGCCAGCACTCAGGTTGCTGTGATTTAAAATGAGCAGAAATGTCATGGCCTGTGCGCAGTGACAGTCAGAGCCTAGCTAGGATGGTTTTTGGAGGACTTGTTGATATCCATGTAGCCCTGTGAAGTAGAACACAGATGTCAACTGTCTTCTCCCAACGCTCACCCAGGGTACATGGGAAAGGAATACAATGTGCAGCTGCCTGCTGCAGAGGCAGCCTTTGTGACAGTTGTCAGGTCAGTGACAACCACCATTGAGAACCCTATTCGGTGCTTCCTCTGAGCAATCATACAGACACAGGGGTACCCTTCCATGCCTTCTCAAGCTGGGGCAGACCGCACTTGAAAAGCAGTGAGGATGCCAGGCTAGCCTGGGCTTCTAAGGGGATCACTGGTGGGAGAAGACAGAGATCTGCTGTTCTGCAAAGACTCATGTGCACGCCACCATGTTGGAGAAGCAGCTGAGCTTCCAATCAGGCTGTGCAACCTCATGTGACACCAACTTCCTGCTCCTCCTGTGCTTGCTGCGGAAAAAGCCAGCCAAAGAGAGATCTCTGCTGCCTCGTGCCCACTAACATCTTCATTGACCACCATAGCAGGCAGGCTGAGGCAAAGCCACAGAGCAAAGCTCTTGTCCTGTGGTGATATCCTAATCTATTATTCTGTGTGATTAGCATAGCCTAACAAAAAGCTGTGTCTGCTAAGTAAGCAGAGGAATGAAAGTGTTTCCTTCACTCATCCCTGACACTCCTACTAAGCTCACTCAAGAAACAGTTGCGATAAAATGCTGCTTTCCTTTATTTGGTTAATATATCTTAGATCTTTTAAAAATGATCTGGGGGCCTGTAAGTACATTCAAGTACACTCATGCACCTATCTTGAGGAATGCAATGAGACCCAGGGTGCAAATCCAAGCAATGCCAAAATAAAACTCGAAAAGGAAAGAAAAATAATAATGGTTCTGAAGAATCAATATTCTGCCTAAATCGCCAAGTCTTTAGCCCTCCACTCTTGAGTGTTTAGTTTGTTTCCAATAGATTATCATTATTTGACACCACAGGGTATATGAATTTTGGTGCAAGTGTTTTGTATTACTATAGCATAGAAGTTAAGTTTCTAATTCAAAGGCCAAAACCTTTCAAATTATGAAAGACGAGAAAATTTTTCCTAAAAAAATGCCATTCAATTATATCCACAATATGTAAATAAACTTAGTTCTGCAAATCCTCATTCACATTAGCCTTTTAAAAATTCACTTTTATTATGAATAATTTAACAGCGTAATAGGCTTCATTTTGATATTTTTATACTCACATATTTATTTGGTCCTGTTTATTCCTTTGGTCTCTGTTGCTCTTCCTCTTTCCAGCCTTCAATCGTTAATTAGTTCCTGTCCACATTTAAGAGGTACAGATAATAGTTGTCTTTCTAACCCTGGCTTATTTCACTAAGCATGTAAAGCTGGGGTTTTTTGTTTGTTTATGTAAGGTAGATACACTAAAACATATTTGAACAAATCTGTTTGTCAAAAGACAGGTTAGGTCTGAGGACATTTGCATTCAGGAGATACTTTATTTTTATAAGTCATTCAGTAACACATTGTGAGAGGTGGACAGGGCTTGGGGTAGAGCTTCTGGCAGAGTTCTTGTCTAGAATTATTATAAATATAATGTGCAGAGATAATATGATCATTGTCCTAATACATCACTAAAGATGAGTGAAATCAGTATTTTGTTTTCTTTATTAGATGAGTCTTTTCTCCATTCATTCTTTTATCTCCTTTCCCTTGATTACCTTTTCCTTATTGGTTTATAAGAAATCTTTATATATGAAGGATGTAAAAATCGTTGTGTATTATAACACTTGCACATATTGTTCTAATTGGCTACTTGTCTTTGCTTATTAAAGCTTCCTTTTTACACAGAATTTTATGTTGAGTTGCACAGTCAATTATAACAGTGATTTCCTTCAGGACTCTTTGGTATTATAATTTCTACTATTACCCTAAATAGTCAATTTTTCCTTCTATCACTTGTGTATTTTGCTTAATAACATTTACATGCATGTGGAATGAGAGTGTATCTGATACCAGTGTGGTTGCCCTGATTTCTTTCATTACAATGATGATTTAGATTTAGTCTTTCCACTTATTCAGAAAAGATCATTCAAAATAACTTGCATTTCCAGCTTTCCCTCTTTCTGACTAGGGAGCTCTGCACCTATCGAAACAACTTAGGCAGACTGTCCATTTCTTGTCTTGCGCCTGGAGTGTGTTTCAGTGTGCTTCGTATTTGTCATTACATTTTTAGAAGTCGTTCATTGATGAGGGGGAGGGAGGGATACAGAGAAAGGTACTTAGGAACCCAGCAATTCTCAGCAGAGCCAAAGTGTTTCTAAAACTAGCCTTTTACGCTGGTGACTGCTTTGTAAAGAAATTTCATAAACCAAAGCCCTGTTAGCAGGACTGATTATTTAAGACAACTGCAGTTCCTGTGTAGATTTCTTGTACAATGTGTGAACCACACTACTAATTTTCTCTTTGACCAAATGCTTCTGCTCTGATTGTGCCTTCCTCCCCCAGAGCTTCGGCAAACAGTTTCAAGCTTCTCACTTCTTTAGTAAAGAACTTCTCAGTTGATTTTAAGTGAAATGCCAACAGTCTCGCTTTTTTTTTTCAAACACACTTCACAGCCATACTGAAGATTCACTTTAAAAGTGTATGTTTTGTGGGTGGGGGGTGGTGGTGCTGTGTGCTTTGAGCAGTTGTCAGATGTTTTATTTTTGGAAAAAAAATCTAAATAGCATTTTGAAAGATAATTAAGGGTTGCTCAAGTTTCTTTCAGAATTCACAAAAAGTGGTATATTTTACCTCCTTTGTGCACTCAGTACTTTATTTGTCACCTCCTCCTCTATTTTATAAATCTTTTAATTAATGGTGTTTATTCTCCTCTCAGTCTGGCCTGAGTGGTTTTTTTATGATCATATTATTAGGAAGTGATAACATGTGTGGATTTTTTTCACTGTATCTGGGTTTTGCCCATCACTATGGAAACAAGCAAATATTTACATAGTCCAGATACTGATTAATACCTACTGGTTATTTTGACATTATAGAGTTACTGTTTGAATGCAAAGAATTTCTCCTGACTAATGAAGTGGTCTATTCTAATTTATTTATATTTGCAATTTCCTCATCAGAAATTAATGCACTAACTAAAGCTCTGTCAGATTATAGCCATTTCTGAAAAGTCCTTATTGCCAACATAGGACTTAAAACCATGTTCTAGATGTTTAAAAATAGATGCTTTAAATTTTAATAGGGATAACAGTTTAAAAGAAAATATTTCACCTTACATGTAGAACATAGATGTGTTGCTTAAGATAACATCAATAGTACATTTTGCGTGGATGTCATTTTGGTGAATCTCAAAAGAACCTTTTAAGAGATTTTGTGGGTTGTTTATTCTTTTTATTATCTTTAAGTAGTTGTACAAAAGAAGTGCCATTTAATAGAGCAGTTTATGAATACAGTGCATCTTGATCAATATCACCCCCTTCAATGTTCTCACCCCCCCCTTTGACCCACCCCTGCCCTTACTTTCCTTAATTTTGTGATATGTGTGTTGTATAATGAATTCTCAGTGGCATTTTCCCTCTCCACTCCCCCTTTCATTTCTTCTACCCCTCTCCCCTTGTCCCCACCCCCTTTTGGATATACACATTTCCTGGTGTTGATTATTGGAGGTTTTGACCCTAGTCTTTCTAAAATATTATACTATTTCATCTCTCCATAGACTGTACTTCAGTTAATTCATTTGAACCACTCATACACCACCCAGCGGGTTTATTTAAAGATTTATAGGTACAGTCTATCTACTACAAATGAAGGAAACCATGCAACCTTTGTTTCTTTGGGTCTGGCTTCACTTAATATAATTTTTCCAAGTCTATTTCCTAAGGAATGGTACAATGTCATAATATTCTTTCGAATACATTTTCTTGATCCATTCATCCATTGAGGAGTACTTGGCTATTCCACACCTTGGCTGTGGTAAAAAGTGCTGCAAAGAACATGGTTGTGCTGATGTCAAAGAGATAACTTGTTGAGTTCTCAAAAGAATTGTTTTCCAGGAATGTAAGTCCTGCAAACTACCCTCTTGGGGTCAATCAGTAGACTTCATTCTTTTTCTACTTCCTTCTCCATTTGAACAGCCATATTTTTTCCTGGAGGATCTTTCGTTCTCTCTCTTTCCCTCTCCTTTTTTCTCTCTTCCCTCTCCCTTTCTTTCTCTGTCTTTCCCTCTATCTTTCTCCCTCTCCCCCACATCTCTCTCTTCGTTGAAACTTGCAATCTGTATTCTAGAGCCGTATTCTAGAGCCGTGGTTCTCCAGCTTCAGAATATCATGCAGGGACTAGCTTCCACCTCAGATGCAGGATCCCCACCACATCCTGAATCTGTCCTTCACAAGTCCCCAAGGGAGGCTCCTTGGTCCAGGCACTATCTTTAAGAAACACTATCATAGAATCTATTTTTTTCTTTCAGTTAACCAAGCTGGTGAATAGCTATTGTACAATAGTTTGAAATAAATCTTAAATCAACGATGCCACAAATTTTATATAGAAATAAGCCTTCTGAACACTAAATGCCACAGGCTTATTAGTGTAGCAAAGGCAGAGAGTGTCATCACATAGGTCCATAGTTCAGGATGGTCCCTCAGGATGGATTTGGAGCCCAACAACAAGGCATCTGTTATTGGTTAAAGAAAAGTGTTCCTCAAAAACTGAAGAAGAATTTCACCTTATCCATCGACTCTACTGAACGCCTAAAATCCCACAAACCCACATGGTATGTGGATGGCAAGAGTGGAGATGGAATCTATGAAGATGAACTGCTTTATCATTTATTAACATTGTCTCCAGTCTTTAAGAAACTGATCAGTTTATTAGTTTACTCATTTCTATAGAAATGAGTGGGGATTCTATCTTATCATATCTTAACCAGAAAAAGCATTAGGGTGGCAACTCTTGGAGAATCATATTCCAATAATAAAAAGAACTGAGATTTGGAATGATAAAAACCTAGATAATTTGGTATAGGATCTTGAATCAATTTTTTTTCTAGATCTTAAAGTCCTCACCTGTAAAACCTTCCAAGTAATGTATTTATTCGATCAACTCAGAAAGTTTGGGGCCAGTATGGGGGCTAGGACTGGGACTTGAAGTCAGGGTCTTATTACTCTCCTTTTTCACTCACGAATGGTGCTGTGCTACTTGCACCATATCTCTGCTTACAGCTTTTTGGTGGCTAATTGGAATAATAGTCTCATGGGCTCTTCTGCTCAGTCTGGCTTCCATCCGTGATCCTCAGATCTCGGTTTTCTCAGTAGCTAGGAATACAACCATGAGCCATCAATGCCCAACTGCCCAATACTTAGCAGGACGTGTGCTCAACTACGGTGATGCTCAAGGAAATAAGGCATGCTTTTGACCTTCAAGACATCCACAGAATGATTTCATGAGTAAGTGATAACACAAGCATGAAGAATTTATTAAATTATCAGCGCCTAGTATACAGTATTGTTCACTACATAGCAGCTGGCCATGAACATGGATTGAGCGAATGTCATCTATTCATGGGAAGAAGTGAAATTCCATGACAAACTGAAATGTCTCCTGAGAAACATAACCATCATTGATTTCCCTGTCGTACCTATACCTTGCAATATCAACAGGTATTTTTCCTCCATATCCTTTTTTGACCTCTGGAGAATCTAAATGATATTTTCATCCCAACAAAATATTGATTTTGCTGCAAACCAGAGAAATCTGAAAATGGTCAGAATAGGTGCTCAATGCACATCATGCAAAGAGTGATATGAAAATTGATTTAATAACGTGTTACATAGAAAAATATAATGAAGAAATTCTCCTTTAAAAGATGTCTTCTAATATCAAATGATGTCACGTCTTACTCCAAGTAGTTGGTTGGCTTTGTTTCCCCTTGAAAAGACTCTGTTTATAAAGCTCCCCCTCCTCAGGATAAATGGCAGATTTCTTTCTATCTAAGGAAGTTGGGCACTGTGCTAGCATTGAAAGCAGTAGGCTTCAAATCTTATTGGATTTTCGTCTGGTAAAACAATTTTCCTCTTAAATTGAATGTGTCATTTCTTCTTTATTCAATTTCCCAGTTATTCTTTCACCTCAGAGTCTTATGTTGTCTCCTATTTATTTCTGGACTTGCTCATTGGAATTGTGGGAAGGCACAAGGGTTTATATCATGTTCCATGTAGTGTACTGCCATCAGTTAAAGCCTAACAAAAAAGGACAGAATTTGCAACCAAACCCTTCCCTAGCCCACCCAGCAGTAGATGGAATGTTTATATCTGCCAGAGAGAAATGACACTCATGTGGCACCACATACTTATGAGTCTCCATTTCTGGGAGTTTTTAGGCAAAGTATGATGGGAATGATGTGCAATTTCTCCAATATTCTCTGCAGGATGTCCAGGGTCTTCCAGAGCTTCCAAGCAACAATTTAAAACCTAAGAGGGGGGAAAAAATCAGTGGAACTCCTTGCTGAATGTGTCCTAGGTTTTCAAACAATCCAATCATGAGTCCATATTACCTCACAGTACGTTTTTCTTTTGAGATTCAATTTATGTAGATACACATCTATGTGTTCTGTTTTGAAGAATCTCACTCTTTCACCTTTTGCCCTTGCCCTGCTCAGATCCCCACTAACTTTTCCCCAATGTGTGTTAATGACTTATTTATGTACAGTCAATGCTTATTCACTCTACCGAAGTAATTTTCAATGCCATGACTTGCTGTGTAAAAGATTTCATTGAGCTCCTAACACCCACTATGGACTTCGAGGATGATGCTTCCCCTTCCTTTCAGCTTCGGCTCAGTTTGCCTCGCCCTTTGTTCAGTACCTCTTTTGGGGTTTGGCTAGTTTACTCTGGAATTGCTCTCATAACTCCAGTCTAAAGATCTAAAGCCACCATGTCAACTACTTCCATAAAAACTAAGTGGAGAGGGGCTGGGAAGGTGGCTCAGTAGTAGAGTACTTGCCTTGCATGCATGGGGCCCTGGGTTCCATTCCTCAGCACCACATAAGCAGTAAAATCTGGAACTGGCACTGTGGCCCAAGTGATAGAGCACTAGCCTTGAGCTGAAGAGCTGAGGGACAGTGCCCAGGCCCAGAAATCAGGCCCCACAACCAACAACAACAAAAATTAGTAGAGATACCTAGATAATCTGAAGAGTCTTTCACAGATAATGTCCAGGATATCAGAGTAGGCAAATCTTGGTGGATAAGGTTTAATTACCCAATTGTGTCACCTCATCTTATCCTCATTTTATTTCTTTGAGAAAGGATCTCACTATGTGATTCTCCTGCCTCTAGCTTCCTAGTACTGGGATTATAAACTTGAGCCACCAGGCAAATGTGGCTTAGTTTAACCAGAGATGCTGGTGGCTCACACCTGTAGTCCTAGCTACTCAGGAGGCTGATATTTGAGGATCATGGTTTGAAGCCAGTTTGGGCAAGATGGGGTGGAGTTTGTGAGACTCTTATCTCTAATTCACTACCAAAAAGCTGGAAGTGGAGCTGTGGCTCAAATGGCTGGAATGCTCAGGGATAGCACCCAGGTCCTGAGGTCAAGTCACAGTAGGAGTGCGCACACACACACACACAAACACACACACACACACACTACACACACACTCACATACACATGCATATCTTACTTTGACTCTTATTGTGGTTTTACTTCACTTCTCTTCCTTTTCCCTCTCTCCTTACCTAGTTCCTTCTCCTTTACTTTTTCTTTCCTTCCTTTCTTTTTTCTTTCTTTCTTTGTTTCTTTCTTCCTTCCTTCCTTCCTCTTTCTTTCTTTTGTTCCTTCCTTCTTTTGTTCCTTCTTTCCTTCTTTCTCCTCCTCTACCTCACTCCCTTCTCCCCTCTTCCTTTTGATAGATACCATCCTCCTTTTTACTTAGACACCCCAAAAATATGAATAGGGGAATGAAAGGAATAGACAGGAAGATTTCAATCTGTTGTTTAGGCAACTTTAGTATCATTAGGGCTTTAAAATTATTGGGAGACTTTTTAGTGAGTGAAAACAGCTGTCTTTAATATATTCAAATTGTGGTAGACTTTGAGGATTTTATCATCTCTATTTTGGTTCCTCTGTAATTAGAAGTATAATAATAACTTGTACCTGAAACTCTATCCTTCAGACTTCCCGTTATTGGAATCCACACATTATTTCCTCATTTAAATAAATTGGAGTTGGATTTCTGCTGCTTTAAACCAAAGACATCTGAACTTCTCGATTTTTCCTTATCATGCCACTAAAAACTGATCAGCTTTTTCTAAGCCTAACAAAAAGTTTAGCTACAAGAAAACAATGAGATGAATAGATCAAGAAAATGTGATATATATACACAATGGAATTCTATGCCTCCATCAGAAAGAATGACATTGTCCCATTTGTTAGGAAATAGAAAGACTTGAAAAACATTCTATTAAGTGAAGTAAGCCAGGCCCAAAGAAACATAGGTCCCATGGTTTCCCTTATTTGCAATGTCTAGTATATGTCTGAGACAAGCAGAAACGGTCAGATAAGTTGATGTTAGGCGACATGACCCCCAAGATAAGTATTCAAATGTTTTTTTCCTCTCATGCAATTGTTTCTAACATATTTACAAGATGATTTCTTTGTTGCTTTGTATGTCCCTCCCCCGCAGTATAACCCATGCTTTCACTGTATTTGATGTTGGTATAATTTGTGGAGGGGAAGGGAAAAATCAAATCGTTTAACTAGGGATGCATGTGAACCCGTTGCAACAATGAGAAGTACAAGTTGTTATGTCGAAAATGAACTTTACAACTTTGGTGGGGGGGTAGGAGGAAGATCAGGTAGGGGGAGGGGAGAGTATGGGAAGGGATGGGAAAGGGAAACGAAGAGGAGACAACAATGCTTGATAAGAAATGTACTTGTTATTTTGCCCATGTAATTGTAACCCCTCTGTACAGTATTCTCACAATAAAAAACTAATGTTTTACAAGGTAAAGTGTTAAGTTCATAGGAATTGCATGTAATTTAACCTATAAAAATTCAATTTTTCCACTTAGGATAACATCTAATAGTATATTGCAATATCATTCTCTGAAACCCTTTCTATAACATTATATATTTCTCAAAAATATTCACATTTATTTACATGAAGAGGGTTGTATCCATTTTTTAGGAAAATGGTATTAGAATACAAATTGATTTTAAATCTTCCCTTTACTACATAATAGAATATCTAATAAAAGCATAATGCTAAATCATTTTTACAACTGTGGATCACTCCACAGTATGAGTGAGCCCTAATTTATTGGTTATATCTCTATTGTTGGATGCTCATGTAGATTGTCCCACAGTTAATGTTGCTTTCCAGTGTTTGCTTCTGCATCTGTAATCATTTTGAACTTAATGCTGAATGGAACATCATAAGAAGGCTCTGATGGTTCTCCTTTAATTACTTAAACCCATCATAATCAATTAAAAACACAATTTAGGTAAATTTAGCTTAATTCCTACATTTTTTGCCCATGCATCATATATTATGCCAATCTTAGGATGTTTAATAAAACTTCTATACCTTGTTGCATTAATTTTTGAGCCACCTGATTTGTTGCTGAACAAGGGCACAGTCTAGAGATGGAATGGTAAGGTTATGAAGGCAACTAGCCCATGGTGAATAACAACTCTCGGAGCCAGAGAGACCCTCCTGCTCAATAAGTAGGTAGCTTTATATTCTGTAAACCATCATCCTGCCCTTTCCACAAGAACAAGGCACTCACAGTTTGTTGGCTCTCTTTCTGCTCCCCCATTATCGACTTCAACCATGACATGTTTGTACTATTGTAACTAAGTCACCAAATGGGAAATGTCTAAATCAAGCTGCAATTAATGTGGTGTAAAGTGCTGGGTAATAAGCCACGCATTACCTCCAGGAGTGACAACTTTTGAGAACTCACCCCTAGTGTAAGTAGGAAACAGCAACCGAAGACTAGAAAGAAAGAAAGATAACAAAACAATGCTTACTAGGTCATTGTGGGGTGTGAGAGGCGCGCTGTTGTGGAAAGGCAGTGTGAATCCATATTATGCAGAAATCAATGGCAGTCCAATCTTTGCAGACTGCAAGAGGCATCCTGTGACAAGGGCACAGCGATTCTCCTAATCAAGCAGGTTGTGTGAAAGCAAAGAGTCCAGCTGAGCTGGGTATATCCAGCTGGACTTTGTTTGCGACTTAATGGAGCAGGTCATAGTTATAACACCCCAAAGAAATCAACTGGCCTTGGCCAGAGGAGCACACAGAAATGTGGGAGCTCCAACAGCTCTACGGTAAATCACTTCTATAGGTCATCTGCAGAGAAAAGAACTCAGAGAAATAATAAAGGGGCGTCCTTCTGCTGTCTGTGTTTATGATTCTCCCCTCAGGGAAGGGAGTTGGGGTGCCCAGGAAAAGCAATGTAGTTGGAGCAACATTTTGTCTCTTTTTTTCATATTCTATGCATTATAAAGCTCTTGGCAGGGCATCAGCTACTGAACTTAGCTCTCCTTTCTTGAAAGCCACACGTTACAGGCGTTTATAAGCCAGAGTGACAGTGATAAAAGGCCAATTCGAGGCTTGGGGACAATTTTTCCTAACAACATGCTTTCCCTCTTTAAATACCTGCTGCTTACACAGTCTTGTCCAATACAGCTTCAGGGCGGCCCTGGCTCCAGGCTGGCAGGGTGAAAAGTAAATGAATGCCCCTTTTGGTTGTTACTCGGGGCTGTATGGGAGTCCCAGCACCCTGTCTCCGCCAGGACAGGAACAATGCTGCCTTCAAATGCATATGGAATTCAGCAGGGCAAGGCAGGGCTCTTTAACCTTCAAAGACTGGGCCACAGGCTTTGGAAGCATCGAGATCCTCCTTCTTTTGTTCTCAAAAGTGTTCACCTCACACAAGCTCTTGGGATTCAAGCCTGCTGTCTAAATGATTTCTGGCAGGTTGGTAGAAAGGTTAAATTAGGGAAGTAATGAGTCTTCTGGATGTTAGTACATTTAAGGTGAGGCAGGCCAGAGGAAATGGGTGCTCTATTGACTAGAACACTAATTAGTTTTCCCTGTTTTCTCTACAGGACAATCTTTACTCATTGTCAATGAGCTGGTTATTGTAACTTACAGGGGTATTAATCACCTTACATTTAGTGAAGATTCAACAGGGAAAACTAGAAGTCCAAATAGTAAGGCTGTGATTTTGTGAAACTTTCTGTCTGGAGAGGATTATGAAATCAGCCAAACAAGTTTGCCTACGGAAACCCTAAGTTCAATGGTAGTGTTCTCGATTCTCCCCACCTATGGGGTGGGGAGAAACATGGCCAGGATGAGGCCCCCCAGCTTCAGCAGAAGAAGAGATCCTACTGACCTTGCTCACGTAGGAGAAGAGCAGAGAACAATGGAGTTCTGTGTTGACTTCTGCCTACACCTAAATCAGAAAGGTGGAAAAATGAAAACTTTCCTCTCAGTGATCAAAATATTAGGACTCAGGATTGGTGGGATGGCTCAAGTAGTAGAGTACCTGCCTAGAAGGGAGGCCTTGAGTCAAACTCCAGTAACACCAATATACATAAATGAATATACATACATATATATATATATACATACATATATATATGTGTGCGTATATATATATATATATATATATATATATATATATATCTTTCCCCCCATGGATCTTTTGTACATTGATAGTTCCTGACAAAATGGATCAACATACATTTTTGTTTAAATTTACAACGGTGCAAAAGCAATACGTATTTGGTAGGAACCTTACCTCCAGTTTTGAATTTTTATCGTTTCCTACACTAGCAATATGCAGCCTTTGGAAGCTGGAGGAAGCAAAGAACACATTCTTTCCTGGAGCTCCCTGAAGAAACCAGTTTGGCCCATCCTTTGATTTTAATGCTGAAGGACTCTGTGGACTTCTAACCTTCCACCATAAGGTAATAAGTTCATGTTGTTTCAAACCACTGTTGATGGTAATTTGTTATAACAGCAATAGAAAACTAACCCAACTTTTAAAATCTCCCTTCTTCCATTCTTTCCACCCTCCCTTCTTCCCTCCCTCCCTTCCTCCTTCCTCTTTTCCCTCCTTCCATCCTTCCTTTTTGCCTTCCTTCCTTTCTTTCTTTTTCTTTCTTTCCCCCCTTTTTCTCTCTCCCTTGCTTCCTTCCTTCCTTCCTCGCTTGCTTCCTCCCTCCCTCCCTCCCTCCCTTCCTTCCTTCCTTCCTTCCTTCCTTCCTTTCTTTCTTCCTTCCTTCCTTCCTTCCATCTTTCCTTCATTTTTCTTTCTTTCTTTCTCTTTCTTTCATCTTTCTTTCTTTCTTCCTTTCTTTCTTCCTTCCTTCCTTCCTTCTTTCCTTCTTTTCTCTTTTCCCTCTTTTTCTCCCTCCCTCCCTCCCTTCCTACCTCACTTCCTTCCTTCCTTCTTTCCTTCTTTTCTTTTTCCCTCTTTTTCTTTCTCCCTCCCTCCCTCGCTCCCTTCCTCCCCCTCTCTCTCCCTCTTTCTTTCTTCCTTCCTTCCTTCCTTCTTTCTTTCTTTCTCTTTCTGTCTGTCTGTGTCTGTCTGCCTGCCCGCCTGCCCGCCTGCCTGCCTTCCTTCCTTCCTTTCTTTCTTTCTTTCTTTCTTTTTTTCTTTCTTTCTTCCTTTCTTTCTTTCTTCCTTCCTTCCTTCCTTCCTTCCTTCCTTCCTTCCTTTCTTTCTTTCTTTCTTTCTTTCTTTCATTCTTTCTTTTTCTTCTTCCCTTCCTTCCTTTCTGCCTTGCCTACTTGCTTGCTTGCTTACTTTCTTTCCTGTTTTCTTACTTCCATCCTGCCAGATATGTACTCCCACCTACTTGGGATGCTGAAGCTGGAGGAATACTTGAGCCCATAAATTGGAAGCTTGCCTAAGTAATGTACTAAGTACTTCATCTCAAACAAGATAACACAAAACAAAACAAAGTTGTGGAGGTTGTTGTTGTTGTTGTTGTTTTGTCCATTGTGGGGCCTGAACTCTGGGCCTGGGCGCTGTCCCTCAGCTCTTCAGCTAAAGGCTAGCATTCTATCACTTGAGCCACAGTGCCACTATCAGCTTTTTCTGCATATGTGGTGCTGAAGACTCAAACCCAGGGCCTCGTGCATGCAAGGCAAGCACTCTACCACGGAGCCACCTTCCCAGCCCCAAAACAAAGTTGTTGTTGTTTTTAACTAAACAGTTAATTTTTTAAAATTGATATTTTCTGAAGAGTTTGGTTAATTTAGATTGTATTTGAAAGTAGGTCTTCTAATGAATTAATGCTCTTTTAAATATCTCTCCCCAATTAGACCTACAAATTCACATTTTCTTGTCAATGGATGATTTTCATTTGCACACTGTATCTAGAAACAAATACTTAAATATTATATAATTTACAAAAATGTGTGAAAATTGTTAGAATTCATTTACAAACTAAAACGCCTATTAAAATCAATTCTTCATTCTGCAGTGTTCTCAGTACAAATTTTACACAACTGATTGGAACCATATAGAAAAAGAATCTAGATTACAAATATTAATTTCCTGGCACTTCAATAACTATTAGAATTCTTTAACTCCACATTTGTGTTATTACCACATTCTCTTAGACTTTCTTTTTAATCGCTGAGTGTATTATTTAGGGCATGTTTCAGGGACAGCAATTACACATTTCTCTATGTTGTGATTGGTCAAAACAAGAGATGTCTATAAAAATTGGTATAGGATTAAAAATAAAATGACACATTGAATTGAAAATCCTTTGTACACCTACTTACAGATAATTTTTAAAACGCACCTCAAATAAGTCAATTTTTTATTACTAATTTACTGGTACCTTTAGAACTTTAACATTATTTATGGAACGAGCTATTATCGTTTCTTATTAAAATAACACAACTGTCTGTGGCTGGTAGTGTGATTTCATTTTCAAATTAACACTTCACCTTCACTGGGCATGATTAAGACAGAAATCAAAGCATATTATTTTAGAATATTCATAAAACACTCTCTCATAAATGTGAAATATACAATAAATAAAACTAGCAGTCTTTAAAGCATTGTGAGAAACTTGACTTGTAGCACTAGTGGAAGGCATTGTATAAACTTTTATCCTTTTCTTTCTAATTCTTGCTAATCACCAAAGGATTGTTTACCATGATTACCTCCATGGTACAGAAAGCAGCTACTATCCCTGAGGTAGGATCACTCCAACCAAGGCTTGTTTTCCCCCTTCAAAGTAAAGCAGTCCTGTCCTCAGTCTATCTGTGCAAGCAGCCTCTAAAAAGTCTCTAAGTCCTTAATCTTCAAGCTGCAGGTAGGAAAATTTGGCCTCTTCAAATTCCCAGAATCCCTTGAGAAATATAACAACAAGGCATTGCTAGTTCTCTGTTAAAAGGAGGAGCTGGAGGATTTGCCACAAAGCCAAGAAGAGCCAACTTTCAGATGTCTGCTTATTCTCCGTGACTCTCAGGCCTTTCTTTAGAAGCTATTTCCAACAGCCCTTCCCTGAGTACTTGATTCATATCAATGTGGCTAATTTTGAGAGACTATACTATGTAATTTAGAGTTGGCTATCCAAAGATGATATAAAGATCGATGTTAAAATAACTGAAGAGAACCCAATTTTAAAAACACCCTTGCTTGAATCTTCACAAAGGTCAGTATCCTTAATTGGAGGGGCAGGTGTTAGATAACAGTGGTTGCTGAGAATTCTTTGCAGATGTCAGCTTATAACTCCACCAGAGCAATTTTCAGTTAATATGGGCCTTCAGATGGAATAGTTATGTCCAGCAGCCTTGCTGTTGGTTCTAAATTTGATGCTTTTTTTCCCCACAAAACTGCACATTGATTTCACAGTTGATTATGTGCATGGTTGAATTTTCCACTGGGAGGCTGGTTCTAGAATTTGCCATCTTTGGAGCCATTTGCTGCACACTGACAATATAATTAATTTTAAAAGTTGCATATAAACCAAGCAAATTGTTAAGATCTGTGCAAGTACTCAAAGAGGCTTGTTTGCTTATTTGATGTAAACCTGTAGATATATAAATATATGTAGAATAAGTTTGGCGTCGTTCTTTTTCTCTAATTCTCTCCTTCACCTACTCCTCTCTTTCACCTTCATTGTTCATATTTCATTTTCATGCTTCTATCTTCCAGGTCCCTTAATGTTTTAGGTATTTGTTCTGTGTAACATACTACCCCAAAACTTAGTAGCTTGAGATATTTCCTTTCCTCATGACTCTGTTGGCTGGGTAGCTCTTCTGCTGGTCTCACAAGGTCTCGTATGGCTGGCTCATCTAGTCAAAAGGCTTCTGGGACTGGTCTAGCCCAGTAGCTGCACACATAGGTCTTGGCCTTGATGGGGATGGCTGGAAGTTGTAGTCTCTCTTTCTCTCTCCTCATTTATCACTTTGGCTAGTTTGGGCTTATTCATGGCAGCTAGATCCCATGAATAACCATTCCCAAAGGCAAGATGTAATGAGCAAACACCCACCTTCTATAGACATTTGTTTGTTCACATGCCATTGGCCAAGCTCAGAACCAATATGGCAGAGGGTATGACTACTGGGAGATAGGAGTCTTCAGGAGCCACACCACTTCATACTGTGTGTCTCTATGGTGCCATACCAGAAGCAGAAAGTTTTGAGCATCTTCGCAGGGACATAGGTCTGGTTCTAGTGGTAAGGATAAATTTAAGGTTTTGGTCATTGCTCCATCTTAAATGAGCCAGTGAACTCACGAGTTAGTGTTAATACCTCATATTTGGTTGCAAAAGTTCACAGATAGTGGTATTTTTTATTTCAGTTTTTGTTTTGGTCAATTATGGTGCTTGAACTCAGGGCCTGGGTGCTATACCTGAGCACCCAGAGGCACGTGCTCTACACTTTGAGCCACAGCACCACTTCCAGTTTTTGAGTGGTTAATTGGAGTCTCATGGGGATTCTTCTGCCTGGGCTGGCTTTGAACAGGGATCCTCAGATCTCAGCCTCCTGGAGTAGCTAGGATTACAAGCCTGAGCCACCTGCACCTAGCCGAAAGTCGTATTCTAAAGCTAGAGAAAGCATTAGGTGATGGACATCAAAGGTTCATCCCTAAAGGAATGAAAGGTTCTCATTCCATGATCGGAGCTCACCTTAAGGTACAACAATCAGTAAGAATATTGGTCAATTATATCGAAGTTCCATTGCCTCTACCCAATCCCAAGCAGAAAAAAAAAATTACTCTTGATTTCTTGGTTCTTCTTCTCCATTCCTCATGTTTACAAATGCAAGTATTCTTGGACACTACCTATTAACCACTTCAGTGGATGGCTTTTGACATGGCCTTGCCCTCCACTATGTCCTAAGGACAGGCCAACCTTCTAGTGAGTTGCTCTGATTATTGCTACTCATGCAGAGTTGCATTGTTATGCAATTCCACCGGTACCTGATTTGGGGCCAGTAAATAATTCTTCACTGACTAAATAAAAGATCACCCATAAAATCTCTACCTATATTGACTTTTCTCATTGAACTGGTGACCTTTCAAACCATTAAAGCTCTTGGCCAGTGCTGTTCGTCAGGTTAAAGTTAAGATAGATCTTAATTGAAGATAGACTGATCATTTGAAAACTTTGAGCCACATAATGCTTTCCCCCCCAAGAAAGAAACTTTCCCTTTGTCATCAGTTAACACGATTAAAAATAATGTTGTAAAAACTGTGTTCAATTAAAAAAAAGTCACTCCAAGTCAGAACCGGGAGGAAATGTGGTGACTTAGATTTGCTCTAACAGCATCCTATTCAAGGTCTTCCTAAGTGGTTACTCTACAAGGAAATTGCTAACAGCCATGGTTTTTACCTGTGACTGAAACATGCTGATAACGTGCTCTCATTTCCCTCTCTTTCTGGGTCTGTTAGTGTTATTCTGCTATATTTGGACCTGAGCTCTGACCAAATCAATAAAGTCATTTTTTTATAAAGAAAACAGATTTCAGAAACAACAGACTTGACTGCCGATAAAACATAATACGCTCAAAGTGTGAATGCAGTTTGTTGAGTGAAGGATTTGATTTATGTGCTGTACAGAAACATCTAGTAAGCAGAAATGAAAGTTTTTATTGTCTTGTCCATAAATGACTATTCATAAATATAAAATTAGTGTTTATTAAAATAAATTTAGCATTTCATTGTAAATATGGCCATTGTAAATAACAACCCTTTATTATCTTCGACTTGCCATGCTGGCTTTTAAATTTTAATCACCTCTGTAAAGCAGCAACAGCCTCAGTTTGCCAAGATTTACATAAAAATAAATATCCACTTATGAGTTCAATTTACGATTTACAAATTACTCACCATGTTAAAAGCTTTTGTTTGCAAGATAGAACAGTACTGAAGGAACAAAGGGGAAAGGTCCACGTCACTAATACCATCTGGTGTCAGGAGCACTGAATCTATGGCTGGTGTTAGCTATCCATGGCTATACCACACCGTGTCATCTAAACGCCAGAAGAGGTATGTGTTCTGCTGCTACGTTTGTAGTTCTAGTCTGGATCTATTCTCTGAGTTCCAAACCTTTCTATCTGACTCCTTGGTTGAGATATGCAATACAAGTATAAACAATGCTTCATTTCCAGGTTTGGCTCCCTCCCTCCCACACCTCCACCATTCACTTCTTCATACTTTCTTTTACTTCTTCAAAACAAATTGACCTCCAGAGTGACTTTGACTGGACATAGCATCAGACTGGACCCAGCTGTGTGAGAAAGCTACCCCTGTATGCACCTGCCCAGCACTATTATTGTGTGAACATGAAGTTGACTTCGAGTGAGCTAAACCACCAAAAATCTGTTTTACTTCTCATGACAACTAAAATCGCCATCACTGAAACGATTTCTGTTTGAAGACATCAAATTCCCAGATGGGGTTCTTCTCTTCTCTAATGAGAAAGAAAAGATATTATTTCTATTCATTTATTTATTGTTTTAAAATAATGGCAATAATAATCATATTTTAACACATGAGTGAGTGCTTACTTTGTACCAGGCTTAATTCTAAGCCTTCTACAGGCCTGTGTTATTGATCCTTAGGTGATCCTTTATAAACTCTATGATCCAGCTGAAGAAGCTGAAAGGCAGAGAAGTTTTAGAAGATTCACAGATAGAATCAGAGTGTGAAGCCAGGGCAAACACTAGTGTGAGCCCTTCACTCAAAGCTCCAGTGTTTACACCTTTGAACTTCGTGTATTTGAAGCTAGATTGCATGTTTCAGCGCTTTGTCCCATCTCCCTGATTCAAATCTATATCTCAGCCCTGAGAAGTTCCTCAACTTCCTCAAGTTGGACGGAGTTGTCCCTCCCAATACTGAATAATTCATTTTCCCAAGGTTCTGAGGGAGCCTTGCTTTTTATATTACTTTCTTTAAAAGTAAGACAGACCTTGTCTCCTTATCACCTAGTGAGGAGAAGGAATGAGCTAATGTCTACTTTCTGTGAAGCTCCTTGGGCTGTGGGACTAGATAAATAAGAAAGAGCCTTATTAGTGATGTCATTTAATAAGCATCTTGTCTCCACTTTCTATCAAACTGCATGGAGAGAACTTGGCCCATCCTTTCTGCAGGTGGGTGGGCCGTTTCAATTTGGCCTGTGCTTCTAAAATGACAGCTGATGGCTATAGGCTATAGAGAATGGGAGGGCATAGATAATGTGTTCTCTGTTGTGAGTGGGGTTCAGTGGGACTAAGTTCACCCCTTGCTGCTGCAGGACTCAGAGGGACTTCTCTTCCTATGCTGAGTTACTCTGTGCAAGCCTTTTGTAGGAAGAGAAAGGATTTGCCTCCATTTTGTTCTCTCCTCCCATCCTACCAGACCAATGGGGACGTCTTAAAGACACTTTGATCAAAATTCACCCATTCATATACCTTTTCTCCTTTCCCATTTCTCTTGTGAACTGCCATGGCCCAATGGCCATTGGCCTAATCAAGCATCAGCCACTCCTCCATCCAGGACCAGTTGGTCAATTCTCTTTTTCCTCCTTCCCCTACGGATGCTTATTCATTTCTTCCTGAAACTTGTTTAGTTCAATATTCTCCTCCCAATTCTCTTGTCCCCAACCAAACTTTTCTAGATTCTAACCCATGATGACTAAATACAGGAACAGTCCAAGGATTAATGTACATTCTTACTTTTCTCTCCTGTCTAAAAATCCCTCCTCCATGATCATGCCCAGGACCATGGCCTTAATGTTATCTGAATGCCAGTGCGTCTCATCATTGCACATCTGTTCTGCACCTGGTCTCTGACATCCTGATTGTTCTTTCTTGATGCTTGTTTGATATCGCTGGAGTCAAGATGGCCATCCTAAACATGTCTAATACTGTTCCTCCTGCTCTTGGCTTCCTCACAAAGTTTTTTCAAGTTGTACAGATCTCACACCTTGGAATGATTTTACCAATTTTTCTTTACACTCCATAGCTAAATACCACTGGCTCTCTCCCCAATGTTTTGAATGCAAACGTCTCTCCCCACTGAAGCTAGTTCCTCAGTCTACAGCTGTCTTACCTCCTAGCTAGTCTCTTTGCTTCCACATAAGTCTTTCTAAACCCATTCCTCAAACAGTAGCCACAGTGTTTCTTTGAAAAAAATCTAAACAGACCATACTACTGTTATACTGAAGTTCTCCAAAGACTTCCTGAATCATGCATCTTCAACTGTGTGACCTAAGTTTATGATATACCTCCCTATCCTCTTTGTTCCCTCTCCTCTCTTCCTCCTCTTCATTTCTCCACTGTCCCTACCCTGTCATTCTTGAGAACCATTAAAATTGGCCTATGGCCTGGCTTTTCCCATTGACTGAGATGATCTAAAATATAAGGATCTCAGATAAGGCCCACACCTAGACAAGAAGTAAAACTCTATTTCAAAAATTGCCAATACAAAAAAAAAAGAGCTGGAGAGATGGCTCAGTGGTAGAGCACCAGCCCAGTAATCCCAAGGCCCTGTGTTCAAACATCATCATTTAAACAAAAACAAAGAGAACAGTCCAAAAATGTAAGTTGCTGATTTCAGCATCAAATGCCAACAGATCAAGCACTGATCCACACAAAAATTAAGCCATCACCACAGAAACTGGCTACCATTGACGTGATAATTTCTGCTGTGACCTCACAAATCTATTTGCCCAGAGATAATATTTGAGATGCTTAACACTGGTGTTTGTCAATCAATACTTACTGGATGGGTTCGTTATTATTTCTCTGTTCTGCTCTGGTAGCTACTATAACACAACTTACTGGTTTTACCTTTTGCAGTTTTCTTATTATATTGGATTTTGTTTTGTGTATAGTGTGAATAACAACTCTATTACTGAGTCATAAAATCTCTGAAAGTTCCTGTTTGCAATCATGGATTGCAGGAGTGTGGCAAGATGTGAGCATTCCTGTAATAGCATGAATTTGGTCAGATAATAGTATCCTGTGTGAGCATTTATGGTTTGTAAGTCAGGTAGGTATTTGTTAGCTGGATGATTTACACCCCACTGTTATATTGTCCACTTATGTTCCATGTTTCATCTTTTCAACCTCCAGGCTCCAATTTTTATGTTATCAACTGAGTCAAGTACATTGACTTATGGTGTGATAAGCCAATAATACCAGGAAATATCATTTGTACAGGCACATCAATGGAACTAAAATAATAAATAATGCTTGATGAATACATGACATGTTGGTTTTCTCACATTACTTTGACAGCCAAAAATAAATGACAACAAATAACCAAAAATAACCTACATATTAGTAAAGGTGAAATTAAATATCTAAAAGTTTGAAGTCCTTTGTACAGATATATTTCCTAAGTAAAAAATAAGCACCCAGCATCTGTGAAATGAATTTAAGTTTGAAACACTTTAAAAAAAAAGTAGAAAAATCCCTTGTTCTCTACAATAGACAAACCAGAAATTCACTTAATTTGTTGCTGATTGTTTTGGCCTATAAACTCAAATACTTATTAACGCTGTAAATATGCCTTTTTACCGGCTGTCTGACAGCGCCCATGCTTTCTGTGCTGTCTCCTTAAACATTTATGAGCTTTCATGAATATTCAAATATACAATCTAATGCCTGCAAATGGTTGCAAGTACAAATGCTATGTTAATATTTCATACAGTGATGGGAGCAAATCAACAATCATAAATTTTGAACAAATATGTTGCCTCATTAATAACTAATGAGACATTACATAGAGCTGAAGATTTGGCATTTAATACTAAAAGTGGTGGTTCAATACAGCTCATCAGGCAAGTCTATTTATTGCTCACAGACTTTCAATAGGGTTAGCCTTTTCTAGAGTGGTTTCTGTTTAGGAAAGGTGAGAGATATTTGAGAACAGAATGTTCTTGAATAAAACCTCATTACATGTTAGGAATCAAAATAATACCTGTGAGGAAGTGGCGCTATGGCTCAAGTGGTAAAGCGGCAGCCTTGAGCTGAAGAGTTGAGGGACAACCCCCAAGCCCAGAGTTCAAGCCCCATGACCAAATAATAATAATAATACCTAAAAAAGTGAACCCTTATATGCCAGAGTGTGCTTAATTTGATGTTCCCACTTTTTTAGGAGTTGATGAAAGTGTACAAGATTAATTAGAATTAAATATATGATAGAAACAAAGAAAGACAGCAAAGGAATTGGAAGGGTTAATCATTTTTGCCCTCATGAGATGCGAGGAACTAGAATGTTCAGGCTTTGGTATTGGGGCTTGGTCTTGGGCTCAGAGCATTTGCTTTATGACTCCAGTCTCTCCAAACTTCATCAAGTGCTTCTCTCTTTGGTGCATCTATTTCTTAAGGAATCTAGGGTCTTGATCAATCCAATATCAAATTTAAATTCACATTCCGGTACATCTGAGATGCTGTGGCAGAGGTTCAGAATAGAGTGAAATAGTGGACTCAGAAGTCATTTTGTGTTTCTAATAGTCAGTACATTTATTTATGAATTGCACTAAGGTCTTTTTGAGATTTCTCAGCAATTACTTTACTTTTAATGGTAGTTCTACTACTTTACCAAATCTCAAAGTACTTTTTCACATATTACTTTTATTCCATTTTCTCATGTTTCCCTTTATGTTACTATACTTGTCCACTTTTAGAGTTAAAAAAATCCATCTTGTAATTAAGTGACATGTTAAAAAAGAAGGTAAACGAAAAGGGATTAGTTCAAAGTAGAAAATAGTAATTTATTATTTTGCACATTCTTATAAAATACACAGTATTTATTCTTGACTCTTCAAATGCCTTCTTTGTCATTGGTATTTATAAATTAATGGACTCTTACCAACTTTTATTCAGATTCCATTTTTGGTTAGTTCAGTTATCTTCATTACTCAAGTCCTCATTCAGAAAGAAAATACAGAATTTAAGGGTCAATAATAATTTCTCTGAGCATGTATCCCATGCTCACCAATAGTTATATATTAAAACATTCATGGAATAAACTTGATCGAGCTACATTGTAAGTTTTGGATATGAGAATGAAACTCCTTTGTAAAATTAATATATACTAATCAATTTTTAAAACTTTTTAGTGAGGATCTTCATAGCAATGGACTGTTCTATGTCTTCACTTAAGAAAGTGTTACAGAATACTACATGTGTGATACAATGACATAAAACTAAGCACAAATACACACACACACACACTTAGAAAGCTAGGGAAATCCAAATATGAATGGATTTTATTAATACTGATTTTCTGGTGGGAAATTGTGGCATCACAATTATAGTTAAGCAAGGTGTTACTATTAAGGGAAATTCATTAAAAGGCCCTCAGGATCTCTTTGTAAGGTGTCTAATGCACATGCATCTATTGGTCACCCCCAAATTAAACCACAATTTATCAAGCCATAGTTAAAATGCAATTGAACATTTTTTAAAGTTCCTGTGGCTAGTTAACTGACGGTTTCAAACAATTCTTGTGGACACATGGAACGTAGGCACATTTCAAAAGTGTTCCAATGTGTTTTATGCTCTCATCATGAGCAATTATACCCACGGGAGCTGGTCTATAGAAAGGGTGTTAGGTTAGGCCCTCAGACACTAACCAAAACTTTCTATTCTTGGGTCAGGATTTTTAGCAGGTCTTGTTTTTAGCCTGTTTACTCACTTATAAAGTTTCCATCAAACTAGTATGTAACCAGATGCCACTACCTCATCTCCACTTTTCCAGCTTAATCCAGACCATGATAATGGTAGATCTTTCTTTTCCTTTAATGTATTAGATTTAAATTTTTATTATAGAAAATTTAAGTATATACAGGCGCTAGTTCAGTGTCAACCACCACCTAATGATCAGTTCAAAACCAATCTTGTTTCTTATATGCTTTCACCTACTTCTTTTTCCAGTAGCACCTACCCACAAAGCCCCTAGTGGTTAATCATTCTGAAGCATATTACCAATATCAAATCATTTCAGCCATCCATACTTGGAATATAGTCCTGAAAGAAACAAAATCCCACAAACATCATCACAGTAGTTTTATCACATCTAAAAAAAAAAAGTAACCATTCCTTAATATCCTCAAATATTCAGTGCTCAAATTTCCCTTCTGTCTCATGATTTTCAAAAATAGGTTGTTTGTTCAAATAATTCAGATGAGGTCATTGCAAATGTATCTTATGCATATTTTTTCCCGCTGGTCCAAAAATGAATTCAGAATCTTTTTCAGCCATAGCCCAGCAGATGACCTTGTCTCAATGGTCAGAATTGCACAGAGGAAGTAAAACCAATTTGCTTTTCCTGAACTAGATTTCCTGGTAAATCTACTCAAGCCAGTGCCTCATAGTTGTTTAGAAATTATTGTTGAAAATCTGACTTAAAAAAAAAAACAGATGTTACTTTCTCTGATAATTAATTTTTTATTTTTTTCAGAACTTGACTTTTCTCCTTTCTAGTCTACTTTGTATATTGTTTAGACCAAGGCTGTTACATTACACCTGACCTGAATTTGAATCAAAACTTGGTCAGTAACCAGCTATATAACTTAAAAATTATCTTGGCCCTGGAGTTTTAATTGACTTCTCTGTTAAATGTTGATAGGAGAGTATCTATCTCGAAGGTAAAGATAAAAGGAACTAGTGCAAGTAATTAATAATCATTACAAGCAATTAATAATGACAAAAGGTTAGTGCTGGGATAGCTAACAAGGATTAAATGATATTTATGACTTTTTATTACTATAGTACCTTAGAGTACTACTATAACATCATTTTTAGAAGCCAGGATAATGATACTAGAAACTTCCAGATATCTTGACCATTCTACTTATCAACATAGCCTTTTCTTTAAAAGAAAAGAAGTGGGAAAATAACATGCAAGAGAAACAAATTTACGATGGTAAACAATGGAGCTGCCTTTATCTTGAGAACTGGAGGTAGGGAATGGAACGATTTATCAAAGGAACTGTCCTGAGAGGGGTTACAGGAAGAACAGTATTATGGGCTATTTAGAGTGGAAACATTTGAAGCTGTACCATCTGTTAAAGGTATCCTCATATGACAGAAAAACCGAGGACATACATCATGGCTGACACCATGAGACATTTAAACATATATTCAAGTGAACTGATAAAGAAGAGAATTGCATGTCATTTTAGGATGATTTGCACTCAACTAAAAAAATTTTTTTTGGGGGGGGTCCGGTCGTGGGGCCTGAACTCAGGGCCTGGGCGCTGTCCCTCAGCTCTTCAGCTCAAGGCTAGCGCTCTACCACTTGAGCCACAGCGCCACTTCCAGCTTTTTTTCTTTTTGCTTATGTGGTGCTGGGGAATCGAACCCAGGGCCTCAGGCATGCAAGACAAGCGCTCTACCACTGAGCCACTGTCCCAGCCCTGCACTCAACTAAAATTAACTGTAAACTAACTTTAATAGGTTAAAGCCATTCACACACACACATTCTCTCTCTCTCTCTAAAGGAAGCCATATTTCTCAGTCAGATAAACAGTCTTCAAAGCCCTTCAAAAATGTATTCATTACCTTACTCATGTAATTGTAACCCCTCTGTAAGTTATTTTCACAATAATGAAAAAAGAAAGGTCAAAAACTATGTATATATGACTACATAAGATGATGTTAAGTGAAATGAACCCAAGACAGGGACCTAAGTGGTTTTTTTCTTTCTTGCTATGGTTTCTAACGCACTTATAATGCACTATGTGATTTTTTGTTTCTTTTGTATGTTCTTTCCCCCATGGTATAACCCCTATTTTCACTATATTTGATTCCAGTGCCCTACATCTTATATATACACTTTTCTAATTTAGGGAGGGGAAGGTCAAAAACAAAATGCTTAAATAGAGATATAGGTTGACCCATGTAACAATGAGATGTAGAAGACATTATGATGAAAATTATCTTTACAACTTGTGGGGGGGAGGTGGGGAGGTGGTGGGTAGGAGGGCAGGGGAGGGGAGAAGCAAAGGAGGGGGTAACAATGCTGGATAGGATACAGTTACTCATGTAACTGTAAGCCCTCTGTAGAGTATTTTTACAATAAAAAACATATTTTAAAAAACCATTGTGCATCTATTTTTAGTATTTTCAGCCACTTTTCCAGCAACAAAATGTACATTAGAGAGAATTCGTTGTTTCAAGGGGTCTGAAATGGACAGGTTGTGTCAAAAAGTGGCTCTCTCCTTCACCTGTGGTCATTCAGCATCTCGCATAGTTTTCTATCTACATGACAGAGTAGAATGGTACCATGTTTGGCCCACGGGGAAAACAAAGTTACGTAATAAAGAAAACAAAGCCAGGAGAAGACAAGAAATCTTCAGAGAATCAGGAACATAGCTTTGCCACTTAAGTCCACCATGAAGTTGAGACAAATGGGTCTCTGCGCTTTGGCAGAGAGGAACCGAGAGGCGTCCACGTTGGGTGAAGTTGAGAGCAAACCTTTTCTTGGACGTCAGATTGCCCAGGAATCTTGAAAACAGATTGTGTTTGGAAGGCAGGGTGTGTAAGCCAAGAGCTGCCTGAACTAGTCCAGGCCATGGAACCAGCCAATCTGTACAGGGTGTTTTGATTCTTTTCCTCCCCCTTCAATGATGCTGTTTGGGACTCTGGGCTGACATAAGGGCTGGTGGGTGGCAACAAGAAATGGAGGGTGGGAGGGTTTGGGGATTTTCCACCGCCTGTTCAAAAGAAGAAGAGGAAGAAGAAAAATGGAGGCCACCAAAGGTTGTAAGTAGAGGATAACGACATTTTCATCAAGGAGTATTATGTCCATTTTTCTGGAGGTTGCAGTAAAGGCATATGATTGGAATTATTACCAGGGACTTTAAACATCACAGGATCAAGTAACACGGTCATTGCCCCTGCCCTTCAGTTTGGCGACCTCATTTCGAAACTGCAGAGCAATGCAGCGCCCTCCTTGCTCTTCCCCAAAGTTTCCTCAGCCTCCCATTGCACCCAGACTTCCCTTCCACGCCTCACTTCTCCCAGGAGAGGGGAGAACTGAAAACAAAAATAGGGAAGGGTAACCCCCCAAAACAGAGCATCTCTCTTCCTTCTCCATCTTTCCTTCTCGTTCCAACCTTCTCTTTGCTTCCACCACGGGGCTCCAATTAATCAGCTTCACTTTGCGATCTAAGCTGTGAAGTAGCCACTTACTTTTGCCCTTGGAGCCTAGAATCACTTTCCTGTAGTTGGATCAAGCCAGTGTATGATGTACACGAGGCGTCTTTTCCCCTTCGTAGACAAAACCCAAAACAAACTGAAAAAAAAATACATAGCACAAAGTGATTAGAATAGAAAGTATGAAAATTATCCTTAAGTTGGCAGCCAGAGAGCAGATAAGGAGAGACTTCCTAAGGGAAAGTGATGCAGAGGGCAAACCCTGCTGCTTCTCAGCCAGATGGTGCCTGAAGGGCCAAGAAGCCCCAATTTACTGTGCTCTGGCTGAACCTACGTGGAAGTCTATTAGTGACCTAAAAAGAAACACACAGAACAGAACAAAAGAGGATGCAACTGCCAGAGTTCTTCTTTAGGATTAGATTACAGGATAAGCCTCAAGGAAGCATCCAGACCCATATGTGAACAGCGTATAAGCTAGAGTTGTAGTAGGCCTTGGCATCCCCTGACCTGGACAGAGTTTTCCTCCTCTTTCTCCCTGCTGAGGAAGGGAGGTGGACCCTTGGGTCTACCCTGTTTCACCTTTCCTCGCTGCTTCTCTAATTCTCCATAGCAGAAGAACAAGGACTTCACCAAATATGACGAAGTCACACCAAC
This sequence comes from Dipodomys ordii, assembly GCF_000151885.1. Classification (NCBI taxonomy): domain Eukaryota; kingdom Metazoa; phylum Chordata; class Mammalia; order Rodentia; family Heteromyidae; genus Dipodomys; species Dipodomys ordii. The sequence goes on along the minus strand of NW_012267259.1, from coordinate 6,687,378 downwards.
AAGCCAGAAATTGTTCTCTGCTTACTGAGAGCTTTCTCTGGATGAAGTTCGTTACCTTGTTTGTAACATGGTACCAATAATAACTTCCTCACTGGGTCATTTTAAGTGCTAACTTGGAACATGAGACATTAGTCATTGATTTTTCCCATTATTATTCGTAGCAGTGATAACAGGACAATAGATCATTTGGCACCTCATATATACTCAAGAAAGAATCCCATTGTTTAATAAAAGTCAAGGCATAAGTCCAGCCCATCAGGACAAACAGGTATCTTAGTCATGGAATCAGAGGCTCTTGCTGTTCCCTCCTGGGCTCCTCAGGTGCTAGGCTGAGTGTACTCAGTGTACCCAGCTGGTGTGGGGCACAGTATACCCAGGGCTGGCCAGGTGCCTATGGGGAAAGTTGTTTGGCTCTGAGTAGAGTACTTCACCAGCTCCCAGCATTGGTTATACCTCACTCAGAGAAGTACGGAAACGTTTTACTCACAAATGCCCTTGTGAAACATAGATGAAATATTAACCCTATGTGGAATGCCTCATTCTATGCTCATCCCCATTATCTCAACCAGATCACAAGCTAATAATTGAAGATCGAAGCTAAATCTTGTGCTTCTGACTTCTCCAAATACCCCGCGGGTGTTCCAGAAATATTGCCATTTTATTGCCAAATAGAAGGTACTGTTAACATACATTTCTGTTCAATAACATTTGACCATCTTTAAAAAGGGATCGCATACAAAGACAATAGATGTCTAGGTCAAGGGCAATTAAAACAAGATCGTGGTAATAATTGGTGATGGACCAAGTTGTGGTCTGTCTGTAACAGATACCAGAGCTTCCTGACAACCAGCACAAGAAAAGGGGAAACTGGTTTGCTGCACATTCAGTGATTTAGTAAGAGGAAACATACAGGCTACAACAATTTCCTTCTAAATTGAAATAATTATCTTGATAATTATGTGAGAGATGTCAAACACCATGGTGTGTCTGGTCCTTAGGAGCTAGCTTTCTTGTCCATTTCTGCCTTTGCTCCTGGCCTTTCTTGTCGGTGTACCTCTTGTCTCAGTGATGGTGGAAGCTTTGGTATGATCTTAATGCCATACCTTGCTCTGCCCTGGAGTTTTTGCAGATCTGGTATCTCTCGGAATTCTCTACCTTCATTTCATTTTGCTGTTCTATCCTAGAGCTCAAATTCATCCCCTTTATGAAATCAGTTCCCACTGGACAGGCTCTGTGACAAGGCCCTTCCCACTTGCAAACTAGACCAACCACAACCACGGCAGTCACTGTAGTTCAGAAATCAATTCAGAAATGTTAGCCCATCTACTTTCCATCTTCCACCTACCTTCCAGCTTTAGCCTTTTAGTCTGCAATCCAATTTCAGAACCAGTGCTTTTCTAGGTAGAAAATCCATGTGACTCATCTGCCTGCTTGTTAATTTTGCCTTCCCTAGAATTATCCCTTTTCGTGATACATGCCACAGCTCCAGTAGGGTCTGGGTATACTTTTGTATCAATGCAAAACTAAATAAATAAAAAGGAGGTGGAGAGGAGTAACTCAGAAAGACAAACATGGTGCCCAGGTCTGCTTAAAATCTTTCTGTCCTCTAACATGAAAGTTGGAGGCTCTGGGAAGAGTTGAACTGGTGCTGCAATCAAGAGAAGTCAAAATTTTGTCAAAACAGAATGTCTCTTAACTGGTCATCTCATTAGAAATGAAGCATTGCGCAAGGTGAAGGTGTACCACTTACAGAAGGATTAAAAGAACTCTGGGTTATACTATCTTCCTCTTCCTGGGACTTATTATGCATCTCTAATCCTCTCTGAAATCATGAGTTTATAATATCAGAGTTTTCTCTCTCTCGATGAAGTGTGATAAGTGTGTTGCCCAGGTCTGCAGTAGTTATGTACCCAATAGCTGTGTTCACCAGTCACTGACATTAAGAACTATTAAAAATAATTGATTCTTATGTTCACTATTGGCATGCTTGTAATCCCAGAACTGTAAGGCAGGTAGAGTTCAACTACAGCCTGGGTTACATAGCAATAGCAACAAATGTCTACTTTGGTTGAAAATTTTTCTAGAGAATGTCAGTCCTTCAGATTGCATGCACAAGGCACACTCAGTGAATATTTCCATGTGTTATCTGGCTAGACGCTTCTCTGGAAGACAGAGAGTGTTCAGTGTTAGAGCTAGGGAAGTTACATGTTGAGAGAGCTCTTTCCTCTGGTACAATCCTCTGAATCTTCCAATTTCTCCATCTCAGTTTTTTCACACTTTAAATATAGGTGTATATATATATATATATATATATATATAATTGTAAAGATACTGTACAGAGGGGTTACAGTTACATGAGCAAGGTAATGAGTTCATTTCCTATAGAGCATTGTTACACCCTCCTTTATATTTCCCCTACCATCCCTTTCCTCCCCACCTCCCCAACTCCTCCCTCCCCTCTCCCACCCTTTCCCACCCCCCACCACCACAAAGTTCAGTTACACTTCCAGAAAATGTAAACTTACTGGGAAAAAATCTACAGTTTTCCCATTCTCATCTTTGAGAGAGGTAAATAAAGAAGATGATGATCAACTTGAATAAATAGTATCATCTACTGGATATATTTATCTCCAAAGGAAATGAAAAACATATTTTGAAGAGATATCTGCATGCCCATGTCCATTGCAGTATTATTCACTATTACTAAATATGGAAACAACCTGAATGTCCATACACACAATGGAATATTATTCAACCCTTAAAAAGAACACAATCCTGTCACTCACAAAAACATGGATGAGCCGATAACACAAATATCTATTATCTCACTTGCATGTTGACTCCAAAATGGAGTAGCTCAGTCCCCTATGAAAAAACAGAACCATTGCGGGCAGGGGGGTGGTGGGCAAACCTTTTTATAAAATAGCTTACTCCTGTGATCATGAATCTACTTAATTGTAGCTTAATCTAGTTTTCAGGGCAGATAGAGCCTCCAGGACCTCATCGTTTCTTTAATTTTTAATATACAGAAAGCTGAAATATATTGACTTGCACCATTGCTTATGTATCTATTTTATTATCGGTGCATATTAAATTGTACATAGCAAGAGAATTGATCGCACTCAATCCATCAGTTCTTTAAGGTTCCATGTGAAAGGGGAGTTTTCACACACAAACTTTAGCAGCCCTTGGAGCCTCCCAGGTTTTGTTAGGCCAGTTCTACCCAGCAGTTCTCAGGAGTTGAGGCCTCATGCTGCCACTTCTCCAGGCTGGCCCTGCTGTTCTGGGATGAAGAGTTTGCCCCACCCTAGGGCTTAGGTTAGTATTGTTCTTATGGGGCCAGAACTCTGCACCTACCACAGGTTCCTCTGTGGGTCATACACTATTTGGTGCTCCTTTGAAATCTAGAAGCCACCATGGCCCGTTGGCTCCTGCATTCTGAGGAATCAGCTCCAGGGGCCCCCACCAGGGCTCCATGTTTGTCCCATCTGAGCTGAGGCACAAGCTGAGTCCATGCCTGCTTGAGCCACAGTTTACTGCTGCCAAGGAATATTCTGCCAGAAGCTGGGAGCAGAGACCCAAGATGGCCCTGGGCAGCAACAGCTGAGACCCCACTGGTAACTCTTGGGAGACCTCAAAGTCTGAGCTTTGCTGAAGTCTCTGAAAGGCCTTCAGGATCAATGTTCTCATTATCTTTGTGCCTACCCTCTGGCTTTTATCTCTCCATCCACAGTCATCTATTAGGGCTACCTTAAGTATTCTGTCACAAGTGGATTTTGTTCTTTACAGAGCCAGAATAAGCATTTTCAGTTTTTTTTCTTTTTTGTTTATTTTTAAGTATAAATCTCATCTTTAAATTATTTCTCTCTCGTTTTAGCATAAATGGTTAAAAGCATCCTCAGCATTTTACTCCAACACACCCTAGTTCATCACACTCTGCTTTTGACCAAGTTCCTGCCCAAGTCTTTGTAACAATACTATGTGGATGGTTCTCATGCTCACACTCGGCAGCTTGCTTCTCATTTCTGTCTGAGACATCTTCAGAATGACTCTTAACTGTCTACCTACCAGCATTTTGATCATGGCTACTTCTCTCAATGAAATCTCTACTGTTCTTCCATCTTCTGAGCCCACACCAGCCTTGCCCTTAATTCTCCATTCATGACATTTTAAGCTTTTCCTCCAAACTCTTGCTAGCTCCTTCCAGCCTTTACCCATCACTCAGTTCCAAAGCCACACCCACATTTGCAGGTATTTATTATGACGACAGCCCCATTTCCCGGTACCAATGTTGTCTTAATCTGTTTTGTGGTGCAATCATAAGTCCTCACAAATTGTTTAGTTTATGAATAGAAGATACTTAATTTCCACATTTCTGAAACCGGAGAAGCACAATATTAAGGTGCCTCTGGCTGCAGGAGGAAGCGCTAGAGAGCATCCCTATATGAAGGAGAGAAGAAAGAGCCAAATTTATTATTTATCAGGAACCCATTCCCATGATAATTATCTACAATTCATGGTTGAGAGGACCTAATCACCTCTTCACAGTCCTAGTTGTTAACTTTTATACTGAGGATTAAGTTTCCAACCCAGGGATTTGGGAGAGACACATTCAAATCACAGTAGGTTCGTATCTGCAAATCTAGGAAAACAAAGCTTTATTATCCAAATTAGAAATGACTACAATAGCGATACCATGAGTAATAATTAGTATTTCTCTAGGTTAATAAAAGGAGAAAGTTCAAATCCTTTGACAGATATGATGTTAGCTGTATAACTTACTCCTGGTACAAAGTAGACCAATCTAATATTTTTCCTAGAAAGCCATGATTAAGTTTTGGAAGTTTCTCCTTTACCACCTCAGGTTGTAGTTGGAAGGGAAAACCCTTTGGAGTCCTGTTCTGTCATTTGGCATTCCCTTGTTAGGTTTGCTTGTTTGTTTGGTAGATTATTTTAGGATTTTGTTAAAGAAAGCACCAATAACCTTAACTAATCAAAACTATAAATACCATATGACTAGATAGAAGAATCACAAATGTTCCTTGAATTTCTGTGTATCTACTATCAAAAGGTATTCATCTTTGTAAGCATGGGAGTTTTTATTTTTCAGCACCACATATTTTAATATAGATCCCACTCTTTCTAAATTTTGTTATTGTTGGATTTCTCTCCAGTGAAGCCCTACGTGCTCTCATTAGCCCTTTGTTATGGGTTTTCCTTTGTGCTAAGAATTCAACTCACAAACCAGTTATGGAATTTCTATTACCTACAACTTGATACTGAGAAAAGATCATTGTTTAGAAAAAATGTGGAAAAGATTGTCAGTAGTGTGTTTCCATAAAAAAGTTCATCAAAGGAAAAAAAAGAAGAGTGGCTAATGCAGAGAGATACGAAAAATTGCTGACAGAAGCAGGAAAACTGAAGAGTGGAGACCATGGTAGTTAATTGTTCATGTTTTAGAATGTTGCAAGGGAAAAAATGTAACTTCATAGAACAAGGAGCATTGAAAAAGAATTGTAAAGTGCTTATGTAAATGCATTTTGAAGAAAGTCTTGGGCATCCATTATTTCTTTTAAAACAAGATGGAAGCTTGTACACTTTTATTCCACAAATGTTTATAGTACAATGTGCTCCTGGGTATTTTATAAATTGGAAATTGGTAAAAATCTGAGTTCTGTGCTTTTATGCTTTCAAAATGTGCCAATTTAAACCAATGTTGGTTTTCAACAAGACAGTTGCTCCAAGCAAGTCTTGAGACTATGCCTCTATGGCAAATATCTAGTGGTGGATAAAAGCAATTATCTGGGAAATCATGCATCTCATGTTAGCAGAATATAATCCTTTAGGGCAAGACTTTGTAAAGTCAAAGTATATGAGCATTGCCTTTTCTCTATGTAGCATAGGAGGAGGTGAAATGTTTCAGCTATAACCAAATATCTCCATTACTGTAATTAACACCCTTGAGGACTATATTCTTTTGTGTGTGTGTCTGTGTCTGTGTGTGCATGTGCACATGCCTGCGCTTCTGTTTCAGCCTCCTGAGTAGCTAGGATTGCAGGGGTGAGCCACCAGCATCCACCAAGTCCAGTCTTTTCCATCAAAGCATATTTAGAAAGCTTCTGCTAGAAGGTCTATCAACTACCAAGGAGGGAAATACAATACAAAATCAACTATTTAATCTAGTAAAAGTATTAGGGAGCCTGAAAATCTGGGTGCAGAATCAAGGAGTCTAATAGCAAGATAGAGACATTTTGCAAAGGAGGAATAAGCTACATGTTAGACTTGGAGGAATCACTTAGAGAGGAGAAAACCCTGAGCTGGAATCTCACAGCATCAGTGAAGAGATCAAAAAGGGGTGGGGAATGAGAGAATAAATAACAGGTATTTGCTTTCTTAATTATCTCCAGAGATGTCCTTTCTCGATCTCTAGTCTAACCTTCATTGACGCAAAATAATACTTGGAATAATTTGGTCTCTCTTGGTCATCATGCTCTCTACTGCTGATGTATCACAGTTCATTTGAAAGTAGACCTGGTACCTTGACCTTGTTCTGCGACTAGGAATGAAGATCAGATATATCCAGGTAAAGCTAAAAAGTAGGAGCGTGTGAGTTACCTCCCCTGTCTCCTCCCTGCTCCTCCCCATATATGCATGAAAGAGGGAACAATGGAAGGCCAAGGGCTGAAAAGAGTTTTCCAGCAACCACTAAACTCAAGAGCCTCAACAGTATCACAGAAGAGGAGCAGCTTTAGAATGGAATGACCATATCTTCTTCCCCTGGGAACTCAAATTCCAAACTGGAAATGCTGTTGGGTATTGAAACATTGCCTTTCCCCCTTTTTTGATGACTTCCGTGACTATGCTTAATATCTAAGAGCACTATCTCAAGACGTCAAGACACTGAGGTTTTTTTCCTTCCTTTTCCTTCCATCAGAAACCCCTTGTGTGTGCTTCTGAGCACTCATGGAGAAGGGCATGGCGGCCTTTATTGGAATAACCTTTGGGAAATAAGAATACACGTTTATTGTTCATAATCCTCACTGGAAAAAAATCTCAGCATAAAAACATCCTGGATAGAAATATTTCCTCAATTCTCACTTCTGGTAGTGGTGAATGGGAGTGAGAGCAGAAAACAATGTATGTGACAAACCCTTAATTTAAACATTTACACTGGAACCCAGTGGTATAGCTTGGACTATTACCAATATTTATTATTTTATTGCAATGTAGCTGAGGGTTGTTTTTTTCTTTTTAGCGCAGTAACTTCACTACAGGCATCCTTGGTTTGATTTAATATCTTGTCCCTAGGGCCTGTTAACTCTGACATTGTTCCTTAGTAACCAGCAAAGGTCACTGTGAACAGCATGGTCACTGAGACTGGAATTCCTAGAGGATGAGAACAAGATAATCAACACTGTGTTTGAGGTCACCATTTCCTGGACTGTGTCTTGGTTGGGAAGCAATTTGCTTTATAGTCTTTTCATCAATATTCATGTAACCAACAAACCTATCCCCAACTCCCTACCAACTTGTAACACTTTTTAATTTTTCCCAACCAGTTGTTTAGGAAGGTATGGCTTATTTTGAGGGCCCATTGTAGCAGGAAACTTGTTAGAACCAAACCTATTTATTTTATTTAACTTTGTTGGGAGTGCTGTAATCCTGTTGTGAGAACCCCTTGATTTGAGCAGGCATTCTAAGCAAGAAGGAAGACGAGGTTTTAATCTTATGATTCCTTCCTTCCCTTCTGTTGCTGAGTTCTATTTGTATTGCAGATATTGAGTCCTCAAGTATATTCTTGTTAATAAAATAGACATGGGTGAGTCTTCTAAATCCTTGTACATGTTTCTATTAGATAAAAATCTGCCTTCTTACTAAATATCATTTTTTCTTCCTTGTTGGTACTTTCTTGGTAAAGGACAGTTCACAGCAGGGAGAGCCTGCAGTAAATGTCAGAAGAAACAAACAAGAGGTCAAGAGGCTTACTTGTTTGAATCTATTGGTTTCTTTTTAAATTGACCAAAATGATTGTAAAAGAATCCTATCACTAATCCTAAAAGAGAGAGAGAGAGAGAGGAACAAACAAGAATTTGATGTGTGTGTGTGTGTGTGTGTGCACGCGCGCTCACGCGTGTGTGCGTGTGTATACTTAGTTTGTAATCCCAGCAATTCAGGAGGGTGAGATCTGAGGATGTCAGTTCAACCCCAGTCTAGGAAGATAAATCCAAGAGATTCTAATTAACCATCCAAAACCACAAATGGAGGTGTGACTCGAGTGATAAAGCAAAAGTCTTGAGAGGAAAAAGCTAAGTGGGCATTTGAAGCCCTGAGTTTAAGTCCTAGTACAGGCACACATACACACACACAAATACCAGCACTTGTCAAAATGTCTCTTTTTCTGATGGTTGAAGAATAATAATTTAAAGGAGTATACAAACCTTCTTCAGTTTATCAAAGAGAACCCATTGTATTTTTTTTAAGAAGCTTTCTTTGGGTACGTGTGGTTCATACCTATAATCCTTGCTTCTCAAGACACTGAGATCTGAGGATCATGACAAAGCCAGCCCAAGTAGAAAAGTCTATGAGACTTATCTCCAAATAATCAGCAAGAATCAGAATTAGAGGTTTGGCTCAAGTGGTTAGAACACCAGCCTTTTTTTTGTTGGTCATGGGGCTTGAACTCTGGGCCTGGGTGCTGTCCCTCAGCTCTTCAGCTCAAGGCAAGCACTCTACTACTTGCACCACAGTACCACTTCTGATTTTTCTGGTAGCTTATTGGAAATAATAGTCCTCAGATCTCAGCCTCATAAGTAGCTAGGATTATAGGCATAAGCCTCCAGCACCTGGCTAGAACACCAGCCTTGAGTGAAAAAGTTAAAGGACAGACAGCAGACCTTCAATTCAAGTCTTAGCACTGGTGCAAAATAAAATAAATAGCGGCTGGGAATGTGGCTTAGCAGTAGAGTGCATGCCTTGCATGTGTGAGGCCCCTGGGTTCGATTCCCTGGTACCACATTAAAAACATTTAAATAAATAAATAAATACAAGCTTTCATAATGTTCACAATTTACTCCCAACACCCCATCTGTCACTGAGCCATCCTATCAGTCTCTGCTAAATGCCTTCCCCTGAGCCACTGTTATTTTGAGGGCACTTTCATTTAAGCATAGCTTCAAAAAAAAAAAGTGAAAGCAAAGCTCCTCCTTTTTCTCTACCTTGGTATAAAGTCAATCATTCATGCTCACATCTGATAGTACAATTTCAGATGTTGATAATTTACTTTTGATGCTAATTAATTACAAGTAATCATAAAAACAAATTAAAAGCACTATACTTATTGCAGGTTCTCTTATGCTCCTGAAATAATGCATTTTTATGCATCTGTTTACTTGCTGTGGAAAAAAATGCAATAATCTATATTCATAGAAAAACAACTTTAGTGCTCTGCATCAAAGCTGTAAACTGTTATTGGTTATTTGGGTTTCTTTTTTCCCCCTAAAGATATTAAAATGGAAGAAGGCAAGTGAGCCTCATCAAATGGAAGACATGAATGCATTCAAGGACTAACCCCCAAACAAGGATGTGGAATATCTTTCATTTCTATTTGCTTGCTTGTTTACTTGTCTTTTTAAGAGACAAAAAGTATCACTTGCCTCCTGAAAATGAGATGGAATGGTGGAGGACCAGCTTTGGTTTGCAGGCCTAGAATGGACATAAATCTCCAAGAGAGCCCAAAGGGAGGGGATATACTTCCCAGGGTGTTGCTCTTTAACAGAGAGATCTTTTCACCCCATTTCAGAAGTGCATGCAATGAAACCATAATGTATCACTGGCAAAGACTCTGCTTGACTCTGTTGCTCATCCCACCCCTCTTCTTTCACTCCCCCTAGAGGCAGCATGCGGATTGACAGTTGAGGACCAGGAGGATGGGATTCTGGGATGGACTCCTGCCTCTCCCATTTCTTACCAGTCTCCCTGGGTCTCTGTGCATCTGCATCTTCAGTCATTTCCTGCACTGATCCAAGTGAACATTGAGTAATGAAGTTTACCCAAATAATCAGAGCCACAGCTACTTCTCCTGAGCTGACTGTAGGGAGGGAATTGTCTATAATCACTTGTGTTTTGGCAAAGACTCAAAAGCAGAAAAAAGGGAGATGGCCTCAAGTGTGGTCTGACTGATGGATGTTGGCCAGGGGTGGGTGATGGTAGACTGAGTAGAAGAAGAAACCGGAAGTTGTGTGTGATTGGTTAGAGATACGTCTTTGCCCTTCTCTGGTTGGTCCAAAATTGGAAGCTGGAACAAGAGTTAAGGGATCTGTCAGTTATTAATCCAATCCTGGTTGAGGCTGGCAGTTATAAAGCTTGTTGTTTAGCTTTCTGAAGACAGCAGCCTGGATTCTTAACAGCCTGACTAGCAAGAGGATAGCTTCCCGGCTTGTTTGTAGTAGGCAAGAACTTGGTTTCTTAGTCAGGTTGCTGAAAATTCTTGATTTTGTATATGGTCCTGACTTGTGCTCATTTTTATAGTCAGTCTCTCTCACCTGAAGAAATGTTGAGATGCAAAAAGCTTCTAAGTGGTCATAAGGTAGTATGGCCTGTTTGTGTGGTTATTGTTTTGCACCTGTGCATATATCTATGTATGTGTTTGTGTGTTGTGCAAATGCATTTGCACACACCCACATATTGGTAACAGTAGGAAAGAACAGACTGGATTTGAAGCTCTGTCATATAATGTCAATCTGGCTTCTGATTAGGTTGGGCAAATTGCCTAATCATTTTCTATTTCAGTCTTCTCTGTCAAAAGGAAATTCATATGCCCTCATTCCTCACCCATCACCTCTTTCACAGGAAACAACCCCTAGACAGTAGGTTAACATGCTTGGGAGAACTTTCCAAGGTGCCATATTTGCATGGTCATGTGACCAGCACAATGGTCAGTCGGCATGGAGGGTTAAAGGTGGGCAACTTTCTTTACCTGTATTTTAAGATACCTGTAGTATCTTATTTCTTCATACCTTTACCCCCCCCCTTAGAGGCAGATTTTATCCTCTATAACATCCTTGTCTCACAAGGATGAAAAAAATCCCAGGGAAGAGGCTCAGTGGCTGGTTGCAGGTTCCAGTCTCTATAGATTTCAAGTGGCTTCTCACTGCAAGCTCACAGTATAAAAAGTCCTTGTGTATACAACACCCAGGGACTATTAAAGACCTACCATGCCCCTTGGAGGGGGCAGGAGATACAGAGTAACCTTTGATGATTCTGTCTTTATTCCTCAAGTTGGTAGCCATTCCTTGGTTCTCTTTCCAAATGGTCATTGATCACCACATTTTATTTGACTATTTTCTATCATTGGGAGCCCTGGGTTACACTAGGAGATGGGGTAAAATAAAGCTGGAATTTGTCAAATAATATAGTTAAACATCTTACAAATATTTCAAGACCCTTTGATAACTACCAGGATGCAGTATAATTTCTGTACCTATGCATTAAACAGCTTCAACCTTAAACCAACTCAAAAACAGATGTCATGTGTTTGGCTCAAGATGTATGTATGGGTTTGAATCTGAAGAGATCTCTTAGGCCTACTTTACAAACCCCAATTTGTAGATCCTGGGGCTAACATGGAAGCTAATAGGAGTCACCAGACCTGGAGACATTTAATTTCTATGATCAATTCGTTTCAGTAACAAGCTTCAGACCATTTGTTTAGAAAATGATTGTCATTTACACTTTTCATTGACTTTCAGAAAGGTGTGTTTTGTTTATCTACTTAAATAATTTGCATTTCTGAATGTTTCTATGCCCTTTTTTAGTCCTTGAGAATCCTCAGGAACAACATGTCAAAGCATATGTCCCTAGCCCTATTTCTAGATGTATAGAAATACCAGGGAAGTCAGAGACACTGAGACACCAAGCAGGAGAGTGCTTTGAAGGAAACACACCTGGCCCAACCTGGCTGCATCACCTGTGACCTCCAGTAACTTCACCTCTGCAGCCCATGCTTCCTTCAGATGGAATGGGGGGGGGAGGCGTGGCAAAAACCCTACTACGATTCCTATGGAGTTTAGATGAGGTAAAGTGAAAGCAGAAGGTCTGGTGCAGAATTGGCACGTAATAAATGTTCCTTCCCTTTCCTTCCGCCCCCTGACTTTTAGAACATGTCGCTAAAAGAAGGAAGTAGTCTAATTCCTACAAATCATCTTTGAATCACTCCCCAATATTCTTTGAACCCATCCAAAAATGGATTGTATCTTTTCTCTTCCTTGTTAATCTCTGCTTTATGCTTTGCAATGGGAAGAAGGGAGGGGGGCCATGAGGCTGCCTCTCTCTGTTCCTCAGTTGTCCTCTTCAACATCCTAGGGCATTCTTTCACATGATCTAGGCATGGGACATACCCAGATCTTCTTTAATTTCTACCTTGAGGACTTATCAGATACCACTCTCTTGTCCTGTGTTTTCTCTGCCCCTCCCAGGGAGCCCAAAAGGAACGGAAAAGCATAATGTGGATGAATGTGATTCATCTCTACTTAAGATCTGCATGTTCGCTGAGTCCAAAGAGCTTTCTTATGCAGCAAAGCAGTCACTTAGACAACAGGGTGGTTTTAAGCTGGATTATATTTTCTGGACTGACATTTTAGAACTTCCAATTGTTTGGAGCACAGAGCAGGGTAACTGCATTGGGTTCCTCTCTCAAGCAGTATTCCAAATAGATTTAACAATATCCTAGAGGCAATTATTTACTGCCTTACTCTCATAATTGTCCAGCTTGAACTGTGAGGAAATGTAATCAATCTACCTCTTGTTCATGGTCTCTTAAGACATTAATATATTTTTAAAAGTCACTCACTGCACCAGGTGCAGTCAACTTTAATCCCAGTTATTCAGGAAGCCAACATGTGAGGAAGATAGTTTGCAAAGCCAGCCTGGGTAAAGTTAGCACAACACTCTACCTACAAAAAGCTAAGAGTAAAAAGGACTGGGTTCATGGCTCAAGTTGTTGAGCACTAAGACATGAGTTCAATCCCTAGTAATGAAACTGTATTCGCTGTCATTAATAAATTTAAAACAAAACCACACCGAGTGAGGCAATGTTTCAGTGCTTAGAAAATAGATCCCTACCTATTGACTGGGTTCTTTGATTCAGTCTAGAAGAAAGAATGGAACTGTTGTACAAAAGGGTGTACTCAGAACAGCTGTTTCCTTTAGTGTCATGTTGAGGACCAGTCATGAGAGAAGGAGATCACAAACCTAAAATACAAGATTGAGGAGAAAATGCAATCCTTCCATTATTCTAAGTGAGGAAGAAGAAGTTGGCAGGTTCTCAACCTGAATTTGTAACTGATAAGTAAAGATTCATAAAATTGAGTGGCAGATATCTGGGCTTTGGTTTGGTTTGGGACAGGATGTGAGCAAAATGTGTCCTGGTGAAAGAATCTGGGAAAGAATTGGTCAAAGGTCTGGCAGAACCATGGAAAGCATTAGAGTTGATGTTACTCAATCCTATTGTAACTTACCTTTATGTCCAGAGTGGTAGTGGTGGTGGAAATTATCTAATGACAGCATTCTTTAACAGCAGGTGGCTTAGGACCCTGGAAACCCCCAGGCAAGGTTGAGATCCCATGATCTGTATCCTAGACGTGAGTTGTAAAAGAGCAAACTGAGGTCATTTGACATTCATTCACTTTTTACTTCAGTTTTTTTTCCATTTGTTTGTTTGGACTTTTTGACAGGAAAGAGGGTTGGTATGCAATAGTTGATTGAATATCTTGTGCCAGGCACCATGCTAGATGATGCGGTAACAAGCAAAGGACAAAGGGGCTGTATACTTAATTATAATTTTAAAGGTGCTGTTCTAAATTGTAAAAGAAATAGATGGGCACTCTCAGAATAGATTGTAGGACCAAGAAAAAAAATTTGGTGATCTGGAAATAGGTGGGATTATTTTCCCCAAGTGGAAAAATTAGAATACATATCTTTGGTACACTTAGTAAATGTTTAGTGACAATGCAATAGTCTCTTTTTAGGAGTTTCTTCTCTGTCTCTGTCTCTCTCTGTCTATATGTCTCTGTCTCTGTCTGTCTGTCTCTGTCTCTTTCTCTGTCTCTGTCTCTTTCTCTGTCTCTGTCTCTGTCTTTGTCTCTCTCTCTCTCTCTCTCTCTCTCTCTCTCTCTCTCTCTCTCTCTGTGGTACTGCAGATCAAGAGACTTGCACAGGTGGAGTTGGGGATTTAGCTCAGTGGAAGAGCATTTGCCTGGTGAGTACAAGGCCCTGAGTTCAGTCTTCAGCTCTGGGGAGGGGGGAAAAAAGAAAGAAAAGCTATAAAAGAGACTTGCACAGGCTAGCTCTGTTCTCTATCACTAAGCCACACCCCCAGCCCTCCAAGTAATTTCTTACTGACATATTATTCAATTAAATAAATCCTGAGTTCTCAGGTTGAGCTACAGGCTCACACACCTGAGTCTTCATCACCCAGATTATGTTTCAGGGTATCTGCCCACCCCAAAAGTTTCCCTTTCATTCTTAGCCAGTACCTTGCTCCCAAAGGTAAACCACCGACCTGACTTCTTGTCATACTAGATTAGTTCTGAATGCCTTGAACTTTGCAGGAATGGGAGGATTTGGTATACATTCTTTGTGTCTGTGTTTTTCTACTTACCATTAACTAGATGAGATTCATCCAGATTATGTAAACGTCTTTGTACTTGAATGAGGTAGCAGTGAAAATCATTCCTAGTTTTAGGATTTTCTTCAGGGGAGTTAATTGGCTGGGAAAGGGGAAACAGATGGTGGAAGAGAAAAAAATGTAAAAAGTTTAAATTCCATGAGGGTGGGATTCGGTTTTGAAGAGGCCACTTGCTGATTGTGTATCTTGAGAACAACATCTCTACACTTTGGTTTTCTTCTCTGCAAAATAGAAGTCATAATCACTTACTTTGCAGAGACATTCATATATACAAAAAATCACTTCTAAACTGTAAATGGTGACACAAAGTAGCTTTTATTTATTTTTCATCAGTAGTGGGGCCTGAACTTTTCTGCCTATGTGATGCTGAGGAATTGAACCCAAGGCCTCATGCATGCAAGGTAAGCACTCTACCACTGAGCCACCTTCCCAACCCCAAACAAAACAGCTTTTAAAGCAGGTACTAGTTTACTGTTTGAGCTCAAGTTGTGAGGGTATGCATGTATATTTCTGAATGGCTAGCATTAGGGAAGGACAATTTTTCATATCAATTTTGCACTTCTTTCATGCCTTTTCTAAGCATGCTCTTAGCAATCCATTGGGTTTTATTACTGTAAAGCAATTTAATTAACATTCAACGATTGTCTTATTAAACTTCCAATTTTTATTCTAGTTGCATGTAATCTGAAGCCAAAACATGAGTTGTGGTTCTAAGTTCCTGGGATCTGGTTGCCAAATCAAACAATACTTTGAATTTACCAGACTTGCTAACACCTGTAATAATGCACGTTTTAAAAGCTACTCTCCATCAAACATCTACTTCTTTCTGCTACAAAGTCTTGCATTGTAAAACAGCAAGAACAAACATTCCACCGAAGGAAGGAAAGGTTTTAGGTTTCTTGTTAGTCCTTCCCCCACTTCAATTTTGTGACCACAAAAGGAAAATGTAGACATGAATGTCTCTCAAAATAAGAAGTGATAGGAAATGGCTCCCACTAAAAAGTTTCAATGTAAATCAAGTTATAGAAAGTGAAATTTTGAGGCTGACTTCTTAAATTTCTTGAATTAATTGGTAAATACCTCACTTGTTCTTTAGCACGATTTTAAGTTCAAAATTAGAAAACAGATTCATTCAAATTCTCTGCCAACTGTTGTAAATTTTCTTGCTGATGGAAGGAAAAAAAGAAAGAAAGAAAATTCATTTTCTCAATGGCTACATTGCCAGCCATCATCTGGACGGTTCTGTCTATAAACACGAAACCAGAAACGTTGGCAGGAGAAGACATTAACCAATCCACTACCAGGCTGTAAGTAATACCACATCCTCCACCTGGCACCATTAATAATCCTATTCAATGAGCCCCTTATTATTAATATTACTGGTATAAAAAATGACCCCACACTTACAGGTGTAACTTAATGAGGCCCATGTTTTGGCCAGATGTATTAGTGCTGCCACAGTACACATCTTTGTGAGCATTTCATAAAAAGAACCATCTGAAAGCATTCATTCCAAGAGCATATTCATCACGTAGCATGGTCAGCCGGGGAGTGACGCTCTTCTACTTAAGTTTAAACAGATGGAATAAAAACCTGGGAATTAGATTCAACATACCTTTTTTGTTTTTTTTAAAGTAATTATCTGATTTAAAGTGCCAAATACATTTTCTTCATTTCATTCCCTTCCTGAAAATATGAAGAGCTGGCTCAGCTGTCAAGCCCAGAGTTGGGAGAGATGCCTGCCTTGCAACTGCCCTCCACCTGCTACCTGGAGACTCTGGACTCTGCCATTGGATTCCTTTTTCATTCCTGGCATTTTCCATAATCTAGAATAGATTCCCATCAAATCTCAAGCTGCCATTCAGAAAGAGATTTAAATAAGGAGAAGAATAACATCTAAGTGTCACAACGGAGACTTTGTATGTGAACTTTCTGATCTGAGTCTCCTGGAGGAAGTGAAGTAACACGTGAGATCTGTCTACTTGACTCCTTGGGGACAGAGCACCTTGCATTATCCACCTACAGCCTAGAAGCCCTGTATTCACAAGCATTTGCAGGAAAGCTATCTACGGTGTAGATCAATTGACTATCTAGCTCTCATTAACACTCTGCAGAGGGCTCAAGATTGGTATAGATGTTGGCTTTGGTGCAAAAGGGTTTAAACAGACCTCAGATCACTCTTGCTATAGGCAGGAGAGTACAAGGGAGAGAATAACAAAGCCAGATGCTGGTACTCCCAGAGGTGGGCACAGAGGCTTTTGATTGGCACTCCTTCAAACTGAAGAACTAGAAGTGTTCAGAAAAGAAGACCAGGACAGAGGTTAAAGTGATGGGTGGCAGGATTCAAGGATCTTCATAGCCAAGGAACTCCATTGTGGCCTAGATTTAATACAACTACCTCAACACAGTGGGAGTACAGAGTTTAAGATGTGGCCCTCTCTCTTCACAGCTATGTAAAGCTGTTTGTTAAGCCTCAAGCACAGGGTCCTTGGGGGAGAGCTTCTGCCTTCCACATAGCTAGTGAGAGCATCCCCTTCCTGTTCAAGTAGGAGTTCCCTTGAAAGGAGTTTCAGAAATGCAATCAATCCTATAGCACTGCATTCGTGGTGTCCCTGGAAAACATGTGAGTATAGTAACCGTGCCCAATCATTTCTATGCATTTCTACACTGACATTCCATGCACCCACTTGGGTGGTCCACTCTTCAATCCACCTCTGCATTTGGCATAGCTGCATAGCAATAAGGAAATGAACAGAGCTAGTTTTCTAGTTCAACTGTTCCCAGGGCTGGAAAATCCACTCCCATTGTCCAGGCTATTCATCTGTGTTAATCATCCCTTAGGGAAGGGACATTTTGGATTTGATTCTTCTTTTCCTTTCTAGTCATCTCTGTTGGAATCTCTCATTCTCTCCCTTTCACTGTTCTTCCTCCTTCTCTTGACCTTTGCTCAACTTTCTCCTTCTACAGATACTTCTCTTTTTTCAGATACATGTGGCATACAACATGGGCCTGGCGAACCTTCTAAAGTTTTCCATATCACTACTTCAGTCACCTGAAGAAAGAATCATTTCTCTTTCTTGACTTTACTTCCAAAATTCCTCCAAGAAGGAATTTTACGGAACTCCCTTCTCCTAACCAATCCCTCTATGCAGGAAGAAAAATGCTTCAGATGGTAGTCTAGAAATCAACTGATAGTTGCAGCCAATCTTTGGGAAGCAGAGCTCTGAGCAGTCAGGAAGAAATAGAACATTAAAACGTGTGCTGGTCTCAGCTCCGCCAGAGCATCTGACTTTTTTCTGTTTGTAACACAGCACAGAAAAATCTGCTCAAGTCAGGGATGGATTGATTGGAGCCAAGCCAGGGACACAAGTTGAAAGGATATTGCTTATCTGCAAGAGTCATTTATGATAGTGGAAAGATTTAGCAATATAAAACTGTCTGGCAATCAGAGATTACCTTGGTAAATCATAATAATAATGATAAAATAAGAGCCATATGATAGAATATTGTGCACTCAACAAAAATTCTTTCATGGGATATTATTGAGAAAGCATATTTCAGATCTGAGGATTTCATAATATTTACCCTCTTAGGAGATATAAATACCACAGAGCACAAGTTGAAATCACAGTATCTAGAAATAGTTGAAGTCCAAATCTGACTTTGCCAACCACTATCAATTTTTCTCATAAAGTTATTATCTAAGCCTGATTAGATAAGACTTTTAAATCTTTGGCTCACTCTGTTTCCAGCAGATCTTCAGGGCTATTATGTGATTTTCAAAGCATTTGATCAAAATAATTGTCATTAGCCTCTTGTACAAAATACATTTAAGTATATCAAGCTGATAGATCAAAAAGAAAGAAAGAAAACTCATTTGGCATGAGACATGTTCTATAGGAAATACAATCCTTTGTTTCCTTTGGATCAAGTTTGAGGAAACATATGAATGACAGTATAAAAAAACCTCAAACTATCTTTGCCTGGGGTGTACCTTTTCGGTGGAAAAATGCAGCATCTGAGATTCTATTGCTATCAGTTTGAATGTTAAGCTTCTTCAGGGACTATTAGCTATTTGAAAGAAGTCGTGCTTTAACCAGTCTTAAGAAAAGTGGGCAAAGCACAGTAAATGAGTAAATCAAGTTCAAAGGAAGCTGGAGTGACCAAGGGAACAGAGTCCTAACAATACCCAAGCCAGAAATGTCTGCCTGTCGTTACGCCCTCTCTGCGCAGTTACACACTTGGAAGATCCATTGTCTTTTGAGGTGTCTTTGTGAGGATCATGGAGCAGGCATACAAAGAGGCATCGCTTTAATTGTGTTGCAAGAAGAAAGTGCGATGAGCGCAAAATGACAGAACACTTGTGCAATTTATGTAGCTCTTTAATACACTGCGCTTTGGTTTAAAGAGGTGGGGGGGGGGTTACATGTGTTAAGTGCTCCTACAAATCTACTTTACCCTTTCTTGGAAAAGGGCAACACAATAATAATGGTTAAATTTATGTGTGGGATGTCTGTATAGTAGAGCTGCTCAGATCAGTAAATATTACACCGTAGTCTTACTGCTTCTGCTTTTACTCTTTAAATATCTACAGCATAATGCTGTCAGTGAAGTGAGGGACACAGCCCACACTTTTTAAACCTTTTGTGGTCTGGCTCTAGATAATGAACAGAAGATTATAAAACCTAAACTGGAAATGGGCTCCCTGCCCTCTCTTTTTCCCAGAATCTGCCCACCCTGCATGGATATGTCAGTTTATTCTTTCTTAAATAACATTTTCAGAAAGCATACTTCTCTATTGAATTTTATATCCGATCTATTTTCATCTCTGTGTCCTTATAAGTCTCCAACAACTTTTTCATGCTTTTATTTCCCCATTGGGGAATAAAAATCTCATTTTTTATTTCTCTTTGCATGAAATATACAAGGGAGATTTCAATGTTTGTTCATTACACCCCCCACACACATACACACTCACACATGCAATATCTAATCGGTACCATTTTAAAAGAAAACAAGCTCAGTGCTGGTGGCTCATGCCTGTAATTGTAGCTATTGAGGAGATTGGTATCTAAGGATCATGGTTAGAAGCCAGCCAGTGCAGGAAATTGTGTGTGAGAGACTCTTCTCTCCAACTTATCAACAAAAAGCTAGACATGGAGCTGTGGCTCAACTGATAGAGCACTAGCCTTCAGCACAAAAGCTCAGGGACAGTGCTCAGGCCCTGAGTTCAAGTCCCAATTTCCTCCCATATGCAGAGTAAACTATAGAATATATACAGATATATGTAGATATATATGTGTAATATATATATATATATATACACAATATTCACATGCCAACTTGAATATTTGGGCCCTCCTGCTTTGTTTTATCATGAAACATTTCTGTTCTTTGTCCATAGTCAATGGGACCAGAGCTGGACACCTGACCCATGACTTGGCCCATTCTGAGTCTCTCTTATAAGAATTTGGATTGTGAGACAAGAGACCAGAGGTCATGGTGCTCTCTGGCCTGTGAAAAACTTGGAGCAGAGAGAGAAGGTCCGGTTAGAGGAGCAAAAACATGGAGCAGATGGCAGATCATGTGGCCCCAGAGAGAGAGAGAAAAAAGAGACAGAAAGTAGCTGCCTTAGCTCTTGATGGTTTTCCAGGTCTCGGTTCAGTCTTCTGAGGACTGGCTGTACTTCCTGCACAGGAGACTTTGTGACATCGCTGTATGAATCTAACAAATCCCTCTGGTCTGAAATTAGGTGGAGCAGATCTCTGTTTCTGGAGCCCAAAGGAGTACTAAGATAATATACCTCTATTCATGTGAGTCAGACACCTGTAACATCTACATACACATATACACATATGTACCTATATAGTTCAGCCATATTTATATAACACCATGTGCTAGATACAAGAGACAAGATTTAAAACCCTGACAAATACAAAAACTTGGCTTTCTATGACACTTAATTAACAAAGCAGGCAGGAAAAATCAACGTTCAGTGAGAAGAAAGCATTGCACAGGCTCTAAAGAATTTGGAAGTGGAATCGCAGGCTGACAGGCAACTGAAGCAGGGTTTTCAGGAGGAGAAGATTCCAGCTTCATACCCTCATAATCAACTAACAAGGTTACTACAGGGATCTAAAAGAAAAGCCAGAAAGAAGTCTCACAGATTTGTCTGTCCAGGCTGGATTCAAACCACAGTCCTTCTGAGTAGCTAGGATTATAGGCGTGAACACCAGCACCCAACTAACATTCTTAGAGATGCATAGAGTTAAGCCCTTCATTTTAATGAAGGTTCTCTCTCTTCAGCTGAGATTATATAAGATACAGAACCAATCCAGATGCCCCTCAGTAGATGAATGGATCAAGAAAATGTGGTATGCACACACACATACGCACACACACACACACACACACAAAATGGAATTCTATGCCTCCATCAGAAAGAATGACATCACCCCATTTGTTAGGAAATGGAAAGACTTGGAAAAAATTATATTAAGTGAATTAAGCCAGGCCCAAAGAAACATAGGTCCCATGGTTTCCCTTATTTGCAATAACCAATACATGTCTAGGACAAGCAGAAAAGTCAAAAGCTATATACATATGACTATACAATTAAATCATGTCTATGCTCCCAAACCAATTGCAAAAAGAAGGAAAGAAAAGGAAGAGGGAAGGAAGAGAATAAGAGAGAAGAAAGAGAATCCCTAGACATGGGCATGAAGATGTAATTGGAAACTAGAAAGTATGAGGGAGATAAAGGGTTGAGGTATTAGCTTGAATCATCATAAAGCTTGAAACTCTCTGAGATGGACTGATCTCGGTTTAGTGGTGCTTTCTCTGCATGCAGAGTGGAGCCCTGAATTTCTTGGACTCCCTTCAAACTGAGCTCCAATTCAAGAGCAGGAGCTGAGCCCCAGTCATTCTCATCCTTGGATTCTTTTCCTGACTAGCCCACGTTATGTTCTGCTTTAGAGGCTTTATTCACGCTCTATCCTGACTGATTTGGCTTTACTTGCTTCAAGTCCACCCTCTCCTTAGGCCCAAGTCAAATGCCTCTTTCTTCCTGAATCTCCGTGGACCGACCCTGTGCTCTCCCTAGCTTCCTGCCTCAGTTGCAGCCATAGCATATTGGGACATAACATATTGGGAATAGCATATTGACACATTGCCTTTATGCCTCAACTATTTTCTGTAAATTACCTGAAGAAAGGAACTGGAATATCTTCCCTTTGTATTGCCTTCATTACCCAGAATACTGTTTGATGTTACTTAAAGAAAACAATTGTTTGCAGGTTTTATTATTGAATCTCTTTGAATAAAAGGAATCCCACAGCAGAGGCATTGCCTGTAGGAGGTTAGATGCTCTTTTGAAGTGTGTCTGCTATCTACTGGCTGTGTTTGAAATTCCTGGAAGGGGGGACACCACAAATGTAAAACATTACATTTAAAAATAGTGATCGCAACCTTTTTGGGACAAGTGTATGAGCAGAGAAGGTAAGATGCATCTTCTTCTGTTGGATGCAGTTTGATAGAAAGGGGTCAGTGATGGGGAGGAAACATCATCATGGCTAGCCAGGCAGTGAGGAGAGTGCTGAACCCTACAGAGGTATAGTTTCCTAAAGTCCGGGTCTGCCCAGGACTGTCCCTAAGCATTCTCTGAAGGGAAGTGCCTACACCTGAGTGATGACAAATCAGCTACATTTCATCAGGCCCTAGGAAAGAAGACTTTGCTTGCTTGCTTACTTGCTTTTTTGTGCTGTTCCTGGGGCTTGAACTGGGTGCTGTCTGTGAACTTTTATGCTTAAAGCTAGTGCTCCATCACTTGAACCACAGCAAAACATCTGGCTTTATTTATTTTTGGTGGTTAATTGGACATAAGAGTCTCTTGGAGCCAGGTGCTCATGCCAGTAACCCTAGCTACTCAGGAGAGTGAGATCTGTGAATCATGGTTCAAAGCCGGCATAGGTAGGAAAGTCCATGAAACTCTTACCTCAGATTAACCACCAAAAAACCAAAGTAGAGCTGTGGCTCAAGTAGTAGAGTGCTAGTCCTGAGCACAAAAGCTCAGGGACAGTGCACAGGCCCTGAGTTCAAACTCAGGACTGGCACATACACACAAAAGAGCTTCTCGGGTTTGTCTGCTCAGGCTGGCTTCAAACCAGGTTCCTCTGATCTCACCTTCCTGAGTATCTAGAAATTTGATCTTTTATTTTTCAAACATTTCAAATTTCACTTTATAAAGTTGAAATTCCACCATTATTATTGGTGAGATCAGTATGGACTCTTTTGCATTTATTTATGGACGTATAAAAGAATAATTTTACTCTTGCCAAAGGGTTTTCCATGGCCCTGATCCATAGTGATATTTTTTTCAATGAATAACATAACGAAGACACATTCCACTTAGGAATACCTTAACATAACTACTTAAAACATGTATGGTAGCATATAATTTATTTTAACAGACTGAAATACATTAGCTGTATTTCAAGCTCTATGACTCGAAACACTCTAGTTCTTCCTATCAATGACTTTGTTGAGAAAGAAACAAGGACCACCTACCCACAAGTTTCCTGGGAGTTCCATGGTAGCTGCTCTCGAGCCCAAAGAGAAGAAAGTAGACAAGTTTACGCTCTTGGGATTTCGCAGGTGTGTTTTCTGCCTTTAGAGATGCCTCAAGTATAAGGACACAGAGTCTGATTTTGGCAGTAGAGTATCCTGAAGGAAGTCAGCTCTCTGAGTTTGAAGTCTAGCTGCATCATCTAGCGGTTGTGTGATATAGAGGGGGAAAATATCTTTCATCCTCCTGAGCCTCAGTTTTCTCATCTTTAAAATGGAGATGAAAATGGGTTCTGATGTACCAACTTCTTTGAGAACAAGTGATTGTAAACCTCTCAAATGCTCATAAGGGCCTGGTGCTTAATAGACATTTAATTAAATGTTAGCTCAGCAATGGTAGAGGCCTGATTCTGCACCATAAGAAGAAAAGGCGCGGATGACAGCTGTGTCCAGTCAGTGTTGATAGTGAGAGGGGTCATCTGACAGTATGCTGACAGCATCCTCCAGTCTTCCAGCATCATTTCAGGCCTCCCTCCCTGGGGATTTCACCAACCAATTCCCATATGCTAAGTTTCCCTCCAGTAAACCAATGCTATTGCTGCCCTGAAGGCTGTCCTGTGCATTATAGGATGGGCAGCAGAGTCTTGGGCATCTCCCACTAGGTGCCAGTAGCACACCCTCAAATGGAACAATGAACAATATTTCCAGAAGGTACCAAATGTCCCCCAACTAGGGAGAGGAGGTCTGTTCCTATTTGACAATCACTGATGTACCCTAATGCTAGATATAGACTTTTTTTTTACCTATTTCTTGTACGAAACTTTTTATCTATTTTACCAGACTTTAACCAGAGTTTGCAGGCAGGGACCACCTCTTACACCCCATCCAGCATCCGCACACTACAGATACTCAGATTTCCTGCTTAATACAAAACAACCAAGCTAATTGGTTTAACATGTTCATTTCTGATTTGTGCTGACATGGATTGAACTAGAGGTGATATCAAAACTATTTCTTCTAACCCATGAAATGTCAATTACTTCAAACCACATCCTTTTCCCTAAAATACATGAACTCAATGCAAGCTGGGATTTTTTATTTTTTGCCTTTTCTCTACTCCCAATTCTGTCCCTATTTCACACAATAGCCAGGTTCTACAAAGTTTGGTTACAATTGCCATCTATTCATTTCCTTCTTTACAATGAACTGGAAATATCTCAGATGCGTCGAAGATGTTGTTCTAGAAGATCCTTTTGTCACAGGCGTCACAATGTCTGAATTTTAAATCAGTGGAGATGCTCAGCCAAAGAGGAGGCATGAGGACTTGTGCTGTGTGCCTTGCGCATGCCTGGTGTGTGTGTGTGTGTGTGTGTGTGTGTGTGTGTGTGTGTTCATATTAGGTCTAGCAGGGGTACACCAGGAGACTGTTTGTTCCCTCAAGAGGCTTATTATCCTGACATTTATCACATTCTGATAAATACAATCCTGCACATCTAGTTTTTACTGCAATTTTATATTTCATGCTTTTTTGGTCTTGCAAAGAGAATCACCCATGTGAGTGCAAACACCCCCAGGTACCCAGGGGAGTAGATGTGCACGGCTAAGTTTGGGACTTACTATACAGGAGGTTCAAAGGCAAGACAGAATCACATCTGTCACGACTTTCTACTGGATGAGAAACAAATCCCTATTATGTATGTCTGGGGCCACAGAATATGTCCAGTATCCAAGAGACAGGTATATCACATCCTGCAGGGCAGCTCTTGAGAGGCCCACAGTGGGCACAGGGGAGAGAGTGTGCATCCTAGATTCACATAGACCCTGAAGAGGAGCGATGACCACCAGCTCTAGGAGTAAAGCAATGAGCTGTCACACTGATGGGAACTGACAGTGGAAGTGGAGTCGGCTGCTGAGACAAGGCCCATCAAAGTGCTAATAACAAAGCAGGTGTAGTCGGTCACCCTGTAAGCCCAGCTACTCAGAAGGCAGAAAGAGGATGGTCGTAGCCCAAACCCAAAAATGTATGAGAATCTATCCAGGGAAAAAAACCAAAACACAGTAAAGCAAGAGGCCCAAGTGGCTCAGCTGGTAAAACACCTGACTAGCAAGCATTTGCAAAGCCCTAAGTTAAAGCTCTAGTATGGAAAACAGTACCACCAACAATGAGATGATTCATGAGGACCCAAGCCAGAGAGGAGAACAGCGTGCGAAAGAACTCTGCTGGACTCTTATGCAGTAGATGCCCTTGTTGGGGATCAGATTTCCCAGGTATCTTGGTTGTAGAGCATATGCTTTAAGCATATTCCAAGCCCATTAACTTCCCTTTTGTTGACCACCTGGCTTCTTTTACTCCTTCTACTTCTTGTTCTCCTCCTCTTTCTCCTCCTCATTCCTCTCTTCCTCCTCCTCTTCCTAACATTTTTCTCTCCTGGCTTTTTATTTTACTTATATCAAGATTAGATAGGATAAGAGAGAGATAGAGAGATAGAAAGGTAGATAGATAGATTTGTGAACATACATTGGGTGGGTGGGTCAATTAATTACATGAATTTTCTTATTGCAATTGTTCCACAAAAAGTGTAAATTGTCCATATACTTCACCAGTAAGAAGGTGAGCAGAGAAACTGAGACGAGAGGGTAAATGTGTTTAACATGTATATACCTGTATGAAATACAACAGTGAGACTACGTTGAACAATTAGCATATACTTGAAGAATTACAGGAAAGTAAACTGGTTCCCGAGGAGAAGGGGGTGGTAATGCAAGTGGAGAGGGGGGAAGGTGGGTGGACATGATCAGAATACTTTATGTACCCATGTGAAATTATGAACACATGGGAATGATGAAGCTTGTTACGGATGGTATGGATTTAATTGTGTGTATTTATGTGTGTGTATGCATGTGTGTACATGTGTCAGTAGTGGGCCTTGAACTCATATACTCCCTCTCACGCTTGGCTCTTTTGCTCAAGGTTGGCACTCTACCACTTGAGCCATAGCTCCACTTAGGAGGGTGGTTTGGGAAGGAAGAGGGTGATAAAAGAAGGGAAGGAGTGAGTGTAGTCAAGGTGTGTTGTACACATATATGGGCATGTGAAAATGTAACACCTTGGTCCAATTAATCAATGCTAATAAAAATACGGAAACCAAAGGGGACCCAACAGAAGAACCTGGAGTCGATAAGGAGAGGAGACAAAAATACTAAAAAGTGATGTTGTACCATTGTGTAAGTAGCACATTTTCACCTTTGGTATTAAGCTTGCCTGCTTCGGTCAGTACTCAGTGAGAGAAAACAACAATATATAAATAGCTCTCTAGAAACATCGCATTTAAAATGTAGCTGGTGCTGGGATTGGAGGATCGTGTAGAAGAATTATTTAAAGTTTAGAACACTTTCTGTGAGAGGGAAAAGAAAAGCCAAAAAGACTCTCTTCACACAGAAAATAGTAACATCTGCTTAAGAACACACAGCAACCCTACATTCAGATTAGGACAGGAAGTAAGAAATAAATAAATAAAATAAAATAACACATCCAATTGAAACTGCAGGAGGACACAGTAGACAGAATGTAATTAGTTGGGTTGACTATCAGCCAAAACCTCAGGCAGCCACCCCCTTGCTCTTATGAAAACTGCCTGGAGATTTTTAATGATAATGAGCAGCTAGGATCTCAGATTTAAATCTTCCTTGAAATGCAGGGCGCCATCCTTCCCTCCAGCAAAGCTGGGATATTGGTTCTGAATTGGCTCTGAAAAGCTCTGAGAAAGGTGAACCCTAACTCTATACCACAGTCACTTCTGTCCCAAAGGGTTTGGGTGTTTTCAAAGTGAAGACCTTTTGGTGTATGATATACCAGACTTGGGCTTTGGGAATGAGTGTCTATCTCTACGGTAGTGTTTCCCTTTGCAGGAGGAAGGAAATCTGAATTAGAAGTCATCACTGTGTTCATTCCATGACCAGATATGAAGGAGTTCAGTAGTATGATAGGCAAAGACGGATGCTACCAATTTCTCCTGTGGCGGCTCCTTTTCCAGCATCTGTGACAGAGACACTGGAGGGAGTGGAATATAGAACTACACGTCAGAATTACTTTTGAGTCCTAACTCTGTCTCTTCCTTGACACGTAACCTTGAATGTCCCTTAACCAATCACAACTACAAAGATAGAAAAGGGACTTCAGACTGACTTCTCAAGTCCTTTTACATGATCAAGCCTGCTATTTTCTTGTTCTTTGGAATACATATACACAAAAGGTACTGTTGATGGTGCTTTCCTGTGCCTGCGATGGGAAATTCTCAAGACCAAGCTGGTCCAAGCCTCCTTCCACGCAGATTGTGTGTTTAATCTGTCCTCTGGCTAATGACTGCAGCTGCTTCCTGCAGAGCTTGTTATAAGATCTATAAAAGGCCGAGATATTATGGTTTCAGAAGCAGGTAATGAGCATACACAAAAACCACATGGTTTTTTTTTTCCCTTTCCATTTGGATTTTTAGTTTGTGGGCTTTCTGCACAGGAGTTCATGGGTGTGATGCCAACTCTCACAGACAACAAGGATTTATTGTATTAATAATCTGCAAATTATGGATCACAAAAACAAAGACATTTGGGGATTTCATTGAACTTCTACCAAAAAAGATGCCACCATGCTGAGGTTTTCAAGTTTTCCACCATGCTCGGTTGAAATTAATTATAAACTATACATCTATTTGCATATTAATTATGAAAACATACCATGGAATATATTTAGGATAAAGTACAACAGTAAAAAAAGGCAATTTATGCATGCCAGGTTCCAAATCAAATGGAATGCCCAACTAAGATGTTGATCTAACTCGAGGCTTAGTGATAATTGTCTTCAATAGTATGAGAGCTTAAACCATTCAAATGGGTATACAACTAGGTCTTCTGTAACTTTTTGCTTTTAATGTTGGATTGTTTTTAATAGTATCTACCTGAATGGAAAACCAATTGTAAAATGACTCTCAGTTCAGATAAGGCTCCAAAACATAGAATCCAAGTGGTGAAAATTCTTCATTTTGGAAAGTGATTTTTTTATTGTGACCTATTACCTTTGCTAAAACAATATGCGTTCTAAACATTATGCACCAATATCTCCCAGATTTCTCTTGACAAGAAATAATTTCTCCACAGAGCATGTCTTTGGACCGCAGTTGTCTTTGAGAAGTCCTGGCTGGTAACTTGTTACAGGCTCCACTGGTTTCTTCTTAACTTCTTAACGTGTGTTCTGTCCTTGGAGCCATGGCTTGGGATTGGGGCAAAGCAAAAAGAATAGACACTGGCAGAATTACATTTCTTGTTTATTTCATCAGGGGCTGACCTGCTACTCCCATTAGTGCTTTCTGGCCAGACTTTCATGTCCCACATACATTCTGCTCACATCTGACCTGAAAAGCAAGGGAAAGGGAGAGAGACATGACCAGTTGGGGCTATCTTGAAGTTGGACTATGTAGCTCAAGAAAAGTGTTGTTGTTGTTGTTGTTTTTATAGACATTCCACCGTTATAAGATGGAATTCAAGACTTACAGACCAACTGTTTGTTGAAACTTTTCTTCTAATTAACATGCTTGAAGATTCAGTCTTTTGGTAGCTCCTCCCCTTCAAGAGTGAAGTACAAATGGAAAAAGAGAACAGTCCAGCTCATGGAGAGGAAGGAAGGCAGAGGGAAGGACTACTTTTCCAGCTTTGCTTATGTAACCAGCATGGTGCCAGGTGCCTTGCATACCGAGTTCAGTCACAATCCCATATGAGGACCAAGTTGTGGAAGGCTAAAATTATGACAAAGAAAGTTGGGAAAAGAAGATGGATGTGGGGAGGGGGGCGCTAAATAAAGTATCTCAGCTGAGAGAAGGACTTGCACCACCTCTTCAACAAAATTCCATCTGGGCCTTTATCTGTCTCTTTCTCTTCCTCCCAGCCACCTTTATCTGTGTCTTCCCACTCCCTCCCCACACCTACCCCCCCCACTGCCATCACCCTCTATCCACTCTTCTCCACTTCCTTCAGACACTGAGAATGCTCTTCCTTATCCAAACTCCACCAAGTTCTCTTTCCTCCTTTATTTTCATCAGAACACTCTCAGTTCCCTAGCTTTAGTTAAAATAAAATTATTATCTTTAAGTAGGAATTGCCATTTACCACAGTTGTTATGAATACAGTGCATCTTGACCTCTGTCACCCCTTTCAACATTGTCACCCACACCTCCCAACGCACCCTTTCCTGACTTATCTTAATTTTAAGTTATATATTTATTTTTCTGGCCTTTGAACAATGCATTTTGATCCCGGTCATCACATCAAAATCTTCAATCCCCTTGGGTCTACCCCTTCCCTTATAGTTCTCAATTCTGTGGTATATACAATGAATTCCTCCTGCATTCTGCCTGTTTCCCTGCTTCATTCTTCTATCCTTCCCCCACTAGCTCCCCTCCACTCTCTTGTGAGTACCCATTTCCTAGTACTTATTTTGTTGGGCTTTGACTTCGATTTTTAAAAAATTAATTAAACTACTTACATTCTCCATAGAGTCTATTCTACTTCAGTTAATTCATTTGTAACCACTTGCTTACCACCCAGTGTATTTAGTTGTAGACTTATAGGCATATTCTAGCTATCACAAATGAGGGAAACCATGCAGCCTTTGCTTCTCTGGGTCGGACTTACTTCGCCTTAAAAGCAATTCTACACCTGGGCATTTATCCAATAGAGCACAAACAAAGCCTCATTAAAGCTATCAGCACAACCATGTTCATTGCAGCATTAAGCCATTGCCAAGATATGGAATCAGCCCAGATGCCCTTTAATGGACAAATGGATCAAGAAAATGTGGCATATAAACACAGTGGAATTCTACTCTTCTATAAGAAAGAATGATGTTGTATCATTCATACAGAAATGAAAAGACTTGGAAAAAATTATATTAAGCAAAGTATGCCCTTGTTTTGGATGGTTCTTTATAATCAGCTCTCTGCATCTGACTGGTTCTACAACACCACAGCTTAACTAGTAAGATCACTCATAATCTCTTAATAACCAAATCCTACAGAAAATACTGAGTTCTCTTTTTACCTGTATGGTGTGTAGCTACTTGCATTCTGGACCCTCCCGCTCTTGATTCACTACAATTGTTGGTGGTGTTTCCTTTAACCCTTTGATTCCTTTGGGGAAACCCTTTCTGATTTCTCTTGTAAATCTCCTCCTACCTTCAAATGTTGGTGCCCTACAGAATTTCTGTGTGTATCTCTCTTCTCATTTTGTGTACTCTCAACAATTTCATTCACTTATTTGTTTCTCTCTCTACAATCATTGTGAGTTCTGGGTCCCCTTGAGTCCTGGACTCAACCCTTTGTTTTCAGGTCCTTACTGGACATTGCCACAGGAAGTTCTCAAACAAAACACATTGAATTTCCTCTCAATTCTGAACCTCTTCTTAAAATCTGCTCCTCAATTAAATGTCATCTCATTTGACCACTTACCTAAATCAGAAACTAGAAGTTACTCCAACTCCAGGCCAAACTTTACATCATCCTCTGCCCCAAGCAAATCTTATCTTGTCATTCATTAGTGGACAGGTGTTAAACATATCCTAGTCCTCTCCATTGCTTGAACTTTGAAAACAGATGCTTAGTGTGGCATCCAAAGTCCTTTAGATGCTGAGTGTGAACCAAGTTTTCATCTCATCTCTGTCACTCTCATTTTCAAATTTCCACCATGATTTATGTACTTAGATTAAACCTCAGTGTTTGCAGCAACTCAAATATGCAAGGTCTTGCTCATTGCTCATTGTTATTTGTCTTTAGAACATCTTTTTTTGACCCATGATCATTTATTATGTATTTTTCAAGACTTACTTCTGTTGGAGAATTTCACGCAGTGTCCCCAATTCTTCTCCTCTGTACCATGGGTCCCTCCTACTTCCTTCTACCTCAGAGGCAATTTGTATTCTGTATTCTGATTATTTGTCCAATCAAGCTTCCTATTAGTAGTGAATTCTTCCCTTAGCCTTCTATTGGCTTCTACTGGTTGATATGGTTCTTAGGTAGATGAATAACCAATTCAAAGCTCTCTTCCCTAATTCTGGCCTTCTCAAGTGTCACTGATATTCAAATGACATAGTTTGCTCCCCTCCTTTTTATCTGACTGATCTCCTTCCTGGAGAAAAAATGGGCAACTGACAAAATATCTCTGTCCCACCCCTCATCATTAAATAATAATAGAATTCAACTTGAGGGGTAATATAGGATTCAAAGAGGAAATGATTATACCATTTGGGTACTGTGCCTGTATTATCAGATGTGCTCAGTAAATACTAGGCATTCTTTTTAAATAATAATCTTAGATAGTTGTTTTTGTTAGAGAACAGAGACAAAGATTTTAATTTAGACTATAGTACAATAAAAATTGTCCGTGCCCATGAGCTCTTTGTATCTATTGCCCTGATTTTTTTTGTTAATAATGCCAACCAACAGAGAAATTTCACTTTATATTTTGTCCATGTGCATCTGTCACTCTTTATACCTTATGCCTCCTCATCTTTTTGCTTCTGAAGTCCCTCAAATTGCATGAGCTCCTAGTCAGTCTCAATGCCCATATTAGCTCCATCTTCCATTCATAAAGCAGGGACATGACAAGACCCAACCAAGATAATCTCTTTTCTAAGATTGTAACAGAAGACTGGGATTTCTTGGCATGATTCTCTTTCAGCCAGTATGACGTGCCTTTCTGAAGTTCTCTTAACTTTCAACTCTCTGGTACTTGGTTATTCTTTTCATTGTATGAGTTGTGAATTCACCACATTTCCCATAAGTTATTTTCAGCCTTACATTGGCCAAATTGGGATTCTATTGCTCACAATAAATTCATCACAACCAGCACAACATTGCTAAGCTTTATCAACACTGAATGAACAACTTTTCTTTTGTATGTATTTTTTATTGTAAAAATACTGTACAGAGGGTTACAGTTACATAAGTAAGGTAATGAGTACATTTCCTATCAAGCATAGTTACCTCCTCCTTTGTTTTTCCCCTACCATCCCTTCTCTCTCCACCTCCCAAACTCTTCCTCTCCCCCCCCAAGCTGTAAAGTTTGTTTTCAACATAGTGTCTTATACATCTCATTGAAGACATGAAAGTTGGGAGGTTTTCTTTTATTAATGTGAGCCATATCCTGGCTTCAGCAACATTACAATCCAAAAGGGACATGAAAATAAATACAAATTCAACTCAGGATCTCAGGAAGTGCTAGGTTAAATCATGTATACAGTTCTCCTTTTTTGTAAGTAAAACAGCTATTACCACTTTTGCAAGGGTGGATGAAATCAAATTATACTGAAAGATTAAAAAAAAGAGTTGGGGGAGGGAAACCAAGAAAATAATTAGCACTGTGAAATGGTAAAGCTCCAGGTAGGTAAGACTTTAGTTGGACCTGGAATGGGGAGTGGCCTCTGAAGGAAACAAGAAAAGCTTAGCTGAAAGGGTGATACAATCTAGGAAGGACCCAGAGATGGGAAAAGGTACTTACTTGGAGGGTCAATAAGAAGCTGGGGCTGACGTGAATGAAGGTCAAAGCAGGACAATGTCTCCAAGGTAGTTGTAGAAGACAGAGTAGTAGTTCCCAAGGTAGCTATGCCCTCATCTCCAACATCTATGGATTTATGAAGAGATGCAATTGTGCTGACAAAAGGAATAAAGGTTGCAGGTGGAATTAAACTTATTGGTAGCTCCTGCCTGTTGTCCAAGCTATTCAGGAGGTTGAGATCTAGAAGATCACAGATTGAAACCAGCTGGGAGAAAGAGAAGTTCTTAAGGATCTAGCTCCAAAAGTAACCAGATAAGATTGGGTTTGGTTCAAGTGGGATCCTGTCACCTGAGCGAGCAAGCTGAGCAGGCAGGCTGAGCAAAAGAGAAGACCAGAGTTCAAATTCTAGTACTTGGGGGAGAAAAAGAAAAAGGTTGTCAACTCAATGTCCTTAAACCAAGAAATTGTCCTTGTTTGTTTGGATGGGTCCAGTATGCTCACAAATGTGCTTATAAGTAGAAAAAGGCAGAAGAGAAGTTTGGAGTGACTTGATATAAGAACACAACCCAATCTTTCACGCTTTGAAGATGGAAGAAAAGGGCCACAAGCCAAGGGATTTGGGCAACCTCTTGAATATGAAAAGATGAAGAGATAGATTGTCCCCTCCAGCCTCCAAACATTGGTATAGTTCTGCATACACTTTTATTTTAGCCCAAGAAAAGGCCTAAGTTGGACTCTGAACCTGCAGCACTATAGGACAATAAAATTCTGTTTATTAAAGCTATGGAGCTTGGGACAAGTTTTTTTTTAACTGCAACAACAGAAAACAAATACACTGTGCTTTAAAATAATTAATAAATGATAACTCATGTGGATTGAAGATTACAATGGATATCTAGCCAGTCAAAAATGCATGCCAAATATCAACTCAGGGTATATGGGCTCTTTCTAGGGGAGCTTGAACTCAATTTCATCTATAGTAAGGAAGTCACGAATATTTTCCTTAAACAAACAAATTAACAAACAAAAAGCTGTGCAATCACTGTGGTAGTGAGAGCAATGTTAAATCACCGGCCACACTTGGGGTAAATTTTTATTTAAAAGTTGTCTGATTTAAACCTAATAGCATCTTTATAAATGAATGATTCACCTGTGGGGTCTGCCAGATCATTCTGTTTGATTGTTTATGTATAAATTATTAATGCAGTAGGGGCTGTGGATATTTACAGCTCATGCTAGGCAGAGTTCTTTGGCAGTCACTTTTCTCAGCAAGAGAATCATCTAAATGAAAAAAATTAAAAATTCATAACATTTAAAGGCTTCTTTTCTGTATAACGACTTGTAAATTACAAGGCTCAATGTGTTGGGGATTTTCCCCCCCTCTTTTCCCCAAACATGAGATAGATGATGGCAACAAGAACAGGAGCAAGGGACTGAGTCTACAAGATAATGGTGACAACATTCCTTTAGGAAGTTTTGTGTCCTGCTTCTTTGCTTGTTTGTGGTTTTTCTGTTTTGTTTTGTTTTGAGAATCATCTTGAAATAAAAGGAAATTTTGTCTACTCCCTGTTTTTCTACATACACTCAATAATACAATCATATTTTTGTCCAAACTGTCCTATTCATGCCATTAGCAATTTAAAAACTGCTTTCTAAGTCAAAAAACATAAGGAACCAGTAGTGAGGGACTCTTGTACAAATGATGTTATTTAGACTGTTGGTTCTGTGACGTGACACATACATATATGTGTATACATCATATATGTGTGTGCATATCCGTCTATGTATATGCATATATTCCTTTTTATTATTAAAGAGGAAGCCAGCCAAGTGCTGAGGGTTCACATCTGTTATCCTAACTACTCAGAAGACTGAGACTTAAAGTATCACAGTTCAAATCCAGCCCCAGGAAGAAAATCTTGTGAGATTTCATCTCCAATTAACCAGCAAAATACTGGGCCAGAGGCATGAATCAAGTGGTAGAGCACCATCTGTGAGCAAGAAACCCAGTCAAGAGCACAAGGCCCTGAGTTCAGACCCCAAACCAACATGAGATTGCAAGAGAGAGAAAGAGAGTGTATGTGTGTGTGAGACAGAGACAGAGACAGAGATAGAGAGACAGAGAGAGAATGACAGACAGGACATTGTTTTAGACTGAGTGGATGATATTTCAGATCTCTGTTGTTTAATTAACCAGCTATGGATCTCAAGTTATTAGTTGACACCTCACTGTAAAGTCAGGATAAAAAGGTCCTCAGAAAGCTATTCTACCCTGTATCTCCAGTATAGCTCGTTTAATTCTCATAGCACCATGCTATGACTGGTTCTAGTTTACAAGGACAAAGACCCAGCACTATTATTTGTATATGATTCTGTGTCCCCTGCAAAAGTTCCTGTGCTGGAAGCAGAGTCCCTAGTGCACAATGTTTATGGTGATCAGACTGTAAAGAAGGCTAGTCGGAGGTCATCTGGTCAACATGGCCCTTGAAAGAGATTAATGCAGCTCTTGAGGACTCTGCCTCATACCTGTGGGAGAAAATTATACGGAACAAGCCTAGTGTGCATTTTTCTCTCTGGATTCCTGTCTCACCCTGTGGTCTGCCTCGCTTGTATGTGTGCCCAGCCTGGTCACATGGGGACTCAGCTAAGGGGACCCTTACCAAGCAGATGGGGCCACCACATTTGAATTTTCAGCCTCTAAAACTATGCATTACATAAAAGCCTATTCTTTATAAAACTCTCAGCTCTTAGTAATTTTTTATAGCCACAGAAAACAGACTAAGCACCCCAGGCTCAGAGAAGTTCCCCAAAGCTGACCCGAAGGAAGTCCCACCACTAATAAGTAGCAGAGCCGGAATCTGAACCTACCCGCTCTGACCCCAGAGCCTGTGATCTTAACCATTTAGTCTAATTACTAGTTTCCTTCCTCAATTTGTATCTATATGATTATCCAAATAATACTCCATTTCAAATTTTTCTTTGAAGTCAGCTATTGGCCCTGTTGAATGTGTTTTCTCCTAATATGGCACTATAAGGTTGTATATCTGTTCTAGGTTAATAAAGACAACTAAACAGAAATAAAATGCTCAGTGGAAACAAATACCACACATGTTTAGTAAAAAAAATGTAAAAGAAAACTGCTCTAGCATACAGGAGACATGATCTTTCTGGACTGCCATTATGAAATACATTTTACTACATGAGAAAAAGATGACAAATGAAAATTACAATAGAAAAATTGATCAACTAGTTGAGGGTCGATGAATGTAGAAAGTTGGTAAGTTGGCACCATGGATTTTATTTTTATTTAATTTTCCTTTAAAATTTAGGAATTTTTTTTCCCTGATATAGTGCCATGGTTAGCACAGTTCTAGCTATTTCTTTTTTCTTAAGAAAAAGATGAAGAGGGGCTGGGAAGGTGGCTCAGTGGTAGAGCGCTTGCCTTGCATGCATGAGGCCCTGGGTTTGATTCTTCAGCACCACATAAGCAAAAAGAAAAAAGCCGGATGTGGTGCTCTGGCTCAAGTGGTAGAGCGCTAGCCTTGAGCTGAAGAGCTGAGGGACAGCGCCCAGGCCCAGAGTTCAGGCCCCAAGACTGGACCCCCCCAAAAAAAAAGAAAAAGAAAAAGATGAAGAAAAGGAAAAAGGAAGAGGAGGAAAGGAAGTGGATAAATAAGTTGATAAGATGTAAGAGGTAAAATGAAGTAGTTAGTTGTCTGTGGGACGAGTTGAAGAACAAAACAGAGTGGTAGTTGTATTTGAAGGTATGTGAGGATGAAATCCATCAGTACAAAACCTTCACACCCAATAAAAGAGGAATGTATTTTCTGCTAACATTTCCTATGGGCCAGATCAAGAAGGAAAAGAGATGAGCTAATACCAGCAGTAAACCCTGCGAGCAGCACACTGGCATTTTGGAATCCTAAATCAGAAATGGTAAAGAGACATAAATGGTATGTGAATTCGAAACACCACATTCCAATCCACTTTATGGGGGTAAACTTGTATTTGAGTCTTGTATATGTCACAGTCAAGGGCTGAAATTTATAGTTGTATATGTCATATACATATGTAACTATATATAACTGTATATATAACTATATATTAGAACATATATAACTATAAATAACATATATAATTATATATCTATGACAACATATGTATGACATACATATGGCATATATATTTTTATATGACACACATATAAATGTCATATATAAGACATGCTATATATGACACACATATGTAATATATGTAATATATGTTGTATATAGTGTCACATATGTTGTGTATGTGATGCATATTTTCATACATGTCATATGTGATTATATATGACATATGCTATTATATGTCATATATACAACACATACTGTCATTTATGTGTGTTGATTACATATATATGAACAAAAAATTTAGTACTAAGTATCTTTTTTTGTTGTGGATCACAGATGAGCCTATATCTGAATCTTGAATGACTCATATACCTTGCTTATATTGATTCTATAGGTAAGTGCCTACTTACATCTCTTCACTAAGGAATTAGATTGTTGCCCCTTGAGTGTCTGTTGACATTTTCACAAAACATTCTCAACCATTTTCCTCATGAGAGAGTAAAAGGGAAAAAAATGTGCCTTCCAGCAAAGCAGGCTTTATTAGGTACCAACTGTTGTGAAGTGAGGCGGATGGATGGGGAGGTTTGCTTTGAAATGTTCCAGGGATTTCATCATTCTACACAATGGAGAACTAAATACTCAGAAATTAAAAGAGCAGATCCAGGATCTCTATAAGGAAAGCCTACAAAAGATTTGTGATCAAAAGGAAACCAACGGGATCTTCAACACCTTCCTTTCAATAATGGGCTTGTGTGGTTCTTGGGATGGAGAAGGAATGCACTAGAAGCTCCAGACAAAGAAGGAAATGACATGAGCCAATTTCAACTGTTTAGCAAATGGGCCTAAAGACAAACCTTATTTACCAGCCCTGACAGCAATTCAGGCTAGACAAAGTAAAAAAAGTTAAGCAGATGACGTCAGGTACTTTCAAGTACTTAAAGATAAACAAAATTAAAAATAATTCATAAAAAAGACATTGGGAAAAATTGGACAGCCTCCTGCTGCGACTCTGTCCACCAATGTGGTGGAAGCCTGTCCCAGCTGCTCCCAACCATAGGTCCATACTCTACGCATCACTGGGGCCCAGTCTGCCCCCTGGCCCCAGTGGTCAGAGGCTCAGGGAGTGTTGCGGTCTGCGGAGTTGGATGCTTTCTCATTCCTGTTTTGTTCTTGACCACAGCCTGGGAGATGACTTGACGCACTGGGTCTCAACATGTTTTCAGTTACTCTGTATTGCACGCATATGTAAAACAAATCTGGGAGGCTGCAAGTATGTGACCAATTACTTTGCTCCTCTGCAAAATGTTTATTAAATTTCAAAAAACGAGATGATACAAAGAGACAAACAACAGAAGCAATCACAAACCCCAAACAATTTTTTTTCAAATCTATAAACAATTTTTGGAAAACAGTCACGGAACTATCCCCAACTGCTTTGCCAGTACAGTACGGAAAACAGATCTCTCTTAAGACTTGGGATACTTTCAAGTGTGTCAGAGAGACCAGGGCATATCTGCCTAGATACTCAGCGTGACAACAAATCACTGAAAAATCCTGGTAGCAGAGTGCCATGACCCAGCACTCATGAGAAAAAGCCAGGTAGCCTGGTGGCCTTTCATAGCTATAGGTCTCTTAGGAAGGAAACTGCTGGAAACCTGGGTCCAAGGCCAATTTCTGCCTCTCGTCCTATAAGGAATATTGCATCAGCCAATCAAGCCTTATTTCTGTACCAGGGGGAAAAAAAGCTAATCTACGCCTGCATCACCTATGCCAACATTTCTTAATCATTAGCATTTTACCCCATTAAGAGGTTTTGGAAGCATTCTAACCAGACATGGAGATGTTTAAAATCAAACAAGCACTGGGGGTGTAGCTCAAGTAGTAGATCATCTACCTAGCAAGCAAAAGATCCTAAGTTCAAACTCTAGCAGACCCCCCCCCAACAAAAATAGAAGGAAGGAAGGAAGAGAGGGAAGGAGGGAGAAAGAAAGGAAGGAAGGAAAGGGAGACCGAGAAGAAAAAAAAGTGTTCCCAGGTTCTGGTGCCTTAAGTCTGAATTCCTAGACCTTCTGGAGGCCAAGATCTGAGGACTGCATTTTGAAGCCAAACTGGACAGAAAAGTCCTCGAGGTTTCTCCAGCAAAAGCCAGGCTGAGGGCATGACTCAAGAGGTAGAGTGCCAGCCAAGCAAGCAAATGAAATGAGAATGAGACCTTGAATTCAAACTCTGAACAAAATGAAACAAAACAAAATAAAACAAACAACAACCACAACAAAAAAGAATTCAAATCAAACCAAAGGGAAATTATCAGAAGGTATGACAGTAAATGTGGGTGTGGTTTCATGCAATTTCCCTTTCCCTATGTAAGTACACATGCGTAGAAATTCTTTTGCCTGTGAAGGGTTCATTAAATTTAACAAAGGAAACAATATGAAAGATAAACATTAGAAGCAATCATATGCCTGGAAAATGTTAATATAACTCCCCATACTATTTCCGGGAAAATAGTATTTTTCTCCCCACTAGGTTTTTTACTTTTTTTTCTCTCTGAGACAGAAGAGACATTCTCACCAAATGCCCAGTGATGCTATGCATGCTTACAAGACTTCCTGGCAACCTAGTGTTAATTGCTTTCCATGCATTATCTCATTGAACCCTCCCACCAACCCTGTGTGTTAGGTAATCATGATGCCGTTTTACAAGGACTGAGGAAATTAAGCAATCTTGGAGAGGTTCAGAGCATATAGTTGGCAGAAGAGCCAAGATTTGAAACTTATAGGCTGACTCCCAAGTCTTTAATTTTTCTTATGATTTGCTGCCAAACATGAGTGATTCTGAGCATCAGCGAACACCCATGGTACGGACGGGCACAGATCTTATGCTGGATTCCATGCAAAAGGCTGCTGAGCAGCCACTGGCTTCTCTAGACCAGAGACAGGTGGATTGTGTGTGCCAAAAACCTGCCTGGCCCTGGGAGACTAATGAGTCACTTTAACTCTTTCATTTTAAAAGCTCATGGTAAAGCAAATTATTCTCATGGTCTCCAGAGTCCCTGTCACTATCAAAAAAGGTACAAGTTGTAGACACAATTTTATGTGAAATGTAACTATCAGGGTTTGCCAATTTCTCAAAAGTCTCTACCCTGAGTCTGAGGAAGGTGGATATTCCCTCCGCAAGGAGGTAGAAAGTTTAGCCTAATTGGATTGGTTCCAGAATAAAGAAAAAAGGACCTTGCACAGAGTCTTCATAGATGCAGAGTAGGCCTCTGTGTGTGTGAGAGAGAGAGAGAGAGAGACAGAGACAGAGATGTATGTATTTCCCTTCTGACGTTACTAAGTCTTATTGACTTGCATAAAGTTTCACCATTAGGTAGTCACTCCTTTTGCATGGCCATTCCTTCTGCATCAACAGAAATTCCC
Organism: Dipodomys ordii; assembly: GCF_000151885.1. NCBI lineage: Eukaryota > Metazoa > Chordata > Mammalia > Rodentia > Heteromyidae > Dipodomys > Dipodomys ordii. The sequence continues at coordinate 6,647,065 of NW_012267259.1, read as the reverse complement.
AATTAAAAGTGAAACCTGCCTGCTATCTGTGGCTCAGTGCCCATAATCCTAGCTACTCAGGAGGCTGAGATCTAAGGATGGTGGTTTGAAGCCAGCCCAAGCAGGAAAGTCTTTGAAACTCTAATCTCCAATTAACTAGCAAAAAAAGACAGAAGTGGAGGTGTAGCTCAAGTGGTAGAACACCAGCCTTGAGTATAAAAGTTAGAAAATAATAAATAGCCCAAAGAACCCCTGAGTCAGGCTATAATCTAATGAGATTGCAATGTTATACATAAAGTATGTTAACTGGAAGTCCAAGAGGGATTAGTAAGGCTCAGGAACTTGCAGCATAGACTCAGAATGAAACAGTGCAGAAGGTCACAGAAAGCCTTCAGGGACAACTTTATGGCCACTTGAACAGTTTGGGGAGGTCACGCAGTAGTACCCCCAAGAAAACCACAGACTTGCCACACTATGCGTCCCGTTCTCAAGGTGTTACCCATTGAGAGTCACAGTCTTCCTTCAGGATGAGGTTTCTGAAAAGGAAAGTAGGGTGAAAACAAGGAAGCGGCCCACATGAGGTCACCAGCTATGAATGGCAGGTCTCCCAACTCCTGAACCCTTGAAACAAACAGAAGGCTCTCTCCCTGGCACAGGAACCACAGGAGAGGCCAGGATCTGTGCTCAGTCATTATCCCTCTGACCACAAGCCCTTGCACCCTCTTTGACAGGAAGAAAATAGGATTCTGGCTTGATCTCCATTCAGTGAAATCAAAGATGAGGAGTGCGTCTGTGTGTGGTTTGGGCACACGCACCACCACATACACACATACCACCACACTTACACCTCTCAGCAGGGGTCACCAGGAAGAGTGATGGTTGTCCCAGGCTAATTGAACCCTCAGATACTGGTGGTGACAACAATTGCTCTGAATTTGCCCTAACTCTCAATCCCTGGGCTTCGTTTCCTCTTCTCCCCACCTACTTTTCAGTGGCCTTTGTTCTTCGTTCCTGAGCCATCTGGTTGCAAAGTATGGAAGCCTCACAGTGCAGCAGGCTCTTGAAAAAGCAGTACCAAAAAAAAATAGTAGGAGTGAAAACAAAAGACATGAAGATCCTGAATTTTTAATTTCTCCTTTCAAATTGAAATATCAGTGCTCCTAGTTCTGATATGAAATTGGAAAAGAAGGCAGGAGGGATTAGTTGTTTTTTTTTTTTCAAATCAGAGATTGACAGATGGAAAAAGAGGGAAGGGCAGTTCCACCTCACCAGCCCCCCACCTGCACCCCCATCCCCTGTGGGTCAAGGCTAGGGCTCAGGCCTTGTCTGGAAAGGCTTATCAGTCCACTCTGGATCTGGACCATGTGTTACAGGAGGATTTTTTTAACACATTAGCACACCTGTGTCAAACCACCTCACGCTGGGTGCTCAGCCCCTCACATGGTCCAAGTTTGTTTTCTGGAAGTCCAAGTTTAGGGAGTATATATGTTTATGTCCATGCTTTTCTATCATGTGAGTGTAGGCAACTGCTACCTCAAAAAATCATAATCCTCTCTCTCCCCCTCTCTGTCTGCCTGTTTATCTACAATCTGTCTATTTAAATTCTTTTTAAACAAGAAGGGAATATCTTTACGCCTGTTTGTAGGAATATTCTACATCCATCTGTTATTTACATCATTCGTTTTCCTGAGGTGTCTCTAACAAATCCTGGCTGGGTGCACTGTATGTGTTATTAATAAAACAGCTGTAAAAATATTAACTGTATGGGCTAATTGTCAGGCCTGATTAAGAGCCAAGTTTATCCCTGGACGGATGCAGAGACTCAGAATTTGGGCTTCAATCCAGATCTGACCCTTGCAGCTCACTTTACATTTGATTCTCTGACCATTTAAGCTGTTCTGGCTTCTCCTCTCTCCCAGGGATCGATCTGCACACATCCGGCCTCCTGGTCTCCTGTAGGTGGTGCAATTCCAGCTCCCTGAGTGTTCATGGCCTTTCCTGACTTTGTGAAACTCAGGAGTCACAGGCTGTGTCATCATCACCCCCCAGTAACTTACAAAAGGATGAGAAATATTGTCAACTTGCTCATCCTGCCCTCTGGTTGGAAATAGTGTTTGGAGAGCTTGCAGTAGGAGAGCATTCTTATTAAAAGTGTTGGGTTCAGACTCCTGAAAACCCAGAGAGACTTAGCCGCTGCTAAGTGATACTCTCTTAGTATCTGGAATCAGATCAATCTTCCCACCAAACCTTCTGGGTAAGGAAGATGAATGAGGAAGTTATAATGCATTTTATTGTTCATAAAGTGCTCAGAATAAACTAAATAAAGACAGACGCTGGAAAAAAAAAAGATGCTTTTGTTGCTATTCTTTCTTTGGGATGCTTAACTCTACTTTGTTAATACTTACATGAGACAGAGGTGTTTAGTAAGAGGCAAGACTTGGATAGTTAACGTTGTGAGAGGTAGCAGCTGGCCCTGGGCAAAAGCAAGATACTTATCTAAAAATAAAAGCTAAAAAAATAAAGTTTTTAAAATGCTGGAGATGTCACTCAAGTGATACAGCCAAAACAAGGCTCTGAGTTCAAACTCCAGTACCACCACAAAAAAAATAAGTAGGGAGAGAAATAGAGAAACAGAGACAGACAGAGGGGGAGAGGGGGAGGAGGGAGAGAGAGAGAAAGAAGGAGAGAGGAAGAGAGAAAGGAAGAAGGAAGGAGAAAAAGAGGAGTCAAAATGAGAAGAGAAAAGAAAAGTTACCAAGTCAATTAGTCATAGTGGTTTCCTAGTTCCTTGGAAGGTGGAGATGAAGGAACTGTGGTTTGAGGCTAGCCTCAAACCATCTCAACAAATAGCTGGGCACACCTGTTAGCTATGAGAAAAAGACAATGACTGGTCTCAGTGGTATGTGCCTGCCATCCCCAGCAACATAGGAAAAATCAAGAAGGAGAATTATAGTCCAGACTGTCCCAGGCATAAACCCAGACCTTATATTGAAAATAAACACGGAACAAGAATTCAAAGTATGGCTCATAAAGTAGAGTCCCTGCCTAGCAAGCATGAGGCCTTCAATCAATCCCTAGTATCAACAATTAGCAACAACCAACAACAATAGCAGCAGCAGCAAACAAGGTTTTGCTGGTCCAGAAAGGCTGGACTTAGGGTTATGATTGGATGTAAAAGTATCCCTTCCATAGGCTGATATGAGGATTCACTTCCTTGCATGTGTCATACATTGATTATCTGCAATGTTTTCCAAGTCAGTGGTCCCAGTAGCACTTAACATAGCCATAACTAACTCTTAAAAAGTTAATTCACTGTTTCATGTCTCTCTTCTATTAGGGATTTCCTTTATGCTAGAAGTACTTCATTCCATTGGAGGAATTCAGACAGCTTATACTTTGTTACCCAGAAAGATACTCATAGCACTAGGCCCCATGCCACATGGTTGTCACTGTTCTAATACCCATGGCCATTCGTACCAAAAACCTTGTGGGATGCTAATGGCTTGCTTGATTTTTACATTTTTAAGTAATCACTTATAAGGAGAAAACATGATTTTGTCTCTAATGGAGGGGATGAAAATTTCAGAAAAGAAACCAAAGCTTCTCATTGTAATTCCTTAAAAGGAATTACAGCAGGACAGTGGTGAAATCATCAAGTATGGTCCTGGAGAAATCATTTCAGCATATATATATATATATATATATATATACATGTAGAATATATATACATATATATATTCTATATGGTCATTTGCCTTCCAAAGCTGCAGTATAAAATCATTTTGTTAAACAACTGGGCTAGGTTAAAATGACTTTGTAAAGATCAAGTGTTTTTCACCTTGAAAGAATTAGTGCTAGATATTTTAATGGAAGATAACTTTTGTTTTTGCTTCCCCCTTTGTTTACTATAACATTACCTAAATTTAAGTGCATGTCCAGTGTCTTATAAATATGCAAAAAATGGAATGTCCTTTCAATAAATAAAAGAATAACAGCAGTCTTAATTTTCACAAGAATAATGTGCTATTTTTCCTCCTGTATGCATCTCTGACAGCACCTAATAGACAACCGTGTATCCATGGGGCTCATTATTTGTCTACTAGTTACTAGGTTAATCAAATTCTGTTTAGTATAGATATCTTTTTATATTTTCATCTTTTCCAGCATTTATATTTCACTCTCAAATGATATAAAAATTATTTTAGTTGTTCTTTCTTTTGCTGTAAAATAAAGTATTTGTTGAGTACTGCCTACAGTACTCAGCATAATGCTAGGCACCAACATAATTGCATAATAAGCAGGAGATGGGCTTCGTGCCAACCAAAGTGGTATAAGTGGGGCTGGGAGACACAACCTCACACTTGGCAGATACCGTATAAAGTGGTATCGAATGTTAGCAATTGGATCTAGGTGGATAGGGTGTTCTATTTTAGAGAAAAATATTATGGGATAGTTACAAGACAATCTTAAGTTAAAGGGAATGCAATGACAGGTGCACACCTGGAATCCCCTCTCCATGGAGGGCCGCAGTAGGAGAATCATGGTCTGGAGACACTTAGGCAAAGATCATCTCTGAAAAATCACCCCTGTCCCCCCCAAAAGCTGAGTATGTGATCAAGTTTTGTCTTCACATGGTACAGTACTTGCCTAGCAAAGCTGGAGTTAAACCATGAAGAAAGTAGGAAAGGGGAAAGTAAATAAGTAATTAGGAGTGACATTCCATATATACATCACTAACCCCATCCTAAAGCTAAGTGATAGTCTGTTAGAAATGGGAAGACTTGGGAAAAAATATTCTAAGTTAAGTAAGTCAGATCCAAAGAAGCACAAGGTTGCATGCTTTCCCTCATTTGTGGTAATTGAAGTGTGCCTATAAATCTACAAGTAAACACACTGAATGGTTAAAAAATACACGGGGACCTGATAAATTATACAGGTCTCTAAAATTCACACAGTGAGACCAAAAGAGGACATGCATAGGAGCGGATCACAAGCTCAATAGCTATGTGCATGTGATCATACAAAGTATTATTTTATGAAAAGAACTCTAAGAAAAGGAAACAACAGATTTTTTGCTGTTGTCATTGTTGTTTTTGCTATCTTTTCCTTTATTTGTCTTTGGGGGGATATGGGAGGGTGCAGAAAAGGTGGAACAAAGGATGCACAAATACAACAGTGGTATTCACTAGACACTATGTGGAAAAGAACTATACATCTTGTATAGATGGAGGGAAAATCTGGGAGACAGTGCGGGGAGACAGGGCTCAGAAAGAAATGTACTCATTACCTGTAACTGCATATATCCTCTATAATAACAATCAAATATATATTTTAAAAGAATTAAAAAATTCTATCTTGAAAGCAAAAAGAAAATAAATAATAGTAATCTTTTAACAGATGGAGGCTGGATGTTGAACTCAAAGTTTGATGATAAGACACGATTTTCTTAAAATCAGTGTTTATGATGTGAAAAATAGCTGTGCAAGCATCTGGATGCATTTATAATTTACTAAATACATGAAAGAGTGGAACACTTTGTGTCATCATTCATGTCCATTGCAGCTCAGCATTCCAAGACGGTGAGCAGTGATACATAATCTTTTACATAACTTTTTTTATGATGCCTTCTAGGGATGATTGGAACAACTGCCTTCCAGGGTGTTTGATTACCAAAGAGAGGACCACTGAAGAAATAAGCTAAACACACATTGATCTGGAAATCTCGAGAATTTTAAAATGACAAAATCAGGAACTATTTATTATTTGAAACAAAACATTGACTTTGCATTACTTTTTCATGGCAAAGAAATAGAATTATTCAACTTAAAGGAAATGGTGTTTTGTTTAGAAAAGTATCCTATGGGCCTCTTTTTCATAGAAATGGCACTTGTGCTGACATTTTTTTAAAAAGGATGAATGAGTAAGAGAGTTAAACTGCATTTCAAAGAACAATTCACTGGAATTTAAGAGTTTCTCACTGAAGGCTGGGAGTGTGGCTTAGTGGTAGAGTACTTGCTAGCATGCATGAAGCCTTGGGTTCAATTCCTCAGTACCACATAAATAGAAAAAGCCAGAAGTGGCACTGTGGCTCAAGTGGTAGAGCGCTAACCTTGAGCAAAAAGAAGTTCGGGGACAGTGTCCAGGCCCTGAGTGCCAGAGCCAGGACTGGCAAAAAAAAAAAAAAAAAGAGTTGCTGGTTGAAAAGTCTTAGAAAGTTAAGAAGCTGAAAAGGATCTTGGGAAGAAAAGAGGATCAACACAAAGGTCCAGGTGGCCCAGTTTGGTGGCTCATGTCTATAAATTCTAGCTATTCAAGAGGCTAAGATCTGAGAATCACACTTTGAAGCCAGTCCAGTAGACTCTTATCTCCAATTAACTAGCAAAAACTAGAATTTGGAGGCATGGTTCAAATACCAGAGCACAAGCCTTGAGCAAAAAAGCCAAGCTAAAGCCAGTTAAAGCTCCATTTCTCTCTCTCTTTCTCTCTCTCCCCCCCTCTCTCTGTCTCTCTCTCTCTCTCTCTCTCTCTCCACACACACACACACACACACACACACAAGTCTGGGTGAAACGGATGGCTGAGAGGCTTTTAAATAACAGTGATAATTAATATCTATTATCATCTATTCCATTTCTGTAATGAGCTGAAAACATCCTGTCATGAAAGTAAAGGAATCTGCTCAGAGAAATGCTGGGATTTTGGAAGAGAGCAGAGAATTGTTCAGCTCGAGTTCAAGCAGGGAAAAAATGTTGGCATAGGAGCTGAGAGAACTAATTTAGAGAGAGGATATACAGAGGCTGATCTGGAACCTAAGTGCCCAATACTGGGGACAATCAGAGTGAGTGTAGAGGATTTCCTACTGCATATAGGCTGATGTAAGACAGGGTTTAAACCACTTCATTTGAGTCATAAAGCAAAAAGGAGACCTGGGGCTTCTAACATTTTACTTTTAACTACCCTGAGTGACTTGGATAAACCCAACCATGGGGAAGCCATCCGACCCATTATCCATTCTCTCATCCATCCACCCATCCCATCATCCATTCACTCATCCACCATCCTACCATCCATCCACTTGTCCACTTATCCATCCATCCACTCACCTACTCATCTATCCATCCATCCCACCACCCATCTTACCATCCACCTACTCGTCCACTCATCCATCCATCCACTCATTCATCCACCCATCCCACCATCCATCCACTCTTCCATCACTTAGTAATGTTTACTTACTCCACTTAGTAAGTACTAAGAACTAAGTGTATGAAATACAACATTGTAGAAGATTGAGATTTAATTTTAAGAATGAATGTGTACACAAGGTACATTAAAGTAATAAAAACCAAGCCTTTAAGCTTGTGATATGCACATATACAACATAAATGAAGAGAAGATTGATTACTTGTCTTTGGATAAGAACTATAGGAAGGAGAATAACATCCACAATGATTCTTCATATTTACCTACCGGTTCATAAGTCATGCAATTTTGTGTGTAATATCTGAGTTAACACAGCTACTCTTTGAAGTAGTTATTTTTATCTCCATCTCGCAAATGAAGAAGTTCAGGCTCATAGTGTGACATATTCAAAAACGTAGAATCAGACTCTATAGATGATTCCATAATCAGAGTAATTGTTATGGCTAATCTCCTCTAGGATTCTGAAACATTCCTCCACTTCCTTCTCATTTTAACACCTTCTATTAAGTCCCATATTGAAAGGACAGGATCCATGATGAGATAAAACAGCACACATGATAGAAATTAGGAAAGATCACTTAGCAAGTTATTTATAATTCACCTGAATAATCCATTTCTCATTTTATGTAATATAATTCTGAGAATATTATGATGTTTCACTTTTTTGGAATGCATCATTCATAGATTAGATAGATAGATAGATAGATAGATAGATAGATAGATAGATAGATAGATAGATAGATAGATAGATAGATAGATAGATAGATAGATAGATAGATAGATAGATAGATAGATAGGCAGGCTTTCTGGCTTGTTAAATGTTATCTCTCATCCCAGATCAGCTTAAGTTAACGTTATAGATAGGACCAAAGAATATGAACTACAGTCTATGCCCCAAAGACATTTCAAATCTCCTCTTCCTACCTTCTCCCCTTTGGTGAGAGAGCCAGCCATGATGACTTGAGCTCCTCCCTAGGATCTCAATGATGGATGCCAAGTTAAGCTTCCCTTTCTCTCTACATCCTTCATCTTTTCATCCCTCTCTCTTTAGGCTCTTGAGATGCTATCTGTTCTCTGGTGGTTTTGAGATGAAGGAGTAGGTTTTCCAGCAGTGAAATGAAGCAAGGGACACTGGATACCACGAATCCCAGTGAGAGATCAAGCATTACACGAGACCCCATGCATCATACTGCCCTGGAAGGTAGCAATTAACTTCCTCGTAGACAATGATGTAGATGAGCTTTGTTAACTTCTGAGAAAGACCCTTCTGCAGTTATTGAAGTGTTAGTTCTTGGAACCAATGGCAGACTGACTAAGGGAACAGTGCCAGTTATTGTTACTTTAAGGAATGAAACTTCCCTTACAGTGAATACACAGAAACTGACATTAAAAATAATAATAATAAGCTGGTAGAACTTCCCACTAGTCAGATGCATGAGTGTTCAGACCAGATTTTATTTCATAATCACTTGAATCCAAACATTACTCCTTCTCCTTAAGAGTCGTGAGGTGTGAGTTGCACACATTTACATACAGCTGATCTTTGTTATTCACGGATTCCACATTTGCGGATATGCCTACTCACTAGAAGTCCTTCCTCACCCCCACATCAATCCTTGGGGGTTCACGTTTCCAGTCGCCTGTGAACATATGAAAAGTGGCTTGAAAAATCAAAGTTGCCTAATATGCATATTTCCAGCCATGATTGAATAAGGCAACTCTCTACTGTCTCCTTTCAGCTTTCACACTGTAAACAAGTGTCCTTTGCCTGGTCTGTTTATTTAGTGCCACACTTCTCACATTTCCTAGCCTTTTTTGTTGGTGATTTCGCTATTTAAATGGTCCCTGAGAGGCTGAGGTGTAGCTCAGTGGTAGAACATAAGCCTAGTTTACATGAAGTCCTGAGTTCGATCTCCAGCACCAGAAAAAAAATAATAAATCAAAAATAAATTGGCCCCCAAACATATGGGCTGACTGCTGTCTAGTGTCCCCAAGGGTATGGATGCTGTGCTGTGATTTGTATAGAAAATGTGTGAGTCAGATAAGCATCACTGATGCATGCTTTTGGCCTTGAGTTGGATATGAATGCATCCGTGCTATAGGTTAAATAAGGCAACATATAATATATGTTAAGTAAAACAAGATGGTATGTTTATTGGTTGATAAAAACATGACCAGAGGCTTACAGGAACCCACCCTCTCTCTTTCCCTTAAGAGTATTTACTCTTTTCAGGTTTTGCAAGTAGGGCAGCACTATCATGAGTAATGAGAATGTATTATATTAATACATTCTTTGACTTGATCAGTGACACGCAAAGCACCATGCATGGCATCAATTGTTTTTTAAGTGCAATTTCTATCACATCATAACATTTTGTCACCTCCAAATGCTTCAATGCAACAGAGAAAGTGCAATACATATTCTCACTGGGGAAGTATCTTGAACTTCAGCTTAAGTGGGATGGTTTCAATAAGTAAAGGATATAAGGCAATCTCACTTAAAAGAAAGCCCCTGCCAAGGACCCAGGGGAGAGCATGAAGGTCACTGGTAATGTCGCTCCAGGCTATCTGGTGTCTTTGCTCCTATAATAAACTCTGCTCTGTTTTCCCAGTGCCTTCATGAGATTTGGGCTTTGATGAGCTTGGACATGTTGCATCTCAATTTGAGAATTTATATAAACAGGTTGTAAAATTATCAGCTTGACCATTTGCAAATGTAGGCAATGTTAACAAACAAACAAAAATGTACACAGCTTGTGCCTGGAAGAATGTTGGGTTTGCACCTGTATAAATGAAAATTGACAAGTTTACAAAATGAAATGCAACAAATGGTTGGTGATAAGTGACTTATTTACAAGGGAGGGTCCAAAAAAAGTCATCCATTTTTCAATCAGGTCCTCTGTGTGTGTGTGTGTGTGTGTGTGTGTGTGTGTGTGTTGATTTTGAGTCTTGATCACAGGGCCTAGGACTGTCCCTGAGCTTCTTTTGCTCTAGATTAGTACTCTACCATTTGAGCCACAGTTCCAATTTCTACTTTGTAGCAGTTTGTTGAAGATAAGAGTCTCATGGACTTTCTTGCCCAGACTGGCTTTGAGATCCTCAGATCTCGGCCTCCTAAGTAGCTAGATTACAGATATGAGCCACTGGCACCTGGTCAATTAGGTCCTCTTTAAGTTGTGACACACTAGCTCACATTTAGTGTTTTGTACTGTTAGGTACAGAGTCAAAGAACCAATAGCAGTTCTCAGGTTAAGTCTTATGGATGGTTGGCTTGAGTTTTAATGTCTTTTTAGACAAGGTAGCAAAAGAATAATTAAAAGGTGATAGATAGCTAGAAGGAAAGTACCAGAAGAATGAGAATTTAATCAATGCTATTTATCACTGGAGCCTGGATCAGTATTTGCTATAGGAAGACATTCTGCACATATTTTATCAAAACATTTTATTATTTTTAAGTAGTTGTACAGAGGAGTTGCCACTCAACAAAGCAGCTTCTGAATACAATGCATGTTGATCAATTCCCACCCACCTCTTCCTTCAATTTACTTAATTTTGGAGGATATATACCAAATATTTTTTCCACCTAACAAATCAGTTTATGTATATGGTGCATGCATCTTGATCTGTGTCACCCCCTTATATGTTTTCACCCCTCTTTAAACCACCCCTTCCCTCATTTTTCTTAATTTTGTGGCATATACAATGAATTATTGACTGCATTCTCTCCACTTCATCTGACAACAATGTCCCCTTGGCCTCACTGCCCCCTCTTGCAAGAATCCCCTTCCTGGTACTTGTTTTGTTGGGCTCTGACTTAGTCTAAGAATAACACTATGTGACTCTCCGTGGAGTCTATTAAACATCAGTTGATTCATTTGTAACTGTTTGAATACCATCCAGCAACTCTGCACAAACTTGTCGAATCAGGTCCATTTTAATGTACAAGGATGCAGTCAGTGCTATCTGTGTCCCATTCCCTCACCGTGTCTTTTCTCTCTGTGCCCAGTGTGTTCCATTCTGCACCCTGTCTCCTGAGTAGCCAGTGGCCTCAGCACAGATGAACACAGCAACAAAGGCTGAAGCTGAATCCTGGTTCAGCAAGGCACCAAGTGTCCCTTCAGTCCCATGACTTGAACGTTATCTCTACTGGTCCTGCTGCTCATCACATCCAGAGAATATTCTTCTCTCCAAGCAGAGCCCCTCTATTAGGCTGCCATGCTTAAAGGCAACTTGAAGTCCTCTTGACTGAGATTCTTTACTTCTTAAACAAAGATGTCTTTGAGACAGGCATGTTAGGGACCTTGTGGGTTTTACAGTATTTTCAGATTCAGGAATATTTCCCTTTTATGTTTATCATCACCTAGAACTCAAGGTCTCTCTGGGATTTCTGGGAAGCATTAGATAGATGGTAGTTGGGAATTGGAATGCATGGTCTTCTATGCAATCCCCCCTTCCCATCTCCATTCCATTCCAAGAGCTCCTTTCCATGACTAATTCTCTAACGCTCTGTTTCTTGTCAGACTGCTTTTGAGCCCAACTCCTTTGTCACTCTAGTAGTATAGCTTTGCTATGAATAGGTCAAAGTTTATTCCTTTCTGTTAGTATCCACTTGCTGTATGCAGAATTCCTAAAGAGTGCTACACACTGAATTTGGTCCTCATAAATTCATATGCTAAAGCTAGAACCCAAAATATGACTAAGATTTGGAGACAGGACCTTTAGAAGTTAATTAAAAAATAAATAAATTCAAAGGGTAAGACCTCCATCTGATTTTTCTGACAACTCTAGTTTATTTCTTCTTCCAGATGGTATTTTGTTGAGTGACATTAAATTTATTAACTAAAAGGGAACTGATTCCTGTCTATTCAAGGAACTGAATGACTTTCCAATTCTTTTACATCATTTAATATAGGAAAAAGCTTTCTCCTATAGTTTTTCATGGTTTCGTGTGTTTTTATGTCTAGGTTTATGATTATGAGCATATTAAGGATATCTTTCATATATATTCTATTAGCTTTTAGCTTGTATATGCAGTATACCGCTTGTAGTGGTCTTCCTATGGGATTTTCGTGGATTGTTTAAGACTTTTAGGTAGATGCACACTTATTCTGCTTCACATAGTTGGATTCTTCTTTCCTACTTTTCACATGTGTCATATGTTAGCCTACTTCATTTTTACTATATGTTACTTTATGGATATTGGAAAGTGTTATTAAAGGAACATTAAGACACAATTGTAATGATTGTGTCTTATTTACACGACTATGTCTAAGTTATTTAGATATTTTAATATGAAATTCAGGTGTAATTTTTGTATTTGGGGGGTGTTTTGTTTCAGGAAGTCATGATTCCTAGGCAAGCACTCTACCACTTGAGCTATGCCCCTAAGCCCTTTTACCGTAGCTACTTTTGCAATAATGTCTCATATGTTTGCCTGGGTTTTACCTTAGATTATGATCTTCTTACCTATGCCTCCCACGTAGCTGGGATTGCAGATACCTGACATCATGCCTAGCTTTTTTGTTGAGATGGGAGAGGGGTGTCTCAATAACTTTTTAACAAGGTTGGCCTCTAATCATGATCCTCCCTGTCTCTGTCTTCCAAGCAGCTATGATTACAATAAGTTACCACCAGGCCTGAACCTTTTCACCTTTATAAATAATTGCTTTCAAGAGCATTTTTCCATTTATGCATATTTTATATATTTCTGATTAATTCACTAGGATAAATTGGTTGAAGTAGAATGACTAGATCAAATAGCATGCCAATTTGAATACACAACAGACAAAATGCCCAAAATTAATGAACCAATGTGCAAGTCTGTTTCCTTCTCTGCATTCTCAGTGACCTAAGCCTCTAAGGAATGATGGCTACTCACTAGGTGAACAGTAGCCCATCATTTAGTGGAATATTCAGGGAGCATTCCCAGCTCAGAGTAAGGATAAAGGGCCAGAACCCTCTTACTTGTGTGAATATGGTGGCCATATTGTATCTGGATCCATCTCAATCCCCTGTCAGTTCCAACCTCCACGGCCATCTTACCCACAGCGCACATTTTTAGAGCAAGCTCAAGAAGGTATATAGTCTCTGGTGTCCATTTGACCCATGATGAAACAGGTCCATCCTTGGGAATGGCAGTTGATGGCCATGCAGGCTGCTGATTGGCCACCATAGCTTCTGTCTCCTTTGACATTTTCTTCCCTGATCAAAAAAAACCCATCTGCTCAGAAAGCAGAGTGCATCCTGGGAACTGAAAGCCAGTCTGCCTGTCATTCGTTTCTTCTATCTCAGTGGGTCTCTCTGCAGAGTGCCTCCACTACTAAGGTTGAGTAGAACGGAAGGAGAATGGCCACCCCTCCCTGCCCATTGGTACAGAAGGAAGTTACCCAGCCTGGCTTCCTGGCCACTCAACTGAGATTGCTTTCCTCCTCCTGTGTACTCCCCCCCCCCACGTCAGCCCACTGTGTACATAATGATGGTATGGGGTTGGGGTCTGGGCACTCCTTCACATACTGAGCACTTAGCACCTGTTGTTTTTGGCTCTGGGCCTAGTACTGACTCCAGTGGAGGCCTCACTCCATGTCTGGTATACTTTCTTTCATTTGTATTGCTCTGTTTAGTAGTTAGATTGGACTGTCTCATACGTTTGTTAATAATCAGAGTTGTTTACGAAGTGTTTGTTTATGACTTGTGATTTTCTTCCTCCAGCTTCTTCCTCTTCACCTAGGGAGGCTTTATTGGGAAATGGGCTGGCCTCAGTTCTGTAGTCTGCACAGCCTTGGAGTCTCACTGGTTCTGAACTGAACGCAACGGCTTACCAGTCATCCTTTCTGCCTTTAGGGTGTCAGTATTAATATTCAAGACACAATGAACTAAGAAACAGGGTACACAGATCTGCTGCTTGATATTCAGCATCTGGCTTATAAATGCATGCTAAGTATGCCCAAAGAGTGACATATGTATTTACATGTATGCATGAATACCTATTATATAAAGATATGATATGATGTTTGGAATCAGCTTTTTGCCTTCCATTTAATTTCTCTATAGCCTCTGAGTCATTCATTCAGCCTAATAACAGCAATCTTAATCAGGGAATCGATTTATAGCCCCACCAGGTGGTAAAAGGCTTCCCCAAGTGACCCCTGGGGGAATCCCTTCTAGCTATCTTCTGGAAAACAGGAGATTAAAAACATGTGTGTTCCCACAATACGGTATTCTCCTAGCCCTTCCCCCATGTTGGTTATGTAAAACGGAAATCAACGAAGAACAATTCCTGCCTTGACTGGGGTTACTGTTCTTGTTTTTGACGACAGACCTAAAATTGGAGGAACAGCTCAAGTGCAAGCAGTTCGAACATACTGTCAAGCTCATAGAAAATTCACTTCTGACTTTTGCAAAGGATATAAGTGGATATGAATTCATGGTGTTGTGTGAGTCTAGTAAACTTTTGGGGGATGGAAATAAAATGGATTTAATTGACTAAACCAAACCTTCCAGTCCTCAGAGCTTAACCTCAGAAATGGGACCAAAATGGGAGAATGACTAGGAGGAAACTCCTAGAGCCGAGTGGTGTAGGGTGAGTGTGTGTATGACATTTCAATGTTACTATAGTGATTACTATAGTTACAATGCTACTCGCCCTCCATTTATTAAGTTATTTTGTAGTGGAACCCAAAGGTAAAGCAAACAACAGCTTTAAAGAGATTTTTGTTGTTTCTGCAGCCCAGGCTGGATATTTCAATGAAAGTACTCTGTTGGAAAGAACAATATTGGCAGATAATTTAATACAATTGCAGGAATGAGATTCCTCAAGGCTTCCTCTGAGACTGCAAGAGGAACAGCTGAGCTATGTCATAACACTGTGTTGAATGTGAGAATTTACCAGTCCTGATGCTTGGGCCTCTGAGGCCAGTATGGAATTATCCCCGCTCTCCCACACCCACCGTCCTTTCCCCCACTTCCTCAGCCCTTCAGAAAACAGCATTTTCCTCCCACAAAAGAAATGAGAAAAAGTAAGCTGACCAGGAAAATTATCTTAATCTTGATAGGATTGAAGGCTTTAAGTAAGTATAGTATTGAGGCCTCCATGGGTCTAATATCTGCCCTGGGAACAGTAGACAGAGTGAGGAGAGGGAAAAGGAGGCAGAGGAAGCCTTAGGAATGAGACGATAGGGGGATTTTTCTATCCTGGCCTTGGATTCTTTCTTCATGGCCAGTTGAGGATCTCTGCTGGTGTAGATGAATTATTCTGAAAACAGGCTCCCTGAAGACCAAAAGGAGAAAGTAGAATGTGTTTGGAGGTCTACCATATTATCACAAAAAGAAATTCCTTGAAGACTAAGGTCTTGGAAAGGAGAAAAAAATGAAATCAGAGTAGTCAGGAAGGACAATTTGGAAAAACACATTCATATAAAATAATAAATCATGTGGAAAAATCCAAGCAAGTAACCACTTGGCTTGATTCCCTCTATTTTTTTTTGCCAGTCCTAGGGCTTGAACTCAGGGCCTGGGCACTGTCCCTGAGCTTCCTTTGCTCAAGACAAGTACTCTACTATGTGAGCCACAGCACCACTTCTGTTCACATACTTTCTGTGTATGTGGAACTGAGGAATCGAACTCAGAGCTTCATGCATATTAGGCAAGCACTCTACCACTAAGCCGCATTCCCAGCCTTACCTATCCCTTCTATTTTTCAACTCTAGATATGCTTGTCATCTTTACAGCTCAATCAGTCTAATGACTATTTCAGCATAAGGAACAGAGATAGTCACCAAGATTGAATGGAATAAATAGGAATAAGAAGCATGAAGGCTTGCAAAAACCAAGGCTAGTCTTAAAAGCATTGTAGAAAACAGAAGCAGCAAGCTCTGTCCTGAAAACATGCTAATTCACACATGCTAATTCAGTAGACACATGCAATCAATAGTCGTTGGAGCTATTTCCCAAGAGAATCCCCAAGTTTCAGATGCAAAAAGTAAGACCCAGTGGATAAGGGACTTGTCTATAGCCAAATGTTCAGTAAACAGAAGACCTAGGCTGTGAACCCAGGCATCTGACTCTAGGGTCAATGTTCTGAACTGTGACCCTGCCCTGCTCTTCCAAGACAGATGTGAAGGATACTGGAGGCTAAACCCCAGGCTGCTTTCTGCTAAGTTGGAGGAGAAGAGCATTCAGGAGAAGGAAGTTCAGGCAAATGAAAGCAAGTGTGCTCTGACTATGGGCCACAAGAAGCAGAAGGCCAACCCAAGAGCCAGACAAACACATCAAAACTCATGTGAAGAAAATTGAGCAAAGGGCTACCTATGTCCTTAGGAAACTCTAAAACTCACTGAAGCCTAAACCAGTCTTCAAAGCCAAATTAAATCCACAGGCTCCTCTTGTACACCTCTTATAGGTAACAAACATGTCAAATCCCTATTCTTTTCTCCTCACAGATTGAAAAAATAAGCCCATACTAAGAAAGACTCAAGCATTTGGATTCTCCATTGTAACTAATCAGAACTCATGTACATGGCTTAGAAATCCCCCTACCTCCTGAGTTAATAACAGAAGTATATATAAAACGTCACAGACAGGCTCGGAAGGTGGCTCAGTGGTAGAGTGCTTGCCTTGCTTGCATGTGGCCATGGGTTCCATTTCTCAGCACCACATAAGCAGAAAAGGCCAGAAGTGGTGCTGTGGCTCCAGTGGCAGAGCGTTAGCCTTGAGCTGAGGGACAGTGCCCCTTCCCAGAGTTCAGGCCCCATGACTGACACACACACACACACACACACACAAAGTTACAGACAAAATATAGGCACTCACAAAGCAAAATAGAACACTTAAAGATCCTAACCTCTATAATACTTGAATAAAAACCTAAAACAGTCCCTGGCCTTGTCTTTAGTAAGCTCCAACATATTTTATTAGGATTACTCTGTTCTATCTGGTCTTTAAAAGTTTCAAAACTAACTCCACCTATGGTTTAAAAAACTAAAAGCCGGGTTAGAGGTGGTTGGTCTGGGAGGGATGGAAGATGGAAATGGTATGGTTAAAATTCATCAGGTTTGGGACCCACGAAGGGGAGTAAGCGGGAGAAAGGAAATGAGCTCTGAAAGGGAATTCACACAGGAATGGCATATGCAGGCGGGTGTGCATTTGTGTGTCCACGTGAGTGCACACATGTGCACACACATGGGCAGAGACAGCTGCCACTGAGGAAGGAATAGCTCCCCTTGGCTCTCCTTAAGCTTCCTCGAGGCTGACGCATTTGCTCACCAGGCACATTCCCCCAAATCTCATAGCTCTACTTAACCATGCAAAATCTCTTGTGCCTCAGAGACCCTAGCTCCCCTTCTCCACCATGACCAGAGCCTGGGAAGCCCCACAGCAGAGCAAGTAGGAAGTTACTGATCTCCAAGGATGAGTTAATATGGGGGGGGGGGATGACAGAACTTGAGAAGTCTCTAGAAGCCACATACTCAAATGCCTAGGATGGAGCATTGGAGAAATGGAAGTGCGGGAAGAGAGACAACAGAGAATTAAACCTGTTAAATGTCTTTACATTTTATAAAGTGCCAACATGAAGCTAGCTATACTTTGCCCACACAGTAAATACAAGATTACTAGGCAATTATATTTAAACATTACAGAACCTCTGAAAATAATTGCCATGTTCAGGGCAGTTTTTCAATCCCTTGATAACAATATAGTTTAATGGATAGAAACAACTATATCATTTATTCCTCTTACATAAAACGCTGCCAACCATGTAAGTACATGATCAATAATAGAGGTTTACAGTGGGTGTGCAGTCGTCCCCCGAGCTACAGCCCCATGTAAAGCAATAAGAAGTAAAATGAGACGCAGAAAAAGAAAATATGATAGGAAGTGCATCAGCAGAAAAGGCCCCAAAGGCTTCTCAATGCCTTTATTTTTATGGTTCACAAGGAACAATGTCAAAGCTAAATGGGGTGCTTTTAAAAGATTTGTAAATCAGCTGTAAAATGTAGCTTTTGGATTGGAAGTTTTACTGCAATGTTTTGGAACATAATGGAAACAAGGATTGGAATTGTGAGAGGGACTTGGAGGATGGATGAGAAGAGGGCATAGTAGAGTGGAGAGAGCACTTACCTTTTGATTTCAGGTTTTCTTTCACAATTAAATATTGGTAGAGGGAGGCCTGGATCATTTGCAAGTGTAAATTTTACTGAAAAGGATATTTATTCCCAGGTCAGCCATTAGGTACTCTGAGGAGAATTTCTAACGTTGATTCAGTAATTGACTACTCTTTGGAAAAGAAAATTGCAGAGTTACTGATGGGATGGATGTCTGAGGCAGAGGATGGGGGAGTGTTTGCAAGAGTCTGATGGAGTGGGCCGGGAGGTGGGGTAGTGGTGGTGGTGAAGGAGTTGGGCCAAGGCCTCTAATGTCCATCCATCAACAACGTACTTCTTACAGAGGCTAGCACCATATCTTGTGAACAACCTTTTCCTCCTTAATAATTGCTTAGGTAATGCAGTAAGCCTGCAAATACTAGATTCCAGGCACTGTCCTAGCACTTTCCTTGCTTTACCTCATTAAGTCTTAGGAAAATCTCCTGAGGTGTGTGATAGCATTATTCCAGATATGACAAGTGGGAATTGAAATTGAAAGGTTACATTTGCAGCCAGAGTTATTCAAAGTGTTCCTTATAAGGCTGAGATCATAGCCTCCCTTCCTCTCTTCCTCCCTCCCATCCTTCCTCCCTTCCCTCTCACTCTCCTTCCTTCCTTCCTTTCTTCCTTCCTTCCTTCCTTCCTTCCTTGCTTCCTTCCTTCCTTCCTTCCTTCCTTCCTCCCATTTATTTGTTTATTATGTTTGGGCTTTAACTCATGACTTCACTTGGCTTTTTCACTCAAAGCAGGCACTCTACCACTTGAACCAAACTTCTACATCTAGCTTTTTTCAGGTTAACTTGACATAAGAGTATCACATTCCTTTCTGACCAGACTGGCTTCGAACCACAGTCATCAGATCTCATCCTCCTAAGGAGCTATTATTACAGGAGTGAGCCACCAATGGCCAGCTACAGCATCTTAATATTATAGCTTCCTTGTGTCTTCATGCATGTAGTGGGATATTTATGCTTCAAGGCTCAGCTCAATGTCTCTATGCACCATGAAGCTTTCCAGGATTTCTCCTCCCATAGGATTTCCATATCACTTTCGTCTCCCCAGTACCCAAACTGTCTACATATTGTCTGCATAATTCCACAGGTTCTGGTTTTAATTCTTTAAAGATGCTATGGACTTAAGATTAGATATACATAGGGATATTAATCAAACGGAAACTGAGTGAAGCTAGCAGTCTCAAGGCCATGAATCTATTTGGGTTATAAAAAATTAAAAGAAAGAAAATAAGAAATCAATTATATTCAAAAGAGACCATTTGAATAAAAAGGAAGGAGACTGGTTTGATGGAGAAAAGGAGATCAAGGAAGACAGCCAGATGCATTCTCTAGTATATCAGTACAGAACTGGTTTCTCTAGTTTGGTGGTTCTCAAAGGTGCATGGGCATCAGAATCACTTGCAAGCCTTCTTCAAACAGATATTGGTGTCTTGTTGTCCCATGCAAGTTTCTGTTTCCGTAGGTCTACCTTTTTAACAAGGGACCAGGAGATGCTGATGCTGCTTACCCACAATGCTTCTTGGCCCTCCTGCATGTTACAGAGAGCTGAGGTGGAGGAGAAAGAGCAGCAGACAGCCCCACTCCACACCAATGAAACCAGAATCTCTGGGGATGGCTCTGCTCTAACCACCCACCAGAGGTGTTATCCCTGCATGAAGTCAGCCCTATTAAAAAAAAAAAATCACCAAAACATTTTGGGGATCCAGGGATCTTGTTCCAGGGTCTTTGAGAGAATGCATTTGGTAACTAGAAGAGATTAACTTTTGAAGAGAAAACAAAAACATCTATGTTGGCTCAAGTGAGAGGTAAGATCATTCTTCAGTAGTCTGGCAGGTAGAGCCCTTCTCTGAGATTGAGGCCTGAGGTCACCTGAAAGGTAAGGGGTCTCTCATTGCAACAATGAGATGTACAAATCGTTATGTTGAAAAAAGAACTTTACAACTTTGGCAGGGGGAGGTAGGAGAGTGGGGGGTGGGGGGGGGGACGAGGGGAGGGGGGAGATGGGAAGGGATGGAAAGGGGAAACAAAGGAGGAGGCAACAATGCTTGATAAGAAATGTACTCATTATCTTGCCCATGTAATTGTAACCCTTCTATGTGGTATTTTCACAATAAAAAATGAATAAATAAAAAAGAAAATAGATTAATGTCATGTATACATCTACATACATATCTCTATACTACATATGTAATGTATGTGATATGTACACATAAAAATGTTTTTTTCCTTGTGTTGAACATTTCATTGCAGAGAATCAGTATATTTGTCAATCAAATTAATTAAATGTTATTATGGCTACAATAAAACTCTAAGGCTATTGGAAAAAATAAAATATTGCTTTAGAACAGAAACAACTTAAGTCAAAAAAATGAATGATTTCATCAAAACAACATTGAGATACCGTCTCACCCCAGTTAGAATGGCTAAAATCAGAAACTCTAATAACAACAGATGCTGGAGGGGATGTGGACAGAAGGGAACCTTACTGCATTGTTGGTGGGAGTGTAAACTTGTTCAACCACTTTGAAAAGCAGTATGGAAGTTCCTCAAAAGACTCCACATAGAGCTACCTTATCACCCAGCAATCCCACTTTGGGGCATTTACCCAAAGTTCACAAACAAGACCACACTAAAGCTACCAGCACAACTATGTTTATTGCAGCATTATTTACCATAGCTAAGATATGGAACCAATCCAGATGCCCCCCGGTAGATGAAGAAAATGTGGTATATATACACAATGGAATTCAATGCCTCCATCAGATAGAATGACATTGCCCCATTTGTTAGGAAATGGAAAGACTTGGAAAAAATTATATTAAGTGAAGTAAGCCAGGCCCAAAGAAACATAGGTCCCATGGTTTCCCATGGTATATGTCTGGGACAAGTAGAAAAGGTTAAAAGCTATGTGCATATGACCAGATAAGATGAAGTTAAGTGAAGTGAACCCCAAGATAAGGACACAAATGTTTTATTTTTTTCTTGCTTGCTATTGTTTCTAATGTATTTATAAGGTACCATGTGATTTTTTTTGTTGCTTTGTATGTTTCTCCCTCATGGTATAACCCCTGTTTTCACTGTATTTGATTTTGGTATAATTGGGGGGGGAGGGAAAAAACAAAAATAGGTAAGGGGTCTCTCACGCCTTTGTTTTTATTCCATTGTATTTCCATTATCAAGGCTATGATCATCTCCATCAATTTAGTATTCATTCTGTCCACTTTTTCCAAATCATGGGCCATATAATCAAAGCCATACCAAGTCAGCCAACTAATTTAATTGAGGTAGGTGCCAGGTTCCTGCAGTCCTACAACCAAAAGGACAGGCCATGTCTAGAATTCCACTAAGTCATTAATCAGTGATTCCAGACATCCTTAGTGAATTATTTATCCATCCGGGGTGACAGGAAAGTCAAATTCATTGGCTGTCAAATATTTAATGGAGTGCCTGCAAGTCCTTTCTTAGATAATTATTATTACTGAGCATCTACAAACACTTACCAACCATATGACAAGAATAGAACCAGGAAAGTTCTTCTGTTCTGAATCTGTTTTGGGCCATCCCACTCAATCTTCAAATGACACAAAGCCCAACCCTTAATTGTACTAGTTCTCTTACTGAAAGAGTATTTCCTAACCTTTCCACCAATCAGAAAAAGGTGTCTTTTAGATACCATTCATGGGTGTATTCATCTTCATCAAAATGAATCTTCTCCAGGAAATCTCTCCTGGAGATGAATCTTCTCCAGGAACTCTGTCCTGACTTTGACCCAGCTACTTCTCACCAGCAAATACTGTTGAGCTCACAGTTATTGTTTCCATTCATTGATATGCTGCTTTGTAATTGTCCCCAAGATCTTCCCTTCTTTATATGTAACGAATTTACTGTGTCACCATTTTGTGTCCAATCACTGTTACGTGTCCTACAGCACCTATAGACATGCAGCACAAATACACACGGTACGTGTGCTCATGCTCTGAGTTTGATAATGTTTGTTAATGAAGGGAACCTCAAGCTTGATGGGTGTCCAGTCGTGTTTTCATACATGAATCACCGGGAATGCCTGAGTCAGAACACAACTGTGGTCTAGAAAGTGCTTGCAGTTGCTTCATGTAGAAACTCACTGGAGACAGTTCCTGAATTTTGAAATTTTCTCTGCTCCTTTGGAATCTGTTTCTCAACCATGACTATTCCATTTTTCAGGGTTCCTTTCCAAATGCATTCCACTCATGGGTGTATTCATTTTATCCAATCATTAGGATATTAAAGAGATCTCCCCCCTTCACTCTTAGTAATAGTACTGAGCCTTGAGCTCTAACCTGGCTTTTTTTGTTCAAGGCTGGTACTCTATCAGTTTAGCCACACTTGCACTCCCAAAATTTTGTTGGTTAATCAAAGATAAGAGTCCTATAGACTTTTCTGCCCTAGCTGACTTCAAACTTCGATTCTCAGATCTCAGCCTTCTGAGTAGGATTATATGTTTGAACCATAAGCACCTAGAAAGAACTTCATTTGTAAAAGTCAAATTTTCTTTAGATTTAGAACAGTAAAGAACTATCACCTACCTGAGAACTCTTGTTTGGATATATAATTTGAAGTTATTTCCATAAAACCTGCAACATTTCTTTTATTGGATTCTATACTGACTGCTTTTGGCTAGATTCACACCCTACAATTCCAATGGGTGTGAGCCAAAGCAACATAGTTTTGTAGCTAATAATAACAATAATAATGAGCACATTTCAAAAGTGCTAATTACAAATTCAGTTGGATTATGTTCTCATTATAAATGCTACAGGTTTTCTGCCAGGTTGGTACCTCATAACAGTATGTTTTCAAACACCTGTTTACCTTTATCGTCGTTAGATGCATTCAAAAAGAGAAACTTTAAGAAGTTGAGATGCATATTAAATCTTGATATGTCTTTTTAAAATAGGAATATTTTACCCAGAGTTCTTTACTGTGGGAGAAAAATGAGCAATTACATGTTTGTGTGTATTTGTGTGTATTTGTTGCATATATGTGTGTTTATAGATAAAGAATATGGAAATCTTTAAGTTCTTCAGTTATCCAATAGAGAGGAACAGAATTTTCTGGGTGAAATAAAACACATTTTTTCTCATAATTTCTTGCATTAAAGAAAACTTTAAAAATTTTAAATAAAAGAAAATTTTGCTAAGTAAAATGCTCATATTTATATTTATATATTCATACATGTTTTATATTTATATATTTATATCGCTATTACATGCAATTTGGAAAAGCCAGGCTATGATGATGTATACATTGTTGGATGAGATTTCTCTGCAGACAAATGTCATGTGGTAGTAAACAACGTCTGAGAAGGACAGCAAAGCCAAGAGGGAAGAGGCTGAACATGAACTCAGGAGACAGCATGGTTAGGGTAGGAAGGCAATTTTGCTTTCATAATTCAGCTCTTGCAATGTGGTTGGTGACAGAATCTTCTTCAATAAGAAGTCACAAAACATATTCATGATGGGGCAGCCTGGGTTGTAGTCTTATTCCATATGTGCTATTCCTACTTGCAGAAGGCAGAAGATCAGAGATTGTTTATTTTAAACCTCATTTGAGAAGGATGATAGTTGTATTACCTAGTGGTTACCCATCCTGGCTGCACATTGGAGTCATCTAAAGCTTTCAAAACCTATCAGTGCCCCTCCCCAAAAGAAGGAGTCAGAACCCTGAAGGTATGGCCAGGTGGGAGTATTTTTTTAAAGCTCCACAGTGATTTTCACTGTGAAGTTGGTCTGAGAGCTACTGTGTTAAGAAATAAGGAACTTGAACACCAGAGACTCATGCCTAGAATCATTCGGTACTCAAGAGTCTGGGACCAGGAAGCCTAAAGCAGGGATATTGTACATCTACAAAGATTATCACCCTTTGGCTCATATAAGGTGGCATCATAGGTTTCAAAGATTAAAAAGTAGGTACCTTTTGGTTGGGTAGATCGCTTCCTAACTTATCACATCACTGAATCACTGGTTAGTCTACAAGTATAACTGGGATAAATACATCATCTTTAATGTGCCTGGCCCAAGTCAACTTGAATAAGGGGCAGCTCTATATAGGAAGTATCTCAAATCCCTCAAAAGCATCACTACCATAATTGCCTCTAGCTCTAATTGTTTGTGGAGGGCGATATCCTACATGATACCAAAAAAGATACCATAGAAATATACATCCCTGTCATCAGGTCTTTATTATGGTTTGGATATGAAATGTTTCCCCTCACAGGCTCATGAGCTGAATGGTTGGTCCCCAGCTGGAGGTAGTATTTAGGGAGGTTCTCAAAACTGTGGAAAATGGACCAGGCTGGAGGGAGTAGGTCACTGGGGCTGTGACCTTGAAGGGCACATCTTACTTTAGCTCCTGTTTCTCTGTTTTCTGTCCACCATGAGGTAAAGAAGTTCCTCACTACACACTGCCACCCGCCTGGTGTTCTGTCCAAACACACAAGGCCAAGTAACCCTGGATTTGACCCCTCTAAATGTGTGCACAAAATAACTCTTTTTCTCCTGAAAATTGTTTTCTTGGATATTCTAGTGACAGCTCCACTAAAGAAACTATATTACAGGTATTTCTTGATTTCCTTAATACACGCTCCAAAGAGAGAAAAGCAGAGATATCAAGATCTACAGGAGCATATTAACTATGTACAATATTCACATACTCTTACTTAGATTCTGAATTAAAGAGACCAACTATTTTATTTTTTTATTGTGAAAATACTGTACAGAGGGGTTACAATTACATGGGTAAAGATAGTGAGTACATTTCTTTTTTTTTTTTTTGTCAGTCGTGGGGCTTGAACTCTAGGCCTGGGCACTGTCCCTCAGCTCTTCAGCTCAAGGCGAGCGCTCTACCACTTGAGCTACAGCGCCACTTCAGGTTTTCTGGTGGTTTACTGGAGATAGGAGTCTCACAGTCTCTCCTGCCCTGGCTGGCTTTGAACCATGATCCTCAGATCTCAGCCTCCTGAGTAGCTAGGATTACAGGCGTGAGCCACCAGCGCCTGGCTAGTGAGTACATTTCGTATCAAGCATTGTAGCCTCCTCCTGTGTTTACCCTTCCCTTCCTTTTCCATCCTTCCTACTCCCCCACCCAATCCTCCCCCCCTCCAAGTTGTAAAGTTCGTTTTTGACATGACAACTTGTACTTCTCATTGTTGCAACAGGAGACCAACTATTTTAAAAAGATTTATTCAAGATAATTGGGTGAAATTTTGAACACAAATTGGCAATATTGAGGAATATGTAGTTTCAAAGAGACTGATAAAGATATGTGCTTATGTTTTAAAAAGTAAGTTAGATACGTGTTCATAACTATATGTATATGTATATATATGTATGTGTGTGTGAAAAGTTATTGTGTCTAGAATTAGATTTTAAATATCCCAGTAACAAGTAAAAAAAATGAAAAACATTTTTTTTAAAAAGTGATGGTTGGGGAATATATAAAATAAGAACAGCAGATGTCAATTGTTGAAGGTAGGTGATAGATGTGTAGGAGTCTATTAAACTAGCCTTGTTATTTTTGTGCATGTTTGGAAATTTCAAGACTCAAAACCTCTATAGATGAGAACAATATGTCCCTATCAGTTGAAATTTACCTGAGCACCCTGATGACTAACCAGTGTTATTCCTGGATGACAAGTCTCTGAAACAGCAACATCCACTTCACTTCAGAGGACGTCTGAAGGACTAACACAGGAATTGAGAGGAACAGGCCAGGTGGCTTATGCCTGTAATGCTAGCTGCTCAGGAGGCTGAGACATGGAGGACAGTGGATTGAACCCAGCCCAGGAAGAAAAGATCAAGAAATTCTATCTCCAATTAACCAACAAAAGTCAGAGCTGGTGGTGTGGCTCAAGTGGTAGATCTCCAGCCAGGATTGAACAAACAGAGGTTGAGCATGATACCCGGAGTTCACGATCTGGTACTGGCATAGATGTGACTCTTTAACTCAAAATGCTTCCAATCAAGCTGGATACTTATGTACTTAGAATGCAAAATAAAAAAAGAATTTAATCAAACTGCTGTTATAAAGTGTAATAGCATGAGCCACAAGATATGTGATAGGAGCCAATGGTACTCAAAATTCCTCAAGTGGAGGGATACAAAAAAAGAGTCATAATATTTTTGTAGGATGCTATGCAATATTTTTTAAAAATCTGTCCATTTACTATTCTGAAAAGAAGCATAGAATTCAATTAAATAAAGTATTTCTGACAATAAGCAACAATACTTGATGCAAAAATAGACATAACTTCAACTAGAAAGAAAGCAGTATACTTTTTTTTTCTTTTTTGTGTATGTGCTACTGTGATTTGAACTCAGGGTTTCACACTTGACAGCCAGGAACTCTACCACTCTCCCCATGCCTCCTGGCCTTTCTGATCTGGTTAGGGTCTCATTTTTCTTCTAGGTTGGCCTGGACTATGATCCTCTTATTAACACTGGATTATAGGCATTAGGGTGGTCAGTGGCAACTTATTAATATTTGTGTGCTGGTAGAAACTTGGGAAGCTTAAATATTCTCGATCATCTCCAATAGTGAACACCAACATTCTTGAGCATATCTCCTTAGTCTTTCTTGACTGTTCAGTATTTGTCAAGCACAGCACAGTAGCCACCAGATAAATAAAATGAATGATGTCTCTGGGATTATTTAACTCACAACCAATGGAGGAGCTGGAAAATAAGTGTCTGAGGAAAACATTGAACAGTGTAGAAATGTAGCAAAGAAGATGTTAGTGGGGTATAACAACCATAATGGGGAGGATGGTGTACACTCCAGGTAGAGAGCATATGTCAAAAAAACAAAAAAAAACAAGGCATGGAAAGCCTGGGAATGTTTGTAATTTTGAAGGCACCTTGGAGGATAGACATAAAGCAAGTTGCTATGTCCAGGTTAGCCCAGCAACAAAGATAAGAGTTAGGAGTTAGAACAGAAGTTATTTAAAGAAAGTAAAGCCAGAAAATGACACAATTGGGGTGGGGAATGTAGTCATGGAGATGGGAGGGAAGGGATGGTAGGGGAAAAACTAAGGAGGAGGCAACAATGCTTGATAAGAAATGTACTCATTACCTTGCTCATGTAATTGTAACCTCTCTGTGCCACATTTTCACAATAAAAAAACTTATTAATAATAAAAAGATTGTTTTTTAAAATAATAACTCTAGCAGCTATGTAAAGATAAAGATGGAGACACTGAAAACAGATGGAGTGTAGGGGAAAAAATAACAACAAAAACTGAGTGTTGGGTGAGCTTGGATTCAACTTTTTCTCTCACTGGAATGCTCCACCATACAACAAGCCCAAAGCAACCATTTTGGGGCCTCAACTCTCAACCTAAAAATTTTAGCCTTACTCAGCATCCTGATTCCCCACCCAAACCCAACAGGCTTTCAGATTTTCAAGAGTTAATTGGCTAGAAGTGGCAATATCTAACATTACTCCAAAGCTTGAAAAATGTCTTAGTGAATATCAGTCCTTTGAGTCTTATCCAAGGAGGAACAAATTGGTCTATAAACCATAAAGATACACATGGGGTTCTGGGTCTCTTGAACCTGAGTTCGAAAATATATATCATGCCGTATTTTCCTGTAAAAGAGGTTGCATGAGGACTACATGAAATGGCAAATACACGAATGGAAAGATACTTGTGCATATTTTAACAGTATTTTGAAGGCTTTTCTTGAGTCTAAGCTGGATTCACGCATGACTGTATGTATATGTGTGTATGAGCATATGTGTGCTTGTGCATAATGCACCATTTCCAAATACAGCGCAATGCTGGGCAAGCTCATGCCCTTAAGAACTTTAACGTCTCCAGAGTGACTGCGCATCCTAAAGTTAGAATGAGCTCAGAACAATTCATTCTACTCCAGTGAAGAAAATTTTAGGCCAGATACAGTGCAAGTGTTCCCAGTTACTTAGACGCTGAGAGGAGGAGGATCACACTTCCAGGCCACCCTGGGCAACATTTTAATGAGACTTCAATCTCCACAAGAAGCTAGTTATGGTGGTGCACACCTGCTATTCCAGCTATGTAGAGGCATAGGTATGGGCAATCATAGTCCAAAACTGACATTAGGCAAAAGGATGAGACCCTATCTGAAAAATAACAAAACAACTAGAAGCATGACTCTCGTGGTAGAGTACGTGCCTAGATCCTTAGTTCAAACCCCAGTACTACCAAATAGAAAAAAGAAAATTAAAATGTGTTTTAACTATAGGAAGCACTGATTTGAAACCATTCGAACCTATTTTATTTTTAATACGTTTTTTATTGTGAAAATACTGTACAGAGGGGTTACAATCACATGAGCAAGGTAATGAGTACATTTCTTATCAAGCACGTTGCCTCCTCCTTTGTTTTTCCCCTACCATCCCTTCCCTCCCACCTCCACAACTACATTCCCCGCTTCATTACCCCCCCCGCCTCCGCCTAAATGCCTAAATTGTAAAGTTTGTTTTGACATAGCATCTCGTATATCTCATTGTTGCAATGGGTCCACCTGTATCTCTATTTAAACAATTTGTATTTTCCCTTCCGCTCCCCAATTATACCAACATCAAATACAGTGAAAACAGAGGTTTTAGAACCAGGCCCATGGATTTAGTGTCTGGACTAGAGCGAATGGAGACCATAAATAAAACTAAATAAATAAGCAATAGTATTTCATTGATATCACTAGATCAGGGATGATTTTTTTCAAAATGTGTATAGCCCCAGAAAAGAGCATTAACTCATCAGAAGAAAGCAAATACCAGCCAAGGAATGACAGACCACCAACTGCAACAAGCAGCTTTCAATGTCATTGCAAGAAGATATTACAAAAGAGCCAGGACCTCCACCTAACCAACCATCCCAGGCATCCCAGGGGAGATGTAGGAGGTGGCTTAGCATTGCTGTGGGTTTGATCTACACCATGCCTTAATTGCTAGAACCCATCTTTGAGTAAATTGGGAAAGGCCTTGATGGAAGACCAATGCTGCAATAGTGCCTGCAGTACTTTTCAGAGCAAGACTCACATCTTGGCACTAAAGCCGAGAACATTACAATTGTGTTCTGAAGCCACCAAGCAAATTTGGGGCGGGGGAGGGTTACTTATTTATTTATTTTCAAAAGTCCGTCAAATTCAAAAAGCTTGAATCAAAATACTGAAGAGTGGCATTCTAGGGTGATATAATCCATTAAGATATTTAACTCAGCAATGGTTGAGCTGCTTATAAAGACAGACTCAGAAACAAATAGTGAGTTAAGGCATTAACTGCTTGCAGTTTTCAATCAAAACGCTAGGCAGAAGTATCCACCCAGCAACCAAAGAGACAGAAGACCTTCTATTTGAGTATAGTGTCTTTCCTAACCCAGCATCCCAAGACACTCACAAAGGCTGGCAGGAATTAAGTTCCAAATCACTGAAATCAGAAAGAAGAGCTACTCTCGATCTGTCATCAGGAAGCAAACTCTCCAAGGTGTATTTTTATCCCAGCCTCATTTCAGTTATGACAACTCACCTGGTTGGTTTCTGCCATTTGAGTAGAGCGACACATCAAAGTGACAGAACATCACTCTCTGTGTGCCTCATGCAATTTGACAGGGAGGAAAAACAAACCTGGGGGAGCAGATTTCAAGGTGTTTCCAAGATTTCTCCAGATTGGAAAGAGAATTAGGACACCGTTCACGTGTTTTCCTATTCAAAGCCCTTCTCAAGTTGAAACTCCTGCTTCTTCGAGCTAATAAGTATTTATTTTATTCAGCTCTTTACTTGCTTATTTATTTTATCATTTTGATCTTGATGTATCTACCATTATGCTTCCAATTTTTGTTGTTGTTTTTTATACCAGTCCTGAATCTTCAACTCGGGTCCTGGGCATTGTCCCTGAGCAATTTTACTCAAGGCTAGCACTCTACCACTGGAGCCACAGCTCCACTTCTGGCTTTTCTTTTTCCAGTTGATAATTGGAGATAAGAATTTCACAGACTTTCCTGCCCCAGCTGGCTTGAATCACAATTCTTAGATCTCAGTCTCTTCAGTAACTAGGATTACAGTCATGAGCCACCAGTGTCTGGCTATGCTTCTAATTTTTAAAACATGCAGCTCTCATCTTCATCTGTATTACTCCTGGTCTTGGTCTCAAACCCCAGATGTTTATGGTGAGCAGCATCTTTCACCTGGCTTAGCTACCAGGCTGCTGGGCTACTTTGTCTCTGTAGACTAATAGTCTCAGAATACTGTTTCTAATATGGGATAACTCTTCTTAATTCATATTGCCATACTTAGAAATGGATAGACATCACAATTGTTATGGACTTTTTTTTAATCTAGTTGTCTATGTAATTTAGCCATCCTCATTTTCTAGTAAAGTTTATTTTTGTTGTCATTTCTGATAGCATTTCACTCTTTATTGTAATTACACATACATTTCAGCTTTTCCACCTGAATTTGTATGTCTGTGTATGTATTTCTGTGTATGTGAGTTTGTGTGTTTATATCCATGTGTGCCAGTACTGGGATTTGAACTCAAGGTCTCATGGTCTCCCTTAGCTCTATGTGCTCAAGGCTGGTACTCTACCAGTTGAGTACGACTTTCAGCTTTTTTGCTGGATAACTGGAAATAAGTCTCTTGAATTCGAATGCCAGGGCTGGCTTCAAATGAGGATCCTCAAATCTCAGCCTCCTGAGTAGCTAGGAATACAGGAGTGAGCCACTGGTACCTGGCCACTTTTTGCTTCCTTTCTATACTTTCCTTTCTATACTCCTTTCTTCTTTAACTTACTATGCAGTGGTTAAATTTCCTTTATTCTCATGTTTTCTCTATTGCACTGGAAGATGTACACTATTTCTGTCATTTTTAAAGATGACTCCTTTTTAGACATATAAATATGTTTTACTAGCATACATTATTATATATGGGACAGTATAGTTGGGTATAAAATCAAGATTTTTAGCAATTACTTCCATAAGCCTTCTTCTCCATTCTTTTCTTACCCTTACACTCTTCTTGGTGTGTCTAAGCCAATTTTAAATATTTTTCATGACTTAATCTCTCTATATGTTTTTTCTTTAACTGTTTTTAATAACTAATAATACTAATTACCTAATAATACTCTAATAAATTGCTTGAAGTTCTCTGGATTCTTTTTTAATTTGTGTGTGGGAGGGTTATAATCACAGTCATTTTCAACTCCCTCTGGGTGTCAAGCTCACTGTTCTAGTACTTCTCATTTGGGCTGAGGATTCTTACAATCCCTATGTCCTTTGGGACCTGCTTGTGTAACATCACACATCACATAACATTTCAATTGTTGATGAACCATACATGTGATGACGGTCACATAAGATTGTAATGGAACTACAAATTTTCTAGGGCCTGGTAGTTTTTCTGTAGCTGTTCTATGTTTAGATATACAAATGTTTACCATGCTTACAAATGTTTGCCATGGAGTTGTTGTTTCCGATGGTATTTGGCAGAGCAATGTTTTATACATTGCCGAGGAGCAATAGGTATAATCTAGGCTATACCCAATAGCCTAAGGATATAGTAGTCCATGCCAGATGGATTTATAAAAGTACTTTTGGTGATATTTACAGAACGGCAATTTTTCCTAATAAAGCATTTCTCAGAGTTTAACCCCATGAGTAAGTAATGCATGATTGTGGTTAGAGACATGAGTAAACACATGCATGGACAATAAAATACATTAGAATTCCTTCAGATGACCTAATCCAAATTATTATCAGAGACAGACTTCACATCCTCAGCCATTGAAATGATAAGGATAAGAAGACATGACTAGAGCTAAATACAATAAGTAAGGAAGTAAATAGAATAAAGATAAGGTTGTCCCTGACTTACTTCTATTGCTCCTTCAGGCCTCAGTTAAAATAATACTTCTCAAGAAAATCAGTTGGCTTGTTAAACATCCATCCCTCTCCTCGCCCCCACCATCACACTTTCCCCAATGATGAAATTGTGTTGCTTGTCTTTCTAGGTAAATTAGAAGTATACCAGCAAGATGATTCCTGCATTTGTTTAACATGTGTTTATTGATCCCTGAAGCTATAGCAGTGTATGTGCTTCTCTCATGGAACTTATATTACAAAGAATGAGCACAGAAGATAAACATGTAATCCCGATAATACACAACCGTGTAATAAAGCTTGATGAAGGCATAGAGAGTGGTAGAAGGCCAAAAGTCTCTCTGCTTTGAAAACCTGGGAGCCTCCTTCACAGAGATGAGGGAGCCAGCTGTGGTTGTGTTTGATGCAAGGGCACAAACCTTCCAATGAGCCAGGTGTTATGTTTGGGGAGATGAATGAGAGGTGAGGAGTGGATGATGGGCACAAACATCAAGGCAGGATAGCCTAGGGCTTTTCAGGCCACTGGAAGGACATGGGCCAGTATGAATGAGGCTTGATTATCACAGGTATGGGATGATGCATTATGCGCTTCAGAAGACTACCTCTGGCTGAACTGTTAGAAGAGAGGTGGGGGCACAAAGGCAAAGTGGGAAGGTAGAGCAATTGTTCAGGGAGATAAAAGATGAGCAATTAGAATAGTCACTGAAGAGGTGGGGAGAGGAGTCTGGGTTCTATATTTACTCTGAAGGTTGAGTCATGGGGATTTGCTGCATGATTTTATAACTCCTGAGTAACTAAAGGGGCTAACCTTCATGTTTGTGCAGTGAATACATGAGTGAGGGAATGAATGAATGATGACTTTCTGGCTTTCTTTGTGCGATGTCATTTTTACCAATGAAATAAAAATCATTAACTGCTAAGAAACTATACATGTTTTTGCAGCTCTGAATAAAGCAGGCTTAGTACTGGTTTTATTTACCAGATCTTCTTTTTTGCACTATACTTTTATTTTGGCAAATTTTAGATTTTTTCCAATTTCTGCTGGAATGTGGACATACTATTATTTATTTATTCATTTATTTACTTTTAATTTTTGCTATTGTTTTAGTAAACCTGCATTAATAGTAAGGGAATCCTTCAGATTTTTCCATCTTGGCATACTGGGTACTTGGATCAAATTCACTTCTTCTACTACCCCTCCATTCCTCCAAGATTTACTCTTCATCAGCTCTATGACTGACACATAGGATTTCAATAAATTTACATGAAGTCCTGCTTCATATTATGAGAAAAAAAATATATTTGGCTAAATAAACAAGATTCCTATTTCAGAATCATCACTGAACAGTTCTTATTTTCCTGTCAATTTGTTTCAGGACAATGCTCCACAGATTCACCTGATAACACTTACTGTGCAGTGAAAGACCTCAAGGCACACTTTAGATATTTTTCACATGAAACAGGATGACAACTATTTAAATCTCATGGTGGTGTTCCCTGCCATCCTTCTGAATAGATTTCAATGAAATTTAAATGTGACAAAGATAAATGTCTTCAATGAATCTGGAAATTCATTGATAATTTTGTAATCAATCCTACTTTTATTAAATTATCTTTTGGAAATTTAATTAAAATCTTAATTAATTTCATTTATGAACTGCAATAATGTCTTCTAATTATGTGATTGCACCAAGTGAAGTCTTCCACTCACGTAAGTACCGGTTAAAATGTCTAAAATCAAGGGTATGTTCTCTTTTCTCTGTCCTGTCCATCACCCTGAAAATTGCCCCTGTGATTAGTAGCCTTTATGCTTCATATAATGCATTAGAAGACTCCAAAGCACTGGGAATATAACAAGTGTTCACTTGTTATATAAACTGTGCCAAGAGAAAGTGGTGCCAATCACGTCAGCTTTCATGGTGGCATCTTCACAGAAGGTAACAAGGTAGTTAAACAACATCTATGAAAGCACACTTCAAAGATTACAACATCTTGGATTGGAAGGAACTTGAAAGACAGCTTCCCTCCAACCTTCCATCCATCTCAGATGCTCCTTGCTTTGGATTTACAGCTCCCTTGCTGTACTCATCTTAATAAGACATTTGGCTTACAACAGTCTGCCTGGCAGTGCCTTGAGGTAATTCTGGGAGAATATAGGCAGGCTCCTTGCTCTCAGTGATCCCAGGATCAACTAAACTCTCAGAAAGTTTTTCACAAGTGGCCTGGACTTGATGGTTTGGTATAACACCCCAAAAATCAAATGGGAACTAAAAGTTTCATCTCAGTATAAAACAAAAGAAACAGAGTCGCGTGGGTCAGGATGGCAGGATGGTGTGTGAGCTTGGTGCTGTGTGCTCAAGGTTAGATTTTGAAGAGTATGATGAGACCATGAGCAGCATACATTTACAGCACCAACTCCTGGGATGAAAGCTAATCAGTCCTCTCTGCCATCCTTGAGGGAAATGGAGAGGCCTTCAATAGTAGATACCTCTCTACCCTGTGCACAACCTTCTCATCTCTTCTGCCAAGGGCACAGCTCGCAGTGAAGCTGGTCCCTTTCCCTCCCCACAGCCACCCATCCCTACTGCTGCCCGCAATTTCACAGTTGCTTGACTTCCTACCCAGAGTGGATGCCCTAAACCAGCCTTGATTAGTGACAATAATCGCTACATCAGTCTTTCATTAATGATAATAATAGCTAACATTTATTCCCTATTAATCATAGCATAATACTATGTCATTGAATTTCACGGTACCCCACACAGTCAGTGGCAGTGCTAAGCCCTATCTACAGAGGAAGGAATGGGGATGGGGACTCTGGGAGTTAAAAGATTTGTTCAAGATCCTCCTGCCAGTCCGTACCACAGCCAGAATTTTAAGTCAGGTGTTTAATTCTTAAGCCAAGCATTGAACTCTGAACTGAGGCTTCATTTGCTTGTAGCAAGAGGTGGGAGGGGGGAGGGGGAGAGGGAAATGATTGGAATGGAACCATAACCACCTGCCCTCACACCTGGCCTAACTTCTTGGAATTCCAGGACACCCCTCAAAGCACAGGCTTATGTCAACAAGAGTTTTCTGGAGGAGCTGAGGTTATCTGAGAATCTGGCTGCTACCATTCATTCTCTGATCTGTCTCTCCATCTAACAACATAGACCCAACTTTGTTGCCAGCAGCCAGCAGTGCAGGGCAGCCAAGACTAACAAGTGTAGGCACTGTGCAGGGTACCCAGCACATGAATAGCACTATTCTTCGCTGGCCAACACTGGCGCCATTGTTTCAGGCAATGAATAGAGCTGTGTGGAAAAAAAATTTTTTTTCACACACAAAGCAAAAAGCAGCAAAATTTGTTTCTTTGTGATGAGTGCAAGACTTGGTGAAAAAGTCCTTCTTCACCTGGTGCTATTTTACATATTCTTTCACACACAGAAAGCACTTTCTGGCAAAGGAAGCGTCTTTCTCTTGAAATTAAAAAGTTATAGGTCACAGGGCAGGTGGGAGAATTAGGAGTCAGGCACAATGTGTAACGGTTCTCATTCAGTATGACACTAGGGGAAATGATGAGGTATCAGTTTGATTTAGCTCAGTGGAGCTCTGTTCTCAACAACTGTGTTAGTTTTATTCAGGGCATCCAAGTTTTGCCTGCATTTTCCATGAAAACAGAGGGAAAGTTAAACACCTGCTATTAAAGACTGTATTCGATTGAGCGCCCTCTCCCTCCCCACCCCACCCCCATCTCTCTCAGAAAATAATGGAAAACTTCCATTTTCTTTCTATAAGGCTAGATGCCATCAGTGAATTCCAGACCCATCTGTGGGTTTGCATAGCTGGGCTGCTGTAAATCACAGCCAGGCAGTTTCTTCCTGTCTTTGTGCTGTGTGTACTATTAGAAGTCACAGTCACAACTATTATAAGGATTTGATCTCGACATGTGGAAAGCAAATTCTTGTCCTAAAAGCAGATGTAAGACATAATTCTGATAGAGATCCATAAACCTCATCATTGCCCACTTATCAAATCATCTCTGAGATAGATATCTCATGATACAAACAACCCTGAATGGAGTGTGGATTGAGTTATGCTTTTGTATAACATGGTATCCTATACTTCTGTGAAGCTAGTTTCTTCAGAATCCATATCTGTATTTTGGTCCTTAAATAAAAAAAAAAGTTCTGACTGAGCATGTAACTCACTGGTAGTATACTTGCCTAGTGTATAGGCAAGCCTCTGTTCAATCCTCAGCCCTACAAATAAACAACTAGCTAACTGAGAAACTTCCAAAAGCAGCCAAATGCCACGACAAGGGGGAAGTTGATTTCAGTGCTGGGGGAAGTTAACTTTAGTGCTGGCCTAAATAAAGAGCAGCTCTGAAGAGCAACTCTCTATGCAAGGTTGTTCACAATACATTGATATACCCTGCGATCCTGTTGTAGCAGTCACTACCACACTCTTACACTTTAGAGTCTAGTTTCCATGACAGAAAGTAAAGTCACCCTCTAGTTCTGACGACTTGGACAAGTAGCTTAACTTCTAGCAGCCTTGTTCTCATCATTAATTAAAGTGGGAACACGACAGTGTACTTTTTACATTTAGGGGTAGTGATAGAGGTGATGCGAATCTCTCAAAGCAAGGCAGAAATCCCATACGGTTTGCATGTCCTCTGGAGACAATGCCTTACAGCACTATTTGAGGGAATAAAACAAATCAGAAAATAACTCAAAAGAATGCCATGAAGTCACTGAGATTCAATTTGGGCAAGTCAACACATCAAAGTTAAATCACTCCAGCACTCATCTATTTATAAAAGCTTTAGAGGCTAAATTTTTAAGAAAAAAAATATATTCTAAGAATAAAAGATAGTCCACTTAGCTGGAACCATTTATCATTATTTTTTAGAACACACATCAGTGCATACCTCCCCCAAATATGTCATTCTGGCCCAAGGTTTAGTTTGAATTCTGAGCAACTGAGAATGAACAAATAGTGAAACAATTAGTTGCTCTCCTTTTATCTTTCTAAAAACAGGATGTGCCAGGTGCTGGTGGCTCACACTTGTAATCCTAGCTACTAAGGAGGCTGAGATCTGAGGATGGCGGTTCAAAGCCAGCCAGGGCAGGAAAGTCCATGAGACTCTTATCTCCAATAAACCACCAGAAAACTGGAAGTGGCACTGAGGCTCAAGTGGTAAAGCACTAGCCTTGAGCTGAAGAGCTGAGGGACAGCACCTAGGCCCAGAGTTCAAGCCCCAGGACTGACAAAAACCAAAACAACAACAACAAAAAACAAAAACAGGATGTGGATTATGTTTTGAGAAAGATACTTTAGATTTCCTCTGGAGGATGTTTTTCTCTAACTAGGAGGAGAAGAGCAGATTGGCATTAGGATGAGCTTTTTGGGGGGAGAGGGAGGACCAGTCGTGGGGCCTGAACTCTGGGCCTGGGCGCTGTCCCTCAGCTCTTCAGCTCAAGCCTAGCACTCTAGTGCTTGAGCCACAGCACCCCTTCCGACTTTTTTCTTTTTGCTTATGTGGTACTGAGGAATCGAAGCCAGGGCCTCAGGCATGCAAGGCAAGCGCTCTACCACTGAGCCACCTTCCCAGCCCCAGGGTGAGCTTTCTAAACTGGCCTCACTAAAGCAGCTCTAGCTTCCAATATCCCCCTCAGGTGTTTGCTAGTTACTTCTCACAACTCTAAAGCCTCAAACTCTTACGCTAGTCTCCAAGTCTAACCAATGCCTTTGTGTTTCATTTCATTTTTGTAAAGCCCCATGCATATAAGTATTTGCAAAATTATGTGTCTTCCTTCTAAGTATTTGTCTTTTGTAAACTTGATTTGCAGTCTCCACATACGAAACTGAAGAAGGTAGAAGAAAATATTTTCCCACAACAAATCAAAGAAAGGTTGGACAAATGGGATTGCATAAATTTGCAGAGCTTCTGCAGGGCAAATGACATAGCTAGCAAGATCAATAGAAAGCCCACGGATTGGGAGAAGATCTTTACTAGCCATACAACGGACA
>NW_012267259.1:6584695-6607789 GCF_000151885.1 Dipodomys ordii | reverse complement strand
ATGTAATTGTAACCCCTCTGTACAGTATGTTCACAAACAAAATTAAATTAAATTAAAAAAAAGAAAATATTTTCCTTCTCTGCACTTTGTTTTATTTTTGTTTTGTTTTGTTTTGTTTTGGTTTGGTTTGGTTTCTTTAGCGCTAGGTCAGTGAGTGCCTATACACCAGCAGCAACCAAAGTTAATGGTTGAAGAAATTCAGCCCTAGAATTACATAATCCCAACTGTCTTTCAGTCTGCCCTGATAGATCTGACTACTACCTGGCTCTCCCTTCTTCCTGCCAATTCACTCCCTTCTATCCCAGATACCATTTTTATTCTGAATTTTCTCATCTGGCAGCTTCATGATATGAAGTTTTAGTCAGACTCAACACCCAGGTTTACAGGGACTTTAAAAATGGGAGGCTGATTTCCAAGTTCATGTCTTACGCCTTAAAATTTTAATTTTGCCAAGTTAATTAAATACGATTGTGACTCTAATTCACATGTGTATTGCTCCCTAGCCCCCTTTAGTTTCACACATGATTGGATTCCAAGCAACATAGGAAAATTGTAGGTGATTTGGTGAAGGAATAGGAGGTGGTTTTTGCATCCTGCCTATGTTGAAGGTGACAGTCTGCTTTCTCTGTGCTTCCTGTGGACATAGGTTGATCTGTACATAATCAAAAGCAAAAAAAGTTCTTCTGGTATTTCTTTACTTTTCTAAAACATACCTCTTAGATTAAAAGGCTGGGGAAGTTGGGCACCAGTGTCTTATGCCTGTAATCCTATTTACTCAGGGGACTGAGATCTGAGGATTACAGTTTGAAACCAGCCTTGTAGACTCTCATCTCCAGTTAACCACTCCAAAAAAAAAAGACACAAGTAGAGTTGTGGCTCAAGTGGTAGAGCTCTAGCCTTGAGCACAAAATCTCAGGAACAGTGCCTAGGCCTAGAACTCAAGACCCAGCACTAGTACACCCAAAAAAATTGGGGAAAACTGATCCAAAGTAATGACTTTAAGGGAGGAAAGAGAAAACTTTCAGGAGGCCACATCCTACCTTGTTCTATTTTCCCCTGAATACCATTTAATACCTACAATGACTTTCCTAGCATTTAACCTAACAATGCTTTTTAAGTTTTAATATTACCCTTTTTTCCTCAAATGATATTTGCATAAGCCATAATTAAGTTTTGGATTCTTATAACAAAAAAAAACTATGGAAAGAAATAAAGCAGTCAGGCAAACACTATAAACTGGAGGAGTTAATCACAAGAAAAAGGATAATAGCTTCCAAACTGTAAAGTCAAAATGTACGTATGTTTCCTAAATATTATGACTATAACTATCTTAACATCTATTTTATGAAGACATATCTGTTACTTTGCTCTTTTATTCAAAACGATCTTCAACAACTAAAATCCTATAAGCTAATATCATCATCAGATCATGAAACTTACACTGAAGCAGGTTCTTTTTTGAAACACCTCATGTTCTAATATCATTTATTCTAAGGTGGAAAGTGTAATTGTTTAGCAAAGTAGAAACTTGAAAATCTGAAAGACCAATATGAATCTTTTGAAAAGATGTAAATTCATCATCATTTGCTTAACAGTTATTAATCTTTTTTTCTCTACCAAATAGTACATATTGTATCACCATGTTGTATTTTGCTTTGTCAAAGTCATCAGCAACTTCCCCGATCCTTTAAATAGAGGAAGTGTGTGATTCAGCCCACAGTTTAGAATCACAGGGCTCAAGTCACTTGAGGTAACGAAAGGCAATGAATGCTACCCATTACAGCAACAGCGGCTTCCAGTCAACCCTTCAAATGGAATGATTTCACTTGCTGAACTTTCCAAAGTTCACTGGATGAATACAATGAGAAGGGGTTGGTGATGGGCTGCATGACCAAGAAAATGTAAAATATGGAACTAACAGAGGAAAACTATGGAGGTTGTATAGAATAGCTGTCCTTGGTCTCATTAAAGTCCTTCCTTCACAATATTTTCTCAGAACTTTGGACAAAACTTGCATTCGTGGCTTCTTTCTAAAGGTGACAGTTATTTACAACATGTTATACAACCTAGAATTAAAATGACATGAATTTTAAATTAAACTTAGCATTCTCTCTAATTTAGCTTTGTGTGCGGAGCTCGGATAGGCACAGTCCTGTAGACAGACATCTCTTCGTTCATTTTTTTCTTTCATTTTTTTTAAAA
Organism: Dipodomys ordii; assembly: GCF_000151885.1. NCBI lineage: Eukaryota > Metazoa > Chordata > Mammalia > Rodentia > Heteromyidae > Dipodomys > Dipodomys ordii. The sequence continues at coordinate 6,605,587 of NW_012267259.1, read as the reverse complement.
CTCCAAGTAACAATGTTTGTTTTCAATTTGTTTTTGACAATGGACTTAAATGCTTTCACCTAGTTAAGATTTATGGAAAGTGTTTTCTGTGTCCACTTATCACATTTATAGAATTTGTGATTTGCATAATGGTAAGACAGGGGCATTTTTACTCTTGCCTTTCAAGCACTTCTATTCTAATTTTTATGGTAATAGTAAGTGCACTTAACAACAATGGTCCATTGATCCAGCCTGTCTCCTACCTGCCCTGGAGCAACTGGGCGATTGTTAACCATAGGAGCCACAGGATAGATAAGGGAATGACCATTAGTGCAAAAGAGCTGCCTATAATGGTTTCAATAATAATTAATATGCAAGATAGCTAGCCCTGTCACACACCATTTCAGACTAGAATTGCATCTGTCAGTCCAAATCCTGAGTCCATTCGAGCCATCCAGCACCGAATCTAGTTAGACAGCTAACTGAATTAAAACAAAAATCTACAGATGCATGATAAATGCACAGGATGCTATGTCACACATGAATGACTCCTGAGCAGGCCAAATGACAGATGTATTTCCGCGACTCCAGGCCAGACTCCAGCACAAACCACTCTTCATTTATCAATAATTGGGCCTTAATTTCATTTGGCAGTGGTGGAGCAGCATGCTCAGCTTCCTCTCCAATAGACGAACACTAATTAGACTTTTTTTGGGGGGTGGGGTGGGCACCAATCCTTTGATTTTATTTCAAATAGTCAACCATAAGCAAAGTTAGAGCTTGTCCTTTGGAAGGAAGGGTCTGCTTCACCCACAGCTCATTATTAGTGATAATATCTTGCAGTGGGAACACTCCAAGTATTAATTTTCCATCTCCATAAAAGATGAGAAACAGAAGAGATGCCAAGGGGGAAAATAATTGAGGAAGGTTGTGATTGCACATTACATCTCATAAGGAACATACTAATTCTTCTTATTTGTTGCTGAGTTTTGCTTTGACGTTTAGGTCAGGGGAGAGACAGGGTAGAAAGAAAGAGAGAAAAGTAGAGACTGGGAAACATCATAGGCACATGAACTGGCAATGGGAATGGTAATTATATAGAACAAGTCTTAAATTTTAATTTTCAAAGAAGAAAATTACTGGAATTATTTCCTCAGGTTGTTCTGTGACTTTCCAGACCAAGTTGAGTGGGAATTGCTTTTATTTTAGGTGAGTTTATTATAAAAATTTCACAGAATGTCCAATCATTTCCTGAGAGTATTAGTGTTCACCACTAGTATCCAAAAGGAAAAAGCCCATCCCTCAAAAGGATTCCTCATCATGTGTGCAATACAAGTGAAGACTACTGTGGATCATATAACTATACCCAGAAATTAAAAAGGTTAAAAAAAAAGCAAGGCAGCAAGAGTGTGTTGAAGCAAGAGGCAGATGGGCATGGTAGATTTGATTATGTACTATGGGCTCTCTCTCCTTTGGGTAGACCTTTCTCTACTTAAGGAGTCATAGCAGGTTGCTTATTTAGGCTTAGAGTTGGCTATGTTTTTCCTGTTTTCTTGAGCTTCCCCACTCAAAGGGGACAAAGGAACCCTCTACTCCTTTTTCACCTTCCACACACAAACTTAATGTCGTCAGCAAGGAGCTCAGTCTCTGTGACTTGAGATGATGCCATTCCCAAGTATGCACACACCCTTCAAAAACTCCATTCCTTCCTCTCCGTTGGCATAGGTGAAGGCAGTGATGGTATCCTGAGCACTGACTGCTCTGCCCAGATGATCTGTTGAAGTTGGCTGCCTGATGTAACATACAGCATAATTGAGGAGGACTAGGAACATAATCCGTTCCCGTTTCACCCCAGTAGCTATGCCAAATTCAACAGAGAGCTCTCCATATGGTCTAACACAAGTGAGGTAATGTGTATATTATGCCATAATAAATGAAGTCTCATAGGTTTCAATGGCTCATAGTAGCTATCAGGAATTTTTCCTAGCAACTCATGGGAAACTGAGCAGCATGCCATAAACGGGAAAGCCATAAATAATTTTGCAACTCAGCCACCAGGGCTGTAGTGAAATGCTGTGCTTGCATTATCGACTCTAAACACTGACATGCACGTGAACGTGTCTGCCATTTTGTAAGCAGGCTCCCTGAAGAACACAGGAGCACCTAAGGCCTGGCAATATGCTTGGGAAAGAGCTGAAGGCTTAAGGAGCTTTGAAGACTACAGTCTGCATATTGGGCTAGTTGCAATTGCAGAGTAATAGCATTTGTAAAGACCCTTGACGCTTTTACTTCTTGCGCGGTTTTTACTGAGGATATAACAGAGTACTCTGAGGGTATATTGTATTATTACTTAAGACATTTAGCCTGCCACTGGTGGCTCATGCTTATAAACCTAGCTACTCAGAAGGCTAAGATCTGAGGGTTATGGCTTAAAAGAGCCTAGGTAGAAAAGTCCATGAAGCCAGAAGTGGAGATGTTTAAGTAGTAGAACTCCACGTGTGAGCAGAAAAAACCCAGTGAGAGAGCAAGAAACCCTGACTTCAAACCCCAGTACCAGCACACACATACATACACATACTCATCGGCCTTCTCCTTTGACATTAGGCTTGTTTATCCGACCTGACTGGCTAAACAAAATGTGAGAGGTGTCAGATGTCAACTTGCGGAATAAACTGTAGGAAACACCATTTGATTCAGTTGTCTTCCCCAATGCCCTGGGTTCAATGACATCCCAGAAAGGGGTTGTGCCTATCGATCTGTGCCTAATAGAGAAGACATATGGAAAAGAGCCACAGCCAGCATAGGATGAGCATGGTACCTGAGAAGAATTATGATAGCATCAGACAAAAATCAAAATCTGGAGATGATTTAGTACTGCAGGATAATTTTGGAGGGATGACATAGATCTTGCCACCCATTTAAGATCGTATGAATTATTCTGATTACTTTTCCATAGACATTGGCAATCTATCGATCTTAACAATAAATGGAAAGCTTGATTTTCAGTAGCATAAATGCTAGTTACTGCTATCTGTGTCCCTTTTGCCTGCTTGCACATGATACTTTGCATTGATATTTGGGTGTTTGCATCCACACTTCCGCTACGGATGCGCACCTTTTCTCTTATTCTCAATCTCCCAATGGCTCATCTTCTCTGCATCTCCTTAGGAAAATCTATGCTGATTACAATTCTATGCTGCTAGTGGTAGAAAACAAATGTGACAAACTTTAAATGGAAGTAACTTATTGGAAAGATAAGCTACAAGATACATAAAACCTAAAATCAAGACTCAGAGAAATTAGGCATTATTTTTCACATGCTACCACTGGGATGAATGAATTCAAAGGCTTAGGGAAAATTCTTGTCATGCTGCTCATTGCTCAGATGTCAAAAAGAGTGTCATGTGCTTTGACCACAGAATGTCAGGACATGGTGATTATCAGTTTCCTCAGAACTACAGGCATTGGGTCAGGGAGAGTCCCTAAAAGAAGGCTGGGAGGTTATTACCTGAGGACAAGGGATAGACCCTAAATGAGCAGAACAACAGATATCAGGCCAGTCTCCAAAGAGACCTTTCTATCCTGCATTGCAGACCAAGTAAGCCAACATCATTTAGGAGCTAACTGATCTACACCATCTATATACTCAGAAACCCAGTGCTGAGCTCTGAGCATCTTAGCTAGAGAAACAAAAAACACACATTTCATAGATGCAAAACTTTTCTGTCATTGGATATTAATAAGAAACAAAATTCTGGCTTCTAGTCTTATTACCCAAATCACAACCAAGTTGAGCATTTTAGCTAGCAAAATAGTTGTGAGATGAAGACACCAAAGAAAGAAGACACCTTTGTGAAGATCCTCTAGTCATATTTAACTGTTTATGACAATATTCTGAATGTATCAAGTATTGCTTTAAAGCTAACATAGCTCTTTGTTTCTTAAGGATTGAACAAACATCATCCTATGTCTCCTAGATCAACATACACATAACAAACCTGTTTCTGAAAGTATATGTAAATTCTGAAGGAACTATAGGGCTGGTACTAAAGGATTTATTCTATCTCCTTCCATTTTTGATTATTTAAGGATATTTTGATTTCCCATCATTTTATAATATTTTGTGCACTGCCACAAAAATATCTTAATGAGTTTTTAGTGCCATGGGTCTTTATTGCCTCTCTCTTTTTTGTACACATAGCCAATTTAATTTTCAGCTCAGAAAAAAAAAACACTTCACATTGCAAAGGGGAAAACAGCTTGTTAGAATTGGATGCATGACTTTTACAAAAGGGAGTAGGTGCCTTGTTTAAATGTATTATAATGCAATATGGTAATAGATTAATTAGTTCTGTATTTTGTAGAGAATAATTTCATAGTCACCATTCTTTTGCAGGTCCCATATAATTTAAGCAGAAATGAAAACACAGTGGTAACCTTTGCCTTCTGTGCCCTTGATAATCATCCACTCTCTCTTGTATTGATTGTCTTGCCAACCTGTCAGCTTTGGATGCTTTTTGCAAAAGATGAGCATGCTGACAGACAGCAAGCAGGCAGGAAGGTAGGGGAGAGGGAGTTCACAGGACTACCTTTGTCCCCAGTCATCAATTGAATTCCTCTCAGTACTATTCTTAGCGCATGTGAGTTGAGCTTGGAATGAGCTGTTTACAGTCTGCTCAGAAATACAGAGTCATATGGAAAAGCCAAGGCACATTGGATGAATAAAGATTTCCAAAGCATTCTATCTTAGAATGACAAAGGAATGGGAAAGGAATTGATATTGCATCTTTGTAGAGCTGAAGGCCTAGAGATTTTCAAGTCTTCCTCTTATTCCTTTCCTTCAATGCTGAGAGTGAGAGAGAGAGAGAGAGAGAGAGAGAGAGAGAGAGAGAAAAATTGCCAGAGATTTGAGAGTTAGCCTGATCTTAGTTGAGTCTCAGCTCTTTAAGATTCTCATGAGACCTGGACCTTGGGAGGTGCTGGACAAATGGTTCCAATTCTCCTTGCAGTAGAACTTGGAAGATTAATGGATGGAAAGCATATATCAGAAGGGTCTGATGTACAGCAAGCAAACCTTTAGTAGGTCTAAAATTAGCTAGCATTTAATGAGAGCCTGTATGTCCCAGGCACTCTGTGTGGGCTCCTTCCAGAAACAATCTAAAGAAAGTATCACTGTCACCACTTTAGAGAATGCTAACATCAGAAAGGCTGAAGAATTTGGGATTTGAACGCAAATCGTTTGACTGCAAAGCTTATTGTCTCCCTTATGAGTTATTAGGTATTTTTGCTCCTAAGAATTTAGAGCCAGAGTTTTTGTTCCAGTCCTGTGGCATCCATACAAAAATCAGGTTACTTTGCAATATATTGATGAGAAGAAAGTCAAGATGAAAACACAATTACCAAAAAGGCATTTGAAGTCTTCCCATTCAGAAGGCTTTCCATGGAGATTTTGGAGAGATTATGGTGCTCTTTCAGTATTTAACCCCGTTATTGTCTTCAATCATAAAATGAGATAAATAATTAAGTAATAAATGCTGAGATGCCAAAAGTTAATCATAGAAGCAAATTTGAATCCTAGAAAATTATATCAACTACCCAAATGGTCTTATTAATAGTAATTATCCTTATAAAATCCTTATCCTAAGGCAGACTTGGTGAAACATGTCTGTAATCCCAGCTATTTGATGGGGCATATAGGTAGGACAAATGCAATATGAGGCTGGTGCAGGCAAAATAAGAAAAAAGAAAAAAAGTGAGACCTGATCTGAAAAAAAAAAAACTACCGCAAAAAAAGAACTGTGGGTGTGACCCTAGTGGAAACGCACAGGTCTAGCAAGCATAGGCCCCGAATTCCAACTCCAGCACTGCCAAAAATAAAGTCATTAGAAATGCAGAGAGAATTTCTTCCTTCTACCAGGAGTTCAATTATTATTTTGGCATCAAGCGTATTCTAGGGATATTTTTCAGAACATCAGGAAATTATCCGAGAACAGGGAGTCAGGGTAGTATGCTAGGAAGTCATTTTGGCTGACAGGCAATCCAAGATCCAGTCCCAGCTTGAACATTAATAAATGGATTCTATAATATCAGGAAAGTTACACCTTCTCTGGACCTTATCTGTAAGTAAATCTGATCATTAGTGGGAGCCTTTCCACCCCCGAAAGTGATCTGTAATAGCTAAAGGAATAGCATGTAGGTCCTGTGAATTTGCTGAATCTACAGGCAACAATGTGCCTGATTCTTAACCATCAAAGAAAAATACAAAGGAATAGGAAGCATTCTCTTTGCTATCCTTTGCAAGCAGAAGGTCTTTACTTTGTTGTCCCATACTTCTATACAGTCCTTTCCCAGGGCCAGCCCAGAGTAGTTGCTCCATAAAAGGTCACTGGGAACAATTGCTTCCGCCACCACTTGCCACTGAACCCAATGATGACTATGATGATGAGAATCGCCATGATAATGAGCCAGTGCCATGAAGCCCAGACTCAGAGGTGCCTAATGAGAACATTTCCAGGGCAGCTCTTCCTGACTGTTCCTGGATTCGGAGGGACCTAGCTCTGCAATTAAACACATACCACATGAATTCATCCTGACTCCAGAAACAGGCATACATTTAAGAGGATTGGTCTTTATTCCAAAACTCTGAAACCTGGTACCTTGGGTTCAGGGTGAATATTATGGGATTAACAATATCATTATGAGTTCCTTTACTACATAAAGGATTTGCTTCCTGAAAAATCAATATATCAGCCAGGCTCAGTTAGGGATCTTCACATAAATTTTTCTCCTTTAATTTAGTGTGTGTGTGTGTGTGTGTGTGTGTGTGTGTGTGTGTGTGTGTTGGTCCTGGGGCTGGTATACTGGGCACTGTCCCTGAGCTCTTTCATTCAAGGGTAATGCTCCACCACTTGAACTACAGTTTCACTTCCAGTTTCTTAGTGATTAATTGGAGATAAGAGCATCACAGACTTTTCTGCCAGAACTAGCTTTGAACCTTGATCCCCAGATCTCAGCCTCCTGAGTAGCTAGGATTACATGCATGAGCTAGCAGCACTGGAAATTTCTTTTAATTTTTATAAAAATGAGATTAAAATAAGTATATAAGGTGATAAAAATGAGTGAATATAGTATAAATACCCAAACTGGGTTTCATGAGGTCATCTTCCCATACTTGTGTGTCTCACTAATGGCAGAGGAGCAGATGAATGCTACCTGTCTATATAGTCATTTCCAACCTCCATTTTGTAGACCTTTGAGGGAATAGAATATTCTAGATAAGACAGAACTATTAATAATTTTTCAACCTTGATTGCTGGTCAAGCAGAGGAAAGAAATCCCATTAAAAGGCAAGTTTTAAGTTTTTAGAAGGAGAAACCTTATTTGGAATGGCTTCAATTTTGTTTGGGGAAAAAAATGACTTACCTGCCAAAAGTAAAGTAAAATATTCTTCTCTTATTCTTCTGGTGTGTTTGATTTGGTTTTATAGGCAGAATATACCCTGTGAAAAAGGTGGCTTTTTGTTTTTCTCTAATATTAGTTTTTATTTGGGGAGACTTGTGGTTTTTCTTTTCTATTATGCTCAGGATTTAGTGGGTACAAACAGACTACCAGAAAGCTTATTGTTACCATATGATATTTCTTATATGGAGGCACTAACCATGCTGGGATGCTTGAATACATCCCTCTCTTTTCTGCTACAGTCTTCCTGTGGTTCTAAGCCTTGAACAGCCTAGACTTGGGCTATGTATTGATGTCATATATTATTGCATTCCAAAGGGTTGTGCTAAAGGAGTACACCAGACAAAAATAAGCAAATGAATTATTTAAAAAAAAAAACAGCAAAATCCCAACCAAAAAAAAGGAGAGAGAGAGAGCCAAAACAGAAATCAGAGTTTCCCTGTGAATCCTTAGAAACACATAGTTGAAGAATCCTAGACAAATGTTAAGGATGCATGGTGGAAGTTCAGTTGAATGTGATTTAGGCGTGAAAGGAAGTATGATGTCAGAAGACACCTGGGACACATAGGTAACACTTGGAAGTAATTGCTCCCTAAAAGTTTGGTTAGAAAATAGTATATTCCTTTCTGTTTGTGACAAGCTTATCCTTAAACTGTTTCTGTCTAGGTCTTGTCTCCAAAATAAAATGTAAGTCCATTCCATTGAAGAGTGTATTATTCTTTGCTTCACACAGTAATAACTGACTGTGCATGAGATTGAAAGAAGAAATCTCAGAAGATCAAGGTACATGATGCACACGCTTCAAGTGCCTTTTCATCTCCCAAAGAATCAATGTAAGAATCAGAAAATCATCCTACACTCTCTGCGTTATGTTTCTCTATCAATTCCAGAAAATACTGATCACCAGCTTCGTCATCTATTTGCAGCTAAATTACTTCGCCCCGTCACCTATAGCTATGAAAGAAGCAGATTCTGTGGTTCCCAAGCAAACCCTATTGACTGTAAAAACTATATCCATCCTTCATAATTGTCACACATTTCACTGTTAGGCCAATTTTTGGTGTTCTTGTAGCTATTAAAAGAGACTGAACAATTTTCGACACTGTAATACAATTTTATTAGAAGTCTCTCTTTTTCAGACCATTTAAAAAATTGAAAAGTGACTAATCAAGCAAATAATTAGTGAACAAGCTGAGTCTGAGAAACACCTCTGCTCTCTAGTCCTGGAGCTGACTACTCCTTATGCAATATTTCCGCAGTGTTCTCATGGTAAATACATTAAAGGCATAAATTATAAAATGCCCATTAGAATTGGTGGTGACAACGATATTGCTTAGGATACAAATAGTCTAATCTATTGCCTTATAAACCCTCATCCTCTATTGTGCTAGGAAAAAAGTCCTCACCTGCATTCTTATTGGTTGACCTTTGATTATTAATGCTGATGGGATGCTCACATTTACATAACCATTAGGTAACAAACCTTGTGACATGGCATGAGCAAATTCTCTTTTATTCACAGGTAGTCCTGCCCATAACTGATTTTCCAAAGGGACAACAAATGGAAGCCATTTTTGAGACCTCATTCCATGTCCTAGAAGTACTTTAAAAAAGGAGAAATCAATGTTTTATTAAAGGACCCACAATGTGCCAGACATGATGATCCACACAGATCAATTGATTGTCTTCCTTGAAGGAAAGAATTTGGACCTTCGTGGAGTGGTAAACAGCTACCAGGGCTGTGATACACAGGACATAAATGCTGTGAATCTCAGGGGTCTCTCCTTGACAGGAAAACAACCAGGTCTGAGATTCTTGCCAACTTGATGATAAGTGCAAATGAAAACCTCAAGTTACAAACCAAAGGTTTGTAAGCCCACATATGTTATGTCAACCTACCTCCAAGAAAGAGTTACAGATATAGGATTTTCCTCTGAAAATGGGAAAATTGGTTTTTGTATCTAAACTCACTCGCTAAAGATTCTTAGGCTGAAGTGGAAAGAATTTCAACTTGGAATGTAGAGTTGTTAACCCAAGTGTGTTCTGTTTTTCAGAGGGCCTAAGAGACGCTCATTGAGTTTCTCACTTACCAACAATGTGGTTTAGAAGAGTTTTGAACAATTCTGTGTAAATTAATCCACCCCCTACAGACTATTTTAAAATACCTGCAAGATTGGACCACTCATGTGATCCAACTTAAAATATTTGGAAAAGGACAGGTGAAAATGTCTTCCAATGTTATCTATCCAGCTTGGAGAACTTAAAATCACTTTAGAAAAATTATGAAAGTTGTAAAATTGGTTCATAGTTTTGCCAACACTCCTTTCTGTGGTCTTAGGCTCAATTTAGTCCTTCTCCATTTTAAAATGGACTATTTTCAACAAATAATCAGTAAAGTCATGTTTGTTAGAGAAGTTGCTGTTTAAAATGAGGACAACCAGAATTCCACCTCCAGACTTCTGGCTTCACAGTGGAAGCTGGCACACATTAGAAAGTGTCAAGAAGAGCTTTTCCATCCATGCACTACATTATCTTTTTAAATTAGCTCAGAATGGATTTTCAACCTAAATGCAAGTATGAAAACTAGAAAACTTGTAAGAGAACACAGAGTGATCCTTTCTGACTTTACACTGGTAATGATTTCTTTAATATGACACTGAAAGCAAGAGCAACCAAACAAAAAAACAAATAAGCTTTGTCAAAATTTTAACATCTTGTAGACATTATACGGAGAGTGAAAAGGAAATTCACTGAATAGGAGGAAATATTTGCATACTAGATAATCAGTAACTTTTCTCCAGAATATACAAAATACTTTTACCATGCAACAATAAAGAAAAAACCCAGCCAGGTACCAGTGGCTCATGCCTGTAATCAATCCTAGATACTTGGGAGGCTGAAACTGAAAGGTCATGGTTCAGCCCAGGCAGAAACTCCATGAGACCCCCCCATGTACAATTAATCAGCAAAAAGTTGGACTGCGGGGATGTAGAGGGTCAACCATAAATAAGAGAGTTAAGTGAGAGCAAAAGGCCCTGAGCCTGAATCCCCAGCACTGGTACAGTCAAAAATAAATAAATAAATAAAATAGATAATTCAACTTTAAAATGAGCAATAAAGCCAGATGTGGTGCTATACACTGGCAGTCCTATCTTAGCAACTGGGAAGAAGGCTGAAGCAGGAAGATTTCACTGTTATCCAGATTTGGTATTTGAGACCAGAGCAAATAATATCATCAGACTTCATTTTAGAGCTATAACAAAACAAAAACTGAACAAGGGATTTGATTAGACACTTCTCCAAATAGTACCTAAATGGATAATAACCACAAGTCAAGCTGTTCAACATCATTAGTCATGAGCAAAGCCCACAGATTTTTCTAAGATACTACTATTAGATTGTCAAAATGTAAAAAGACATAATAGCAAGAATTAGCAAGAATGTGGACAGACTCCAAACACTGCTGGTAGGAGGGTAAAATGAGATTATTACTTTAGAAAGTAATCTGACAGTTCCTTAAAACGTAGCAGTTTTCATGATCTAGCAATTCTGGCCCTAGGTATAGATTCCCCCCAAATTAAATACTACCCCGTACAAAAATGTTCACAGAAGCCTTATTCATAGTAGTCCCAAAGTACAAATAACCTAAATGTTTATCAGCTGATGAATGGATAAACAAAATGTGCTACATTCTCACATTATTTATCAGTTTAAAAAAAGCCAAAACAATGAGGTCTTTCCATGGTTGGACCTTACAATCATGTTAGGAAAAGAAGCCACAGAGTGCGTGGTTCTAATTACAGGAAATGCTCAGGGTAAGCAAACACATAGAAGTAGAAAGTAAAACGGGGGCTTTCAGGGACTACAGATAAGGAAGAGAGGTGAGGGACTAAGAAAAGGCTGGTCGCTGTAACAAAACCATAAACTAAGCGGCCTAAACAACTGAAATGGTTTCTTCATTGTATTAGAGTCTGCAAAGTTGGAGAGCAAATTGTCATTCTACTTGGTTCATAGCAAGGGATTTCTTCTTGCCATACAGGTAACCACTTCAGTGTGTTCATGTGACCTTTCCTTGGTACATGAGCATGACAGAGAGAGAGAGAGAAAGTTCTCTTCCCCTTCTTATGAGACCACCAATCATGTTAGATTAGGATCCCTACCCTATGGTGTCATTTCACCTTAATTTCTTCTTGAAAACTCTACCTCTAAAACTACATTGAGAATAGTTTTTGAACATTTAAAATTGGGGAGGGGGCGACAAAAATGTCCAGTCCATTACAAGATATTTTTGGAGGTACTGAAGGATTTTTGAAATTGGATGCTAGTAATAGCTGCATATATATATATATATGTATACGTATATATATATATATGTATACGTATATATATATATATATATATATATATATATATATGGACCTACCTGTATTCTTTCACTGATAAATTTTATGATTTGTGAACTATATCTCAATAGAGCTATTATTAAATAGACAAAAATGCTCTCTTCAACAAAGTTATTTGCACACTGTCTACCACTGAGGGTGATGATCAGCAGGTTAATACACATAGCAAGGTTTCACAGCATTGCCCCCTTTCCTTCCAAAAGTAGAGGAGCGTGAAGCAATCATACTGGGTTTGGTGCCCATTAAATAGAAGATACTAATGAGTAAATTGGCCGTTTGGTTGGCTTTATTATAATCCTTCGACTTTACTACGCATGAAACACTTGCCCCAGAGCAGGAGTAAAAGGTTCAGTATTTTTAGCTCCTAATGACCTCAGATCTTTTCCATATGCTTCCCAGTTCCACACATGTGTATGTGTGAGCCATGGAAACTGGCCATGTATACACACTTTCAAGGAATTACCTCAGAAGGAAATTCTTGAACAGCAATCATCAGCAGGGAGTGGGAGCATTTAATGTGTTGTTCTTGGGAAAATGGAAAGCACCATCCTAATTGGTCATCTTCTTGGAATATTTCCAGTATTTCCTGTATGGGTGGTATACCTAAGCCTTGGAAATATCTTTACTTCTCTTTGGGCTTTTTGTATAAATCACCAATGGATCAAACAATTTTAAAGTTTTTATTTTTACTTTCTTAATTTTAATATTTTTTACTATTTTTAAGGAGTTGTAAAAAGGTGTCATTTAACAAAAGTTTATGAATACAATGCTTCTTGATCAGTATCATCCCTTTCAATGTTCTCATCCACCCTTTGACCCACCCCTGATGTTACTTTTCTTAATTTTGTGGTATAGACAATGAATTCTTGACTACATGCTCTCTCCCTTCCCCCTTTCAGTTGCCTACCCCTCTCCTAACAAAATAAGCACCAGGAAAGGGGTACATGCAAAAGATGGTGTTGGGGGCTAAAGTCTTTGAACAGAAATGTATGTGCATTTTGATAATAAAGTTCAACCAATTATATATACACATACACACATATATGTATATATATGCATATACATATCCATACATGGAAGAGTCTGAAAAGGTATGGGCAGAGAGGTTAAAATGAGAACACTTAACAGAAGCAGGAGAGACAAATACCCTCAAAGCCAACAGCATAAACAGGGCCGCCAAGGGGAGATAATGAATAGAGCCTACTCTTGAGAGCTGGGATGCTCAGACAGATAAGGAAGGAAATACAGTAAACAGAAAGTAAAGGAATGACTCTGTTTGGATGGTTGCTTGGGTGGTCCATTAACTGGTCTCTGCAGAGATTTTAGATATAGATGGACTGAAATGAAGAGTTGAGAGAATTTTTTTACATACTTTTTTTATTTCTTTTTATTTCTTTTTTTTATTGTGAAAATGCCATACAGAGGGGTTACAATTACACGAGCAAGGTAATGAGTACATTTCTTATCAAGCATTGTTGCTTCCTCCTTTGTTTTTGAGAGAATTTTAAGATGTTACTTAAGTGAGAAGAAAATATGTATTGTTAGCACAGGTTTACATAGCCATGCCAAAATGTCAATGCATCACAAGTTCTATATGAACTCTGTAGATAAAGTTTACCACCAGATCTATATGAATTCTGTAGATGAAGTTTACCATGGCCTCCAATGATCAGAGAAAAATCCCAAACATAGGTAACCCAATGGATTATTTTCCTTCTTTGCTTCTACCTCCAAATTCAATCCCTTTAGAGGTAGTCACAGCTACCTTGATCCTCCCTTCCTAGTTAATCATATTTACATGATAGAAAAATATCACCTGGGCTGAAGGCTTGTTGTAAAAAATGCAATAATCAAAAGCAAGCAGAAAAGTCAGTATTAAAAGGACTTTAGCCAGGCCTCCAGTGTATGACTCTTTTGTGAAGTAGTACATTCACAGCAGAAACAGCATTTATCCTACATTCCCCATGAGCATTTCTATGATGGATTGTATGTCCAGAGAAATGTAGACATGCCCTCCTCAAGGCTATTTTAAGAATTGTTCTTATAACATGGTTCATCAGGTATTAAACTAGGTAGAATAAATATAAGGAATTTTTCTTGCATGGAGTTGTTTCTCCACTGGCTGTCAGTTTGGTGAAGAACAACATAAATCACCCTGACAGCTACAGTGGCTGGTCCAGAGTTCTTCTGCCAAAATCAGGAGTTAAGAACTTGTGTGAAATTCACTAGATAGTGTCTTATTTCTACCCCTTGCTGTAATTGTACCCAAATTTGCTAATGACAGATACCCAAGGAATGCGGAAATAAGCAAGATCAAAGTTGAATTGACGATACAAAATCCTTTTCTGGCTGTTGATGTGGCTAGGAAAGTTAATAGGAGAAGAGCTACCTAGAAAACTAAAAACAGATCAATAACAAAGTCATCAAAAATAGTCCCAACTACATAGTACTTATATAATATACTACAGAAGATTTTTACAACTCTTAGGCTCCTCGGCAAATCTGCTGTAGACTTTTTTCCTGTGACATAAAATTGGAAGCAAGTCTCTACAGTCAAGAAAAATACTTTTAACTACATGAAAATAGAAAATGTCAATTATCTAATTATCTAAAGGTGAAACACTAACTAATGCATTAAACAAATGAAGAAGCATCGAAAACAAAATTTAAGTTCTCTCCTGGCAAAGGCTATCAGCCTGTGCAGTTTTAGAGTTTTGTTCTAACAAACTTCAAATAACTAATAGTAAGGCATAATAATTCATATTAAAATAGTGAGGTGGTGAATGTGATGAAAGATTAGTATATGCATATAGGGAAATCTTGCTATTCATTTATACAATTAATATATGGTAATAAATAAACAATGAAAAAGTAAATGGAAAGTGCACAAGTCTTTTTAAAAGAAACATGGTTTACTTGCACAAAGCTGATCAGTTTTGAGAGATCGTTAATGCCCTTGGTGGTTTTTGTGGGTGTGAAACAAATGGTGAGAATTTGAATTGGTCCCTCTTATTATAGTATTGAAATTAAGTCTACTTAATTTATCAAGTCATGTTCATGCCCTGATTTTATATACTTGTATCTATCAATAAACATTGTGATACTTGAAAAAGAAAAAGAAAAAGTAAATGGATAGCATAAGAAACTGTTTGAATTAATAAAAGAAAAGAAAATTTCAAATTCAACATCTTAAAAAAGAATAGTATGTAATATTATTGTCTTAAACAAGTGCAAAAAAGAATTATTTTCCAATGATAACTCAGCACCTACAAGATAAGAAGGAAAATTATAGTCATCTCAGCAGATGCTAAATAAACATATATGGTCAAACTTAAGCACTGTTTCCAGCAAGAACTTCCATGGTGTAAAGAATAAGAGAAATGTCCTTAAAATGGATATGGAGTGATAACAACTATTAATTTTCTATCCCCGCCTTCTTCCTTTTTGTTCATCCGTCCTGGTGCAAGCCTAAAAGCCACATTTGTCACACCCTGCTTTTACTTACTTATTCGCATGAAATGCAATTTGTGCAGTGGGCTAGGGATGGGATGAGTGTAAATTCTGCACAGTGCCTGTATAAAGAAGACTGCACCCTCCGCTTCTGCACTGAGTGGTAGTTGGAACGGGCATGTGAGGCTGTGTGTTTTCCAGGGCAGAGCAGTAAAGAGGATGGAACTGACATCCTGAGACGGTAGAGGAAAGCCACTAGACCAGCTGCTTGCTTCCTGCCAGGCTGCCGTAGCCATTATTATTTAAGGTCTTCATGTTATGGCAGTCAGACCAATCAAATAGTAATTAACTGGAATTGGGACAACTGGATACTCAGTAGGACAAAAAAAATCTCTACAAGTTTTCCCTTGGGTACATAAAAGTTACATCTTTTGACAAAAACAAACACTAGACTGATAATGCTAGCATAGCAAAATGAACAACCTCTTCACAGGGGAAGTTAATAAGGCTATGTGAAAAGAAAAAGGGAAGGACATGCTGGAGAGGCAATGTTTGCAAAGTAAATAACAAAGTTTTCACATACATTAATATATAAAATATACAGTAAAATAAATGAGCATTTTAGAGGCAACTCAAAAAAGAAATGCACATAGTAACAGACGTCAGAAAATACATTCCACTCCCCTGATAATTAAGGAAGTACAAGTTTAAATAGCATTGAGATTTTATGAATATATATATATGTATATATATCCAGATTGGAAAATATTTAAAATTTTTATAACATCCAGTGTGAGAAAACAGAATTTTTAATTCACTGTTAATAGAAATGTAAATTGGCACAGCTTTATTCCAAGGAAACTTGGCAGAAACTACTAGACTTGAAGTATGAATGCCTTCACTCATACTCACTCACAGAAGCTTATCCTTGAGAGAGTGGAGCAGAAAAGCACAAAGATATCTTCACAAAATTATTCTGCCATTATTTTTTGTCACAGTATATTTTTTAATTGACCTAAAAAAATCCTCCCAAAGGGGTATTGGCATAAATAACTCTATTTCTTCCTATCTGTATTTGCTAAAATGAGAATGCACTATGGACCTGTGAATTTAAAAGCAATAATGTTGTCAAATTGAAACTCCTTTGTACAACTACCTAAGGATAATAATATATATATAATAAAAGCAATAACATAGGATAATAAAAAATGTTATGTGACCCAACACTTCTTTAATGATGAGTTTGAGTGATGGCTGTCCCCAATTTAAATTAAGTCATAATGAAAATGTCATTAAGAATTTTAGAAACTTTACGCTGAAGTTTACTTGGACTATAAGCAGCAATATCAGTGAATTACATTATCTTATCTACACTATGCAGACATTGTCAGTGATACATATTCAGAATTTGTACTACCAAAAGGTTGCATAAAACATGAAGTACAAAACTACAGGAAGATCCTTCAGTAGATGTTATAGTCTCAACAATGTGTAAAATTATAAAAGTTAAAAATTATACAAACCCTGAAAAACAAATATAATAAACTATTAAGTGATATACATATATATGTGTGTGGGTCATATATATATATATGTATGTATATGATTATAGAATTAAGACCTTATTTTATAAAAATGTTTGTAAAAGCTCAATGGCACATTCTACCACACAAGCTGCCCAGGCACAGGGCTTTAGGGATGCTAATTAGAAAATGATGAGTTAATTAAAGTTGTGTGCTTAGTCTCCACGGCAAGGATTGCCTTTAATCCAATGGTGGTTTTCTCTCCATTTGCAGAATGTGGTTTCTGGATGAAAAACTGAGAACAGACTGACCCTCTGGCCACAGCTCCTCTCGTCAGGGAGGCCCACTTGCAGGTGCATGCTGTTTGGTTCTGTTTGCCAAGTCAAAATAGTTGTGTGTCCTACTGGGTTGAGAGTTTCCAAGTTCAGTCTGGGCAAGAGAAACCCTAAATACTTTGCCCTTTGCAGATGTATTGAAATATTACTGAAATTTTCTGGTTTTCCCTGATGGCTTCCCCACCACCACCACCACCCACCCACCCATACTTTTATCTCTGCCTTGAAAATAAACAAGGAAGAAAAGGCTAAGCATGCTAAATGGGCTTTCAGTTGCTGAGCTCTAGCTGGGAAGTTCCAATGCTCCTGGTTTGACAAGAGAGAGAATAACGGGAATGGTAAATGGTAGGCCTTTTCTCTTCAGAGCCCAGTTTTCTCATAGAGATTTGAAGAGCTAGGAGAGCTCGCACCAAAGCGGGACGGAAGGACCTGGGGATGCTGTCTCTCTGCAAGCAGCAATATCCCGCAGAACTTTAGGACGTAGTCTCAACTTCTCACAAGGCCTTACATAGTTACTTGTTCTATACTGCAATTCCTTCTCTCTCAACCCCCACCAAAGTGTTCAAACAGTAGTTAGTTCGTTAGAACCCCAAAACTAAAGAAGTATCATTGTATAAGACTTTGAAATTTTGGAGTAGAAAGGGTCTGGAAAGCAAACCCCACCAATCATTACTCTTGAAGACTCATCCAGGTGTTAAGGAACCATTGCGCCCTGAGTTCATTCAGCCCTGAGTGATTACAACAATCAGGACACAGAGGCTGTAATGATTTTGGTCATTCAGAAGACTGAGATAAGGAATAAAATATTTCCTCTCTTGGAATGCAATCCAAACCCATGGGCTTGATGGCCAGCGCAGACAAGGCTTTGAAACCCAGCCTGGTGGGAAGTAGGAGCTATCTTGTAGTTCCCTGAGACTTTATTAGGGAGCACTGTGTGCACAGTGCAAGGACATTTCTCATCTTGACTGAAAACTTGTAAGTATTCTTCATAAAAAGAGGGGCTGTGATTTTCCAAGTCACGTTGCTGTTTCTAGCTCTGGGCTTTGGTGATAGTAAAAGACAGCTAGTCTCAAAGCAATGACAAATTTGGCCAGGTGCATGAGCCACCTATCCCTGGGTACCACCAGGGAGCTCTTAACTCAGAACAATATGTAAACCTCTGCTTTCAGGCTACAAGGTTGGCATTTAGAACCAACCCCAAGTGGGTTCAACATGGGTTCTAAGGACAGTAGAAATTGCTGTCAACCGTTCCAGTGTTGGGTTGGCAGACTTTCAGTGGTCTGTGGTAGGAATACACATCATATTATCATAGTTCTAGAACCCGAGCAGTAGGAGAGCCAGTACATACGAAGTGCTGGTAATGGGGGCTAGCAAACATGCAAGTAGCTGGAGCCTGTTACATTCAACCAATTTGCAACCACATTAGAAAGGTGTAGCTCATGATGTGTGTGTGTGTGTATGTATGTGTGTGATGTACATATATTTGTGATATATATATATATGTCAAATGTTGTAGAACTAAGAAATGTTGATTGTATAATTTAGATTAGAAGCAGGGTTGAAAAAATAGGTGCTCGCGCTGTGTTCACTGTGCTCTTCAATATGGTGACTCTGTTGATGACAGTAAATAGCACAATATTCTCTCTTATTAACTAATTGTCAGCTTTAACTATTAGAAATCCCAGTTTGCTGGGGAGGATGGAAATTCACAGGGATGGCAAATGACTTGTCTGTCCAGGTAACCAGGTGGCAATTCAGAGTTTGAACCCAAGCAACCTGGCATCAGAGATTATGCAGGCTGCACTATGAGATGGTGATAAGGTCCATGCAAATCTCCAAGATGAGAATAATACTTTTTTCTCTTTTTCCTCTACTTTTGAAATAACAAGACCTTATTTAACACGCCACTAAATGTATCCTTTCATAGTATCCAACAAAGAATGTTTCGAACATGTTCACAAGGTTTTGTAATCATAATCCACAATATTTTGATCTTCTTAAGAGGAAGAACCCCTGTCATTATTTGCAGTCACTCCCAATTTCCTCCTCCTCTTCGTGCCCTCGGCAGTCACAACTCTACTCCTACTGTCTCATTCCAGAACACCCCTCTGTATTCTGCATGTGTCATATAAATGGAAGCTTAGAAAACATGGGGTGTTTGTGTCTGGCATAATGTTTCCAAGGGTGGTCCACATTGTGGCATGTGTCAATACTCCATTCCTTTTTATTACTGAGTACTATTCCCAATGTCCCACACTGTGTTTCAGTCATCTTTGTTGGACATTTGCTTTGTGGTCACTTTGGGGCTATTATGGGTAATACTATGAGTATTCGTTACAAGTTTTAGCATAAACATGTTTCCACTTCTCTGGGGTTATCTACTAGGAGTGCAATTCCTTGGTCATATTGTCTCTCAGTTTAACTTTTTGAAGTAAAAAATATGAAATATGAAAAGGTAACTTTTAGTATTTTCAAACTCATCTTTCATTAACAGCCTTCGACACAACCTTGATACACTTTAGGACTTTCTTTTTCTCAATAACATGCTCAATTTTATGCAGGTGCTTGCAGTGCACTGGTTCAAGGAAGAAGAGGCCCAGGGGAACAGGGCATAGTTGTGGAGATGTATTTGTAGGAAGCCAGTTAATTTCTCAGCAGAAGAGTCAGCATGTAGATCCAACAGGATTGAACAGCAACAGCTGTTTGTTGTGCTCTTTTGCTGGTAGAAACGTCATAGAGCCTGCAAGGTCTGAATTGATTCCTTGTTAAAGCGTTTGTTAAAAGCCACTGTGGATCCCACACACCACAAGGACTTGTACTTTACAATCGTTTACCTTGGTTTTAAATGTAAAAACAAATAAACAAAAAACCCTAGAGGGCCAAAGAATTGCAGGGGCCTGAAGTTTGTCTATTGTCAGGAATGGGTTTTTCCCATTATTTGCATTCGACGGTGAGTTCCTTTCTTAAGGCTAGGCTGGGCATTTTCATGTTGGAAGTTTTATTGTAAGACCATGACAGGGATCCCTCTATCTGTACACAGATGGCCTCAGTGGGTATCTGTCTTTTTAAAACAATCTCAAATTATCCCACCAATGAAACCATCTGAGCCTGGTGAGAACACAGAGGTGTTTGATGAACCCACAAATTCCTGGGGAAAAAAACCCAATGCCCCAAGCCAGCCTCTCTATCCTTGCTTTCAATACAGTCCAGTCTCAAATGACAAGCTAATGAATCTCTTAGTTTATTTATCCTGCCAGGAGGAGAAGGGCTGAATTTGCCCATAGTCCGATTATTATTTGTTTTCAGCAAACTCTGGTGCTACCAGAAATCTGCACCACGTGCTCTGAGAAAAGAGAAGATTCCTCGGTGCAATATGTTTTCCTTATTAGCTGTCTGCCAGTGCTGCTACAGAGAAAGAAATCAGAAAACTTCAATCTGTGACCATATGTCCAATGTATGTCCCTCTCTCTAGCTCCCAGAGAATATTCTCTTTTTAATTTCTAAAGTGGCTCACTTTGATTATTTGTGGTCTCTTGACCATAGATATTAATCCACAGTTTTATGAAGTATCTGCATTGGGATGGAGAAGCCCAATGGTCTAAATGGATGAGATTTGGGCTTTGAAGACCTGGGTTTGGAAACTGACTCTACTTTTGATAGCTATGTTTATACATGTGCACACTCTGTGTGTGTGTGTGTGTGTGTATGTGTGTGCGTGTGTGTGTGCATGTGTGTGTGTGCGTG